>NC_068433.1:20852512-21182512 GCF_023373465.1 Oncorhynchus keta | reverse complement strand
ATATTTCTGGAAAAACAGGTTGCCGTTAATCAATTTCCCTCCCTCATGTTTACTATTCAGTCTGACTCCTTTCCTTTTCTCTCTATCTCTCTTTCCCCCCCACACCCACACACACACACACACACACACACACACACACACACAAGTATGTCTGTATGGGGATCAGAGAAGGATTGCAGCCGGCGTCTATCGTTCTCTACTGTATTTATAGATGCTGATGTATAATGACTGTTATGCATTAAGAATACAGAGACATTGTTTGTGTGAGGCTGAGACATAGAGGCCGACTGTGTGTGTGTGTGTGTCCAATGTGACAATGTGTATCTATTCATGCACAGATAGGATGAGAGGCAGTCAGATGGCAATCAGGACTTCATTCCTTGAGGATCAACAATGTTGTGACTTGGCAGAACAGTGTGACATTATAGATGATGTAGCATTACTGGTTATGTCTACATCAAATAGGTTACCGAGTTTACAGTTCTACCTGAAAACCCACAGGTTGTGCGTGCATGCGTACGCACGTGTGTGTGTATATATATATATATATATATATATATATATATATATATATATGTAAACTCAGCAAAAAAAGAAACGTCCATTTTTCAGGACCATGTCTTTCAAAGATAATTTGTGAAAATCCAACTAACTTCACAGATCTAAATTGTAAAGGGTTTAAAAACTGTTTCCCATGCTTGTTCAATGAACCATAAACAATTAATGAACATGCACCTATGGAACGGTCGTTAAGACACTAACAGCTTACAGATGGTAGGCAATTAAGGTCACAGGTTTGAAAACTTAGGACACTAAAGAGGCCTTTCTACTGATTCTGAAAAACACCAAAAGAAAGATGCCCAGGGTCCCTGCTCATCTGCATGAACGTGCCTTAGGCATGCTGCAAGAAGGCATGAGGACTGCAGATGTGGCTAGGGCAATAAATTGCAATGCCCATACTGTGAGACGCCTAAGACAGCGTTACAGGGAGACAGGACGGACAGCTGATCGTCCTCGCAGTGGCAGACCACGTGTAACAACACCTGCACAGGATCGGTACATCCGAACATCACACCTGCGGGACAGGTACAGGATGGCAACAACAACTGCCCGAGTTACACCAAGAACACACAATCCCTTCATCAGTGCTCAGACTGTCCGCAATAGGCTGAGAGAGGCTGGACTGAGGGCTTGTAGACCTGTTGCAAGGCAGGTCCTCACCAGACATCTCCGACAACAACATCGCCTATGGGCACAAACCCACCATCGCTGGAGCAGACAGAACTGGCAAAAAGTGCTCTTCACTGACGAGTCGTGGTTTTGTCTCACCAGGGGTGATGGTCGGATTTGCATTTATCGTCGAAGGAATAAGCATTACACCGAGGCCTGTACTCTGGAGCGGGATCGATTTGGAGGTGGAGTGTGTGTCACAGCATCATCGGACTGAGCTTGTTGTCATTGCAGGCAATCTCAACGCTGTGCGTTACAGGGAAGACATCCTCCTCCCTTATGTGGTACCCTTCCTGCAGGGTCATCCTGACATGACTCTCCAGCATGACAATGCCACCAGCCATACGGCTCGTTCTGTGCGTGATTTCCTGCAAGACAGGAATGTCCGTGTTCTACCATGGCCAGCGAAGAGCCTGGATCTCAATCCTATTGAGTATGCCTGGGACCCGTTGGATCGGAGGGTGAGGACTAGGGCCATTTCCCCCACCAGAAATGTCCGGGAACTTGCAGGTGCCTTGGTTGAAGAGTGAAGCAAGACCTGGCAAATCTGGTGCAGTCCATGAGAAGATGCACTGCAGTACTTATTGCAGCTGGTGGCCACACCAGATACTAGACTTACTTTTGATTTTGACCCCCCCTTTGTTCAGGGACACATTATTCCATTTCTGTTAGTCACATCTGTGTCTCATTTGCTGAATCTTGTTATGTTCATACAAATATTTACACATGTTAAGTTTGCTGAAAATAAACGCAGTTGACAGTGAGAGGACGTTTCTTCTTTTTTTTTAGTTTATATGCGTGTATATGTGTGTGTGTGTACACGCATACGTGTGTGTGTGAGGTGTGTGTTTCTCTGGACACTAAAGGGTTCACTATGAATTGGTATGGACAGTTAACTAGTGCCACAAGTCGAGCAACATGTCTTCTCACCTAATCACTTGCTTTCATACACCTGTTTCTCTCCGTCCTCCCTCTGACTGCCTCCTTTTCTTTGTGGTGCTCTCTTAAATTCCTCCCCCCATCTCTTGGCCTCTCTATCTTCTTTGCAAACAAACTTTCCACATCTCTCTGTTCTCTACACCTCTTCTCTTCTCATACTTTCTGTCGGTCATCCCCTAAAGTATACGGAAGGATACTGAGAAGAGGGTCAGGGTACTAATCCTCAGTCATGGTTCAGTGTACAGTCTCCCTAATGTCTTTCAACCTCTCATTCTCTCCCTCTCAACCTCAACCCTTCTGCTCCCCCTCTCTCAACCTCTATCTCTCTGCTCTTTCTCCCCCCCCCTCTCTCAACGTCTATCTCTCTGCTATTTCTACACCCCCTCTCTCTGCTCTTTCTCCCCCCCCCCTCTCTCAACATCTATCTCTGCTCTTTCTCCACCCCCCCCCTCAATCTCTCTATGTTCAAATCAAATGTATTTATATAGCCATTCGTACATCAGCTGATATCTCAAAGTGCTGTACAGAAACCCAGCCTAAAACCCCAAACAGCAAGCAATGCAGGTGTAGAAGCACGGTGGCTAGGAAAAACTCCCTAGAAAAGGCCAAAACCTAGGAAGAAACCTAGAGAGGAACCAGGCTATGTGGGGTGGCCAGTCCTCTTCTGGCTGTGCCGGGTGGAGATTATAACAGAACATGGCCAAGATGTTCAAATGTTCATAAATGACCAGCATGGTCGAATAATAATAAGGCAGAACAGTTGAAACTGGAGCAGCAGCACGGTCAGGTGGACTGGGGACAGCAAGGAGTCATCATGTCAGGTAGTCTTGGGGCATGGTCCTAGGGCTCAGGTCTTCTGAGAGAGAGAAAGAAAGAGAGAAGGAGAGAATTAGAGAACGCACACTTAGATTCACACAGGACACCGAATAGGACAGGAGAAGTACTCCAGATATAACAAACTGACCCTAGCCCCCTGACACAAACTACTGCAGCATAAATACTGGAGGCTGAGACAGGAGGGGTCAGGAGACACTGTGGCCCCATCCGAGGACACCCCCACACAGGGCCAAACAGGCCCACCCACTTTGCCAAAGCACAGCCCCCACAACACTAGAGGGATATCTTCAACCACCAACTTACCATCCTGAGACAAGGCTGAGTATAGCCCACAAAGATCTCCGCCATGGCACAACCCAAGGGGGGGCGCCAACCCAGACAGGATGACCATATCAGTGAATCAACCCACTCAGGTGACGCACCCCTTCCAGGGACGGCATGAGAGAGCCCCAGTAAGCCAGTGACTCAGCCCCTGTAATAGGGTTAGAGGCAGAGAATCTCAGTGGAAAGACGGGAACCGGCCAGGCAGAGGCAGCAAGGGCGGTTCGTTGCTCCAGAGCCTTTCCGTTCACCTTACCACTCCTGGGCCAGACTACACTCAATCATACGACCCACTGAAGAGATGAGTCTTCAGTAAAGACTTAAAGGTTGAGACCGAGTTTGCGTCTCTGACATGGGTAGGCAGACCGTTCCATAAAAATGGAGCTCTATAGGAAAAAGCCCTGCCTCCAGCTGTTTGCTTAGAAATTCTAGGGACAATTAGGAGGCCTGCGTCTTGTGACCGTAGCGTACGTGTAGGTATGTACGGCAGGACCAAATCTGAGAGATAGGTAGGAGCAAGCCCATGTAATGCTTTGTAGGTTAGCAGTAAAAACCTTGAAATCAGCCCTTGCTTTGACAGGAAGCCAGTGTAGAGAGGCTAGCACTGGAGTAATATGATCAAATTATTTGGTTCTAGTCAGGATTCTAGCAGCCGTATTTAGCACTAACTGAAGTTTATTTAGTGCTTTATCCGGGTAGCCGGAAAGTAGAGCATTGCAGTAGTCTAACCTAGAAGTGACAAAAGCATGGATTAATTTTTCTGTATCATTTTTGGACAGAAAGTTTCTGATTTTTGCAATGTTACGTAGATGGAAAAAAGCTGTCCTTGAAATGGTCTTGATATGTTCTTCAAAAGAGAGATCAGGGTCCAGAGTAACGCCGAGGTCCTTCACAGTTTTATTTGAGACGACTGTACAACCATTAAGATTAATTGTCAGATTCAACAGAAGATCTCTTTGTTTCTTGGGACCTAGAACAAGCATCTCTGTTTTGTCCGAGTTTAAAAGTAGAAAGGTTGCAGCCATCCACTTCCTTATGTCTGAAACACATGCTTCTAGCAAGGGCAATTTTGGGGCTTCACCATGTTTCATTGAAATGTACAGCTGTGTGTCATCCGCATAGCAGTGAAAGTTAACATTATGTTTTCGAATAACATCCCCAAGAGGTAAAATATATAGTGAAAACAATAGTGGTCCTAAAACGGAACCTTGAGAAACACCGACATTTACAGTTGATTTGTCAGAGGACAAACCATTCACAGAGACAAACTGATATCTTTCCGACAGATAAGATCTAAACCAGGCCAGAACTTGTCCGTGTAGACCAATTTGGGTTTCCAATCTCTCCAAAAGAATGTGGTGATCGATGGTATCAAAAGCAGCACTAAGGTCTAGGAGCACGAGGACAGATGCAGGGCCTCGGTCCGATGCCATTCAAATGTAATTTACCACCTTCACAAGTGCCGTCTCAGTGCTATGATGGGGTCTAAAACCAGACTGAAGCATTTCGTATAGATTGTTTGTCTTCAGGAAGGCAGTGAGTTGCTGCGCAACAGCATTTTCTAACATTTTTGAGAGGAATGGAAGATTCGATATAGGCCGATTAGTTTTTTATATTTTCTGGGTCAAGGTTTGGCTTTTTCAAGAGAGGCTTTATTACTGCCACTTTTAGTGAGTTTGGTACACATCCGGTGGATAGAGAGCCGTTTATTATGTTCAACATAGGAGGGCCAAGCACAGGAAGCAGCTCTTTCAGTAGTTTAGTTGGAATAGGGTCCAGTATGCAGCTTGAAGGTTTAGAGGCCATGATTATTTTCATCATTGTGTCAAGAGATATAGTACTAAAACACTTGAGCGTCTCTCTTGATCCTAGGTCTTGGCAGAGTTGTGCAGACTCAGGACAACTGAGCTTTGAAGGAATACGCAGATTTAAAGAGGAGTCCGTAATTTGCTTTCTAATAATCATAATCTTTTCCTCAAAGAAGTTCATGAATTTATCACTGCTAAAGTGAAAGTCATCCTCTCTTGGGGAATGCTGCTTTTTAGTTAGCTTTGCGATAGTATCAAAAAGGAATTTCGGATTGTTCTTATTTTCCTCAATTAAGTTAGAAAAATAGGATGATCGAGCAGCAGTAAGGGCTCTTCGGTACTGCACGGTACTGTCTTTCCAAGTTAGTCGGAAGACTTCCAGTTTGGTGTGGCGCCATTTCCGTTCCAATTTTCTGGAAGCTTGCTTCAAGAGCTCGGGTATTTTGTGTACCAGGGAGCTAGTTTCTTATGAGAAATGTTCTTTCTCCCACCTCTCTCACACCATCTATTTCTCTTAACCTCTATCTTTCTGCTCTCTCTCTGTACTCTACACTGTGACATTGTATTGTATTTCGCTATATTGTAATTGTCTTTATTTTGTGTTTTCTATAATGATGTTTAAGATGCCACACACATTTACCCCAAGGGGACAATAAAGTCATCAATTAAGTTCCCCCCCCCCCTTCTTCCTCCCTTTCTCCTCCTTCCCACCCTTCCTCTTTCTTCCCCAGTTGCTGTGGTGCAGGGGGACTTTGAGCAACAATCTCCCGTGCAGTCCTTGACCGAGGTTGAGACCCGGCTGCCCTGCCGGTTCAAGGTGGAAGTGGGCCAGGTGGTGGTTCAGGTCTGAAGCATAATTCACGACAGTACCCAGAAAACCAGATATGTTGTACAGAGCATTATCTTAGAAAAGTTGTCCCTAACATGATGTTGTCTCGCCTCTCCTTGTCACAGGTCACCTGGACCAAGGAGAGAGCAGATGGTACCAAGGACCAGATCATCACAGTACACCACACTGCCGGACAAACAGGTAGGACACGTATACAGTAGGTGTTACAGTAGTCACAACCATCTTTCTCTTTATATTATTGTAGCGAACGCCGCGGCCGGAAAGCGAAACCGGGTCGCTGGTTGAAAGGGAAACACCATACGCATTGGGCGAATAGGGTTAACCCACTTGGTGGGAATGGTAACCTGGCTCACATAGTGAGGACACTACAATACATTGGTAGTTCACCCTCTTTGCTAACACTCAAAGCCCCAGAAGTTGAATTGAAAGTAGATGACAAAACTACACTTGCACTTTTAACCTAGCTACTTCTCCATATCTCTCTTTTTGCCTCCCCCATATCTCATTATTCCCCTCTCTATCTCTCTCTTCCTCCCCCCTCTCTATCTCTCTCCTCCTCCCCCCCCTCTCTCAGAGTTTGGTCAGTACTCGGGGCGTGTGCGGTTCGGCAGCAGTGAGCCCACAGTGGACTCGTCTCTGATCATCATGAACACTGTGGAGTCAGATGAGGGCACGTACAACTGTCACATCAGCACCTTCCCCTCGGGGAACTTTGAACAACAGCTGTCACTCACCGTGTGGAGTAAGTTCCTCCCCTTCCTTCCCCTTACTCATTGAGTCTCTTTTTGATTTACAGAGTATAATGTCCTTTTATGGCCTATATATTTTAATGGAAAGAGTAATGGATGATTGGTGGGATGATGATGATGGTGATAATTAGGATGAAGTTGATGCTGATGAGGATGTTGATGATAATTAGGATGATGATGTTGTAGATAATGATGATGATGGGAACAGGTGTCAGTTGTAGTATTACTAGCTAAAACATTAGCTTCAGTTATGGTAATAATATTCATATAAGCCACAAGATCAGTAAACGATTAAGAACTGTTCTTGTGACAGTCAGTGTGTCCAGCTGTCTGAGGTTTTTAGGATCAAGTTTCCTCAAAGAGCTGATCTAGGGTTTTTTAAACACCTACCTAATGGAGAAGATTAGATCTCAGCTTGGATCATGTCAAAGCTGATCCTATTGCAGTGCTTGGTGATTACCACCCCCTGAAACATCATGTCACTGAACTATGAACAGCTTAACCTCCAACTAACAACTAAGACCAGTTCTAAGATTAGTCCTAAAGTCACCTCCACAAACACTAAGACCAGTGATTAGTTGCTTCCTGTCCCTGAAGAAAGTCTGACAAGTGACCGTTCTTGACATTTGACCCTTGACCCCCACAGCCACGCCCATCTCCTCCCTGGACCCTGTAATTCTTGTCGAGGGCCAGTCCTTTCGATTGGCTGCCTCCTGCCGCTCCGTGGCCCGCCCCCCGCCCATCCTCAACTGGGACACAGACCTGACGGGCCTGTCACAGAATAGGAGTTCGGTGGGCGGGTCAGTCTCCACCCACTTCTCCCTGCACCCCCTGAGGAGTATGAACGGGATGAGGCTGGACTGTCTGGTGAGGCACCGTGCTCTGAAGGAACCCCGCAGGATCACCAACAACCTGGTGGTGCACTGTGAGTTCAGACTCCACGATAGCTACGATTCTAGATACTTTATGCACAGCTCATTGAGTTTGGTCGCCAATTATTTATTAAACCAGCTAACAAGTCATATGTTTTATGCTTGACCTCTGACCTCTTATGCTTCATTCCAAATTGCTTTTTGCTTTTTTATTTAGACAGATTAGAAAAAAGGGGGGGGCTAGATTAGGAGGACACAAAGTGTGAAAGTTGGAGACAGGGATCAAACCCGGGTCTTGGTGTACCTAGACCACCAGAACATGTGGACTTTGAGCTTTTTACTATAATTAACCAATGATTAAGGAAGTTGTATCTACCATGATGAACACAAACTTGGATAAGGCTAAAGAAACTCGTACCAGCAGTTACAAGACAAATAGCTACACAACATGACCAAAAGTATGTGGACACCTGCTTGTCAAACAACTCATTCCAAAATCATGGGCATTAATATGGAGTTTGTCCCCCCTGTGCTGCTATGACAGCCTCCACTCTTCTGGGAAGGCTTTCCACTAAATGTTGGAACATTGCTGCGGGGACTTGCTTCCATTCAGCCACAAGAGCATTAGTGCGATCAGGCACTGATGTTGGGCGATTAGGCCTGGCTCACGGTCGGCGTTCCAATTCATCCCAAAGGTGTTCGATGGGGTTGAGGTCAAGGCTTTGTGCAGGCCAGTCAAGGTCTCCCACACCGATCTAGACAAACCATTTCTGAATGGACCTCGCTTTGTGCACTGGGGAATTGGCATGCTGAAACAGGAAAGGGCCTTCACCAAGCTGTTGCCACATAGTTAGAAGCATAGACTCATCTAGAAAGTCATTGTATGCTGTAGTGTTAAGATTTCCCTTCACTGGAACTAAGGGGTATAGCCCGAACCATGAAAAACAGCCCCAGACCATCATTCCACCTCCACAGCCGACGCTTGGCATTGGGTATGGTGATCTTGGGTTTGTGTGTGGCTGCTCGGCCATGGAAACCCATTACGTGACGCTCTCGATAGTCAGTTATTGTGTTGATGTTGCGTCCAGAGGCAGTTTGGAGCTCGGTAGTGAGTATTGCAACCGAGGACAGACGATTTTTACACGCTACGTGCTTCAGCACTCGGCGGTCCCTTTCTGTGAGCTTGTCGGGTCTACCACTTCGCGGCTGAGCCGTTGTTGCTCCAAGATATTTCCACTTCACAATAACAGCACTTACAGTTGACCGGGGCAGCTCTAGCAGGGCAGCAATGAGACAAACTGACTTGTTGAAAAGGTGGCATCCTATGAAAGTGCCACGTTGAAAGTCACTGAGTTCTTCAGTAAAGCCATTCTACTGCCAATGTTGGTCTATGTAGATTGCATGGCTGTGTGCTCAGTTTTATACACCTGTCAGCAACGGGTGTGGCTGAAATAGCCGAATCCACTAATTTGAAGGGGTGTCCACATACTTTAGTGTATATATAGTGTACAGTGCATTCAAAGTATTCAGACCCCTTGACCTTTTCCACATTTTGTTACGTGTCAGCCTCATTCTTACATGGATTAAACTGCATTTTTCCCCTCATCAATCTACACACAATACTCTATAATGACCAAGCAAAAACATGTTTTTACTTATTTACATAAGTATTCAGACCCCTTGCTATGAGACTTAAAATTGAGCTCAGGTGCCACCTGTTTCCATTGATCATCCTTGAGATGTTTCTATAACTTGATTGTAGTCCACCTGTGGTAAATTCAATTGATTGGACATGATTTGGAAAGGCACACACCTGTCTATATAAGGTCCCACAGTTGACAGTGCATGTCCGAGCAAAAACCAAGCCATGAGGTCAAAGGAATTGTCCGTATAGCTCCAAGACAGGATTGTGTCGAGGCACATATGTGGGGAACGGTAACATTCAATGTCTGCAGTATTAAAGGTCCCCAAGAACGCAGTGGCCTCAGGTGACCAGCACTGACAGAGCTCCAGATTTCCTCTGTGGAGATGGGAGAACCTTCCAGAAGGACAACCATCTCTGCAGCACTCAACCAATCAAGCCTTTAAAAGGCACACGACAGCCCGCTTGGAATTTGCCAAAAGGCACCTAAAGACTCTCAGACCATGAGAAATAAGATTCTCTGGTCTGATGAAACCAAGATTGAACTCTTTGCCAAGCTTTACATCTGGAGGAAACCTTGCACCATCCCTACGGTGAAGCTTGGTGGTGGCAGCATCATGCTGTGGGGATGTTTTTCAGCGGCAGGGACTGGGAGACTAGTCAGGATCGAGGGGAAAAATTAACGGCGCAAAGTATAGAGAGATCCTTGATGAAAACCTGCTCCAGAGCGCTCAGACCAAAGGTTACCCTTCCAACAGGACAATTATCCTAAGCACACAGACAGTACAGGAGCGGCCTTGGGACAAGTCTCTGAATGTTCTTGAGTGGCCCAGCCAGAGCCCGGACTTGAACATCTGGAAAGACCTGAAAATAGCTGTGCCTCAACACTCCCCATCCAACCTGAAAGATCTTGAGAGGATATGCAGAGAAGAATGGGAGAAACTCCCCAAATACAGGTGTGCCAAACTTGTAGCGTCAGACCCAAGAAGACTCGAGGCTGTAATCACTGCCAAAGGTGCATCAACAAAGTACTGAGTAAAGGGTCTGATTACGTATGTAAATGTCATATTTCAGTTTAAAAAATGTTATAAATAAGCAAACATTTCTAAAAATCTCTCTTTGCTTTGTCATTATGGGGTATTGTGTGTAGATTGTTGAGGGAAAATAACGATTTAATCAATTTTAGAATAAGGTTATAACGTAACAAGGGGTCTGAGTACTTTGAATGCACTGTATATAGCATAACCATGCCGTAAATATTATGCATGTACAAATTTTTATTTTTATTTTTATTTCACCTTTATTTAACCAGGTAGGCTAGTTGAGCACAAGTTCTCATTTACAACTGCGACCTGGCCAAGATAAAGCATAGCAGTGTGAACAGACAACACAGAGTTACATATGGAGTAAACAATTAACAAGTAAATAACACAGTAGAAAAAAAAAGAAAAAAAATTGTCTATATACATTGTGTGCAAAAGGCATGAGGAGGTAGGTGAATAATTACAATTTTGCAGATTAACAATGGAGTGATAAATGATCAGATGGTCATGTACAGGTAGAGATACTGGTGTGCAAAAGAGCAGAAAAGTAAATAAATATAAACAGTATGGGGATGAGGTAGGTAAATTGGGTGGGTTATTTACCGATAGACTATGTACAGCTGCAGCGATCGGTTAGCTGCTCAGATAGCAGATATTTGAAATTGGTGAGGGAGAAAAAAGTCTCCAACTTCAGCGATTTTTGCAATTCGTCCCAGTCACAGGCAGCAGAGAACTGGAACGAAAGGCGGCCATATGAGGTGTTGGCTTTAGGGATGATCAGTGAGATACACCTGCTGGAGTGCGTGGTACGGGTGGGTGTTGCCATCGTGACCAGTGAACTGAGATAAGGCGGAGCTTTACCTAGCATGGAGCTTCACCAAGCTTGTAGATGACCTGGAGCCAGTGGGTCTGTCGACGAATATGTAGCGAGGGCCAGCCGACTAGAGCATACAGGTCGCAGTGGTGGGTGGTATAAGGTGCTTTAGTAACAAAACGGATGGCACTGTGATAAACTGCATCCAGTTTGCTGAGTAGAGTATTGGAAGCTATTTTGTAGATGACATCGCCGAAGTTGAGGATCGGTAGGATAATTAGTTTTACTAGGGTAAGTTTGGCGGCGTGAGTGAAGGAGGCTTTGTTGCGGAATAGAAAGCCGACTCTAGATTTGATTTTAGATTGGAGATGTTTGATATGAGTCTGGAAGGAGAGTTTACAGTCTAGCCAGACACCTAGGTACTTATAGATGTCCACATATTCTAGGTCGGAACCATCCAGGGTGGTGATGCTAGTCGGGCGTGCGGGTGCAGGCAGCGAACGGTTGAATAGCATGCATTTGGTTTTACGAGCGTTTGAGAGCAGTTGGAGGCCACAGAAAGAGTGTTGTATGGCGTTGAAGCTCGTTTGGAGGTTAGATAGCACAGTGTCCAAGGAAGGGCCGGAAGTATACAGAATGGTGTCGTCTGCGTAAAGGTGGATCAGGGAATCGCCTGCAGCAAGAGCAAAGTAGTTGGTGAACCAGGCAAGGCAGTCATTAGAAAAACCGAGGCTATTGAGTCGGCCGATAAGAATATGGTGATTGACAGAGTCGAAAGCCTTGGCCAGGTCGATGAAGACGGCTGCACAGTACTGTCTTTTATCCATGGCGGTCATGATATCGTTTAGTACCTTGAGCGTGGCTGAGGTGCACACGTGACCGGCTCGGAAACCAGATTGCACAGCGGAGAAGGTACGGTGGGATTCGAGATGTTCAGTGACCTGTTTGTTGACTTGGCTTTCGAAGACCTTAGATAGGCAGGGCAGGATGGATATACAGTGCCTTGCGAAAGTATTCGGCCCCCTTGAACTTTGCGACCTTTTGCCACATTTCAGGCTTCAAACATAAAGATATAAAACTGTATTTTTTTGTGAAGAATCAACAACAAGTGGGACACAGTCATGAAGTGGAACGACATTTATTGGATATTTCAAACTTTTTAACAAATCAAAAACTGAAAAATTGGGCGTGCAAAATTATTCAGCCCCTTTACTTTCAGTGCAGCAAACTCTCTCCAGAAGTTCAGTGAGGATCACTGAATGATCCAATGTTGACCTAAATGACTAATGATGATAAATACAATCCACCTGTGTGTAATCAAGTCTCCGTATAAATGCACCTGCACTGTGATAGTCTCAGAGGTCCGTTAAAAGCGCAGAGAGCATCATGAAGAACAAGGAACACACCAGGCAGGTCCGAGATACTGTTGTGAAGAAGTTTAAAGCCGGATTTGGATACAAAAATATTTCCCAAGCTTTAAACATCCCAAGGAGCACTGTGCAAGTGATAATATTGAAATGGAAGGAGTATCAGACCACTGCAAATCTACCAAGACCTGGCCGTCCCTCTAAACTTTCAGCTCATACAAGGAGAAGACTGATCAGAGATGCAGCCAAGAGGCCCATGATCACTCTGGATGAACTGCAGAGATCTACAGCTGAGGTGGGAGACTCTGTCCATCGGACAACAATCAGTCGTATATTGCACAAATCTGGCCTTTATGGAAGAGTGGCAAGAAGAAAGCCATTTCTTAAAGATATCCATAAAAAGTTTGTTTAAAGTTTGCCACAAGCCACCTGGGAGACACACCAAACATGTGGAAGAAGGTGCTCTGGTCAGATGAAACCAAAATTGAACTTTTTGGCAACAATGCAAAACGTTATGTTTGGCGTAAAGCAACACAGCTTATCACTCTGAACACACCATCCCCACTGGCAAACATGGTGGTGGCAGCATCATGGTTTGGGCCTGTTTTTGTTCAGCAGGGACAGGGAAGATGGTTAAAATTGATGGGAAGATGGATGGAGCCAAATACAGGACCATTCTGGAAGAAAACCTGATGGGAAAAGACCTGGGACTGGGACGGAGATTTGTCTTCCAACAAGACAATGATCCAAAACATAAAGCAAAATCTACAATGGAATGGTTCAAAAATAAACATATCCAGGTGTTAGAGTGGCCAAGTCAAAGTCCAGACCTGAATCCAATCGAGAATCTGTGGAAAGAACTGAAAACTGCTGTTCAAAATGTTCTCCATCCAACCTCACTGAGCTCGAGCTGTTTTGCAAGGAGGAATGGGAAAAAATCTCAGTCTCTCGATGTGAAAAACTGATAGACATACCCCAAGCGACTTACAGCTGTAATCGCAGCAAAAGGTGGCGCTACAAAGTATTAACTTAAGGGGCTGAATAATTTTGCACGCCCAATTTTTCAGTTTTTGATTTGTTAAAAAGTTTGAAATATCCAATAAATGTCGTTCCACTTCATGATTGTGTCCCACTTGTTGTTGATTCTTCACAAAAAAAATACAGTTTTATATCTTTGTTTGAATCCTGAAATGTGGCAAAAGGTCGCAAAGTTCAAGGGGGCCGAATACTTTCGCAAGGCACTGTAGGTCTGTAACAGTTTGGGTCCAGGGTGTCTCCCCCTTTGAAGAGGGGGATGACTGCGGCAGTTTTCCAATCCTTGGGGATCTCAGACGATATGAAAGAGAGGTTGAACAGGCTGGTAATAGGGGTTGCGACAATGGCGGCGGCAAAGGAGAACCTGGCGGCGACAAAGGAGAACCTGGAGAGGCTTGGGCGAGTAGCTGCGGGGGGGGGGGGGGGGGGAGCTGTTGGCCGAGGTTGGAGCAGCCAGGAGGAAGGCATGGCCAGCCGTTGAGAAATGCTTGTTGAAGTTTTCGATAATCATGGATTTATCAGTGGTGACCGTGTTACCTAGCCTCAGTGCAGTGGGCAGCTGGGAGGAGTTGCTCTTGTTCTCCATGGACTTTACAGTGTCCCAGAACTTTTTGGAGTTAGAGCTACAGGATGCAAATTTCTGCCTGAAGAAGCTGGCCTTGGCTTTCCTGACTGAATGCGTGTATTGGTTCCTGACTTCCCTGAACAGTTGCATATCGCGGGGACTATTCGATGCTATTGCAGTCCGCCACAGGATGTTTTTGTGCTGGTCGAGGGCAGTCAGGTCTGGAGTGAACCAAGGGCTATATCTGTTCTTAGTTCTGCATTTTTTGAACGGAGCATGCTTATCTAAAATGGTGAGGAAGTTACTTTTAAAGAATGACCAGGCATCCTCAACTGACGGGATGAGGTCAATATCCTTCCAGGATACCCGGGCCAGGTCGATTAGAAAGGCCTGCTCGCAGAAGTGTTTTAGGGAGCGTTTGACAGTGACGAGGGTGGTCGTTTGACAACGGATCCGTTGCGGATACAGGCAGAGGCAGTGATCGCTGAGATCCTGGTTGAAGACAGCGGTGTATTTGGAGGGCCAGTTGGTCAGGATGACGTCTATGAGGGTGCCCTTGTTTACAGATTTAGGGTTGTACCTGGTGGGTTCCTTGATGATTTGTGTGAGAATGAGGGCATCTAGCTTAGATTGTAGGACTGCCGGGGTGTTAAGCATATCCCAGTTTAGGTCACCTAACAGAACAAACTCTGAAGCTAGATGGGGGGCGATCAATTCACAAATGGTGTCCAGGGCACAGCTGGGAGCTGAGGGGGGTCGGTAGCAGGCGGCAACAGTGAGAGACTTATTTCTGGAGAGAGTCATTTTAAAAATTAGTAGTTTCGAACTGTTTGGGTATGGACCTGGAAAGTATGACATTACTTTGCAGGCTATCTCTGCAGTAGACTGCAACTCCTCCCCCTTTGGCATGTTGTGGTGATGTGGTGTAGCCTATAAATGGCATATTTATTAGAATAAAAATTAAATTCATTATGACACTGTCTTTCCTCCCTTCCTCACTTGACGCTGCCATGCAGCTGCTGCTCCTGTCATTGTCACGGTCACCAGATTCAGTGTCAGGGACGTTGTTGTTAGTCTCAATCTTCTCATGTTGCTCAACTTTACTAAATAAATGTGTTATGGGCACATATGACCAAGTCTCTTCATCCTGTTCTTCCTTTTCAGCCCCAGATTTATACCTACTTTTCATTTTAGCCAGAGTTCAGATTCTTTGCTAGATAGCCAGCTAGATCTGAAGCTAATCCCCACCAATTTTGTTCAATGAAATGAAAAATGTTCTTGAGGGCCCCTCTCATTGGCTGCCATATCTACTATGAATTAAACCAAGCTTGTATTAGGCTACAGAAATGTGTACCTGCAGTTACGAGGTAAATAGCTATACCATGCTAGTAAATAATATGCACAGACAAATGACCTGGTGAAGCCTACACATGGGATATTATCATGTAGTAGCATTGTCCATGTGTGTTAAAAATCAATTGCTCTCTGATCTTGTTTCTCGATTGAAGATCCTCCTAATGCAGAGATCTCTGGGTTTAACCATAACTGGTATGCTGGTCTGGAGGGAGCTGCCCTCAGCTGTGTCAGTGGAGGAAACCCCAAACCACAGAGTTTCACCTGGACCAGGTAACACATGCCCTCCCTGCCTGTCGGCCTCCGTCTGTCTGACAGACTCAACTGACTCACGCTCTGTCTGTCTGGCATAATCTGTTTTTGTTTTGATTTACTGGTAATTCTATTAGTCAGTTTTTAATGGTGTTTAGTAAGCAAAACGGGGGGAGGTCAGGAGTTGTTTCTAGTTTTGCTATGAGTTCCACTTGCCAGCTTTCATTGTCAATAATAATTTGATTGAGTTACATCGTTAAACAAAGGATAGATGCATGGTCATAACGTTTTGGTTCAGGGACAGTTCAAATGGGACATGGGTATCAGATATGTTACACGGTGATGATAGCTGTGCTGAAGCAATCCCATAATGGCGGAGCTGACTGAAGTTCTTGTGGTTTCTCTACCTGGCAAATGTTTCTGGTAACCTTTGGAAGACATACCACATGCTGGAGTAAACCATTCTCGGGGTGTGGTAGAGGGTGGAGGTGGAACAAACCATCTACTGGAAATTACAACAAACAAAAAAATGTCTCATTAATAAAAAGATGACAGTTAGGCCTATGTCTGCTAGTGCGGACGATGTACAGTACCAGTCGAAAGTTTGGACACAGCTACTCATTCAAGGGTTTTCTTTATGTGTACTATTTTCTACATTGTAGAATAATAGTCAAGACATCAAAACGACGTGCAAACTTTTGACTGGTACTTTGTGTGTGTTTAACTGGATCATGGCCAACTGGGCACACACTCGTTGAATCAACGTTGTTTCCACGTCATTTCAAGGAAACTAGTGGGGTGAGACATGTGTCACCAAGTCTTAAGCTGTTAGTCACATGAACACACCTGCAAGGCGTGTTTGTGTGTTAGTAACACACACACACACACACACACACACACACACACACACACACACACACACACACACACACACACACACACACAGACACACACACACACACACACACACAGACAGCACGCTCACACACCCACACTAGACACACAGACAGCACGCTCACACACCCACACTAGACACACAGACAGCACGCTCACACACCCACACTGATTCCCTCTCTCACCCTTATATACTTAAGACTTAGATCTCTTGTTACACTCCATCGCTCCTTGCTTTACTTACACTCCACCTTAAAACACACTTCTCCTTAAAACACACCCCTCCTTAAAACACACCCCTCCTTAAAACACACACGATGCCCTAACGCTCCTGATTTAATGATGAGTAAGATAGTTAGAGGCCCAAAGATCATACCCCCAAAACACGCTAACCTCTCACCATTACCAATGACAGGGGAGGCTAGCATTTATTTGTGTAACTACATTGTCCAGCAGACCAATGAAAACTAAGGCGCGTACAGAGCTAGCGGGAAATGCTTTTACAGTTCTCTGCCCCTTCCGATTGGAACACGCTTCAAAAGGTCCTGGAAATACAGGAGCTCGTCCCTTTTCAAATGGGTTTAAAGCTAGGTTAAACACTGTGATGGGCCATGAAGTGGGGGGCTGTCAATGTTTTCACCCCTAGTTGCACCACACTTTCCCAAACCATGTGTAAAATGTTTTTTAAACTGTAGTGCTTTGTGTTTTATGTTGTAAATGTGTCTGCAACTTTGTGTGCTGCTATATTGGCCAGATCTCCCCCCAATCCCTCTTTTTACGCTGCTGCTACTCTCTATTTATCATGTATGCATAGTCACTTTAACTATACATTCATGTACATACTACCTCATTTGGCCCGACCAACCAGTGCTCCCACACATTGGCTAACCGGGCTATCTGCATTGTGTCCCACCACCCGCCATCCCCTCTTTTACGCTACTGCTACTCTCTGTTCATCATATATGCATAGCCACTTTAACCATATCTACATGTACATACTACCTCAATCAGTCAGACTAACTGGTGTCTGTATGTAGCCTCGCTACTTCTAAAGCCTCGCTACTGTATAAAGCCTGTCTTTTTACTGTTGTATTATTTCTGTACCTACCTATTGTTCACCTAATACCTTTTTTGCACTATTGGTTAGAGTCTGTAAGTAAGCATTTCACTGTCTATACCTGTTGTATTCGGCGCACGTGACAAATAAACTTTGATTTGATTTAATCTCAATGAGACTAACCTGGTAAATTAAAGGTAAAATAATTTAAATTGGGCACAACATGATCCAAAAAACAACCAAAACAAACTGAAAATGCATCCAACATGTTTGTGGAGACACAAGCTTGATATATTCATTGCGTGCTAGGAATATGGGACCAACTTTTGGCTACTTTAATAGACTATAAGTGAATTTGTCCAAATACTTATGGCACCTTTAAATGGTGGGACTAGATACATAAAAGTGCTTTAATTTCTTAACGGTAAAACATATATGTATGAAAATACTCTCAAATAAAAAGTGACATTCTGTACTGTCACCTCCTAAGAAACATTTGATATCAAATCCAAAATGCTGGAGTATAGAGCCAAATTAAACGTTTTAGCTTCACTGTCCAAATAAACATGTAGGGTAGTATACTTTCACTCCCCCTTAAAACTCACACGACGCCCACCCGCACGCACGCAGCAGGTAAACCAGTTTGCCTCTTTGTACTCCTCAATGCAAAGCAGCGGGAGAAGTAATAACCGTGCTGTCATATTGTCATGTTGCAGCTTGTGCGGAATGCAAACAGAGGACGCAGTTTCACACGAGGGAGGAAGGGGGGGGAGGGTGAGAGAGGTTAGAGAGGGAAGAGAAAGGAATGAGTGTGGGCTCCGAACAGGAGGGGTCGAAAGACAAGGAATGGGGGAAGTGGGTGGTATCGAGCCAAAGTGGGCATGGGACGGGGGAGGAAGGATACACTGTGGATTTGTTTAGAACATTATCAGGCAGTGTGATCTGTGTCTATGTAAAATTTTACGGTTTTCTTCTGCACATTGGGGCTCATAAAGAGTCTGTTCAAAAGGCCCAAAACAGGACTCAAAAGTATATAGTAGCCTATTGTTCAGATATAAGACATTTCAAATGGGAGTTCTGGGCCTGTATTTACACTGTCTCAGAGTAGGAGTGCTGATCTAGGATCAGGTCCCCCCCTCTTATTCACGATTTAAAAACCCAGACTGATCCTAGATCAGAACTCCTACTCTGTGATGCTTTGTGAATGCGGGTCCTGGTTTGTTGTGGCCTGCTTCATGTCCTTGTGGTGCTCATTTGACCTTTACGGTTAGTGTTGTTTGGTGGTCAGTAGTCAATTGTATTTTGGGATGTGTTGCTGTGATCGGGTTAGTGTTGTTGTTTTGAATGTGGTGTTTTTTACAACACTGTTGGGTGTGTTGAAAGAGTGCGTTCAGGTTCAGTGAGTGGTGTTGGGCGTTAATAGTCATGAAATTCAGCCCATTATTGTAGGATATACTGTATTGTTCTGTTAAGCCCTACGTTAAGTGCTATAGTATTTCTGTTATGCGCAGGAAGGGTGGAGACTTACCAGAGGGCGTTACGGCAGGGAATGGATCCCTGCTGTTCAATAGGCCCCTCGGTTTGACAGACGCTGGTATCTACCAATGTGTGGCCTATAACGTTGTGGGGACCGGGAAAGCAGAGGTGGAGATCACTGTGACGGGTAGGTTGTGTTGTCACTCTGAGTCATATAAAACAAATCACTTATTTTTTTTTATAGTAGTCCAGGATGTATGTTTTTTTGTTGTTGCTGTAGGCCTCCATGTTTCTTTCCTAAGAAAATAACTCTATTATATTAATGGTGCCAGTTAAGCATTTGGATTACATGTTCACTCCTGTATTCAATATGATGTGTATGTTGATTATGTTTGTGAATATGACATCACTTCCTGTTGTCCCTTTCCCACAGAGTTTCCTCAGAAGCCGGTGTTTTTCAACAGTCTCCTGATGATCATAGTTGGCGGGGTGGCTGGAGGACTGCTACTCATCATGGTCATCATAGTAATCTCAGTGACCCGTTACCACAAACGCAAAAACAAGAAACTGGAGAGAGAATTGAATGTGAAGAAGTATGTTTTCAAACCTCACAGTAACTCCCTTGAAATTGTTCTAGAATCTAAAGACAAATGTTACACTGAAAACAGTAAATGCTTTTTGAATTAAGAATATTTTAACAAGGTTTTTCTCTCTCTTTCTCTCATTCTCTCTCTCTCAGGGAGGAGATCACTACACTCTCCAGGCAGGCCTCTTTCAGGAGAGTCAACTCAGTCAGTACGGATGCTAGAGGACAGGTATATAATATTACCATGTCTTACAATCTGTGGTCTCGTCTCAACAGTCTAGGCATGCAGTCATTTTGTAAATAAATACTTGCAATTCCATGAGCATTATCCATTTACCTCGAGCTAATATGGTAATCTCTCCCTCTCTGTCTCCCTCCCTTTCTCCTCCCCTCCCTCTCTCATCCCTTGTTCTTTCAGATGGAGGAGAATATCCCTCTCAGAGTGGAGGGTACACTGCGGACCAGTCTGTCCTCTCTAGGGGTCAGTCTTAATTTCACTCTTTCTCTGCATGCGGGGAGCCTTTAGTTTTAACCTTCATATTCATGGCTTCTGAGTTCTGGGTGGCATATGCACATCTTATTTTAGTGTTTAATTAACATTTATGTAGTTAAATGAAATGTAAGGAGCTTATTTTCTCAAAGTAATATTTATATTTGAAAATAAAAGTAGTGCATCTCACATACCCTATATGAATTATACTTCATACTAATGAACTGTTACGTTATTAAGACTTCATGCTTTCTCTCCATCTTCTGTTCTGGAACTCCCGCTTCGGAAGCCATTTTAAATCAGACTATTCAGTGCAAAATGTGTGATGTGTTTAAAGCTCTCTCTTTTTCTCTCTCCATCTCTCTTTCCTTCACACCCAGGATCCAGGGCGCATCAGGGACAGTCGCTCTACTCTGGTAGGGGGAGGTGGACTAGACTACCTAGGTCGACCTGTTCTGAACAACTCTTCACGACGAGGGAGGGAGAACAGAGCCATGGACAGAGAGGAGGAGAACAGACTTAGGGTGGAGTCATACGTACGGAATAGCACTATGTCTTTGGTAAGTGTGTGTGAGAGGCATGAGGAATCAAGAATTGCATACACACCTTCTTGTAAATTGCTATGAAAATTAGAACCTTTTAAACGCATAGGTTTAGTATAGGTTGCTAATAGTGATACTCAAATTAGCCCTAGTTATTTAATTCCTCTCTTTAACCACGTGGTTACCCCTTGTCTCTGTTTGACTCACAGGGAACCCGTCTCCACCTGCCAATCCAACCCTCTCCCTTCCCAATGGAACAGTCCACCAAGCTGCTGAGGTCCCTGAACGGCAGCGTCATCATCCCAACAGAGGGGGGTTTACATGCACGGAACTCCCCTCTCAGCTGCAGCTACCCTCCTGTCACAGACGACGAACAGGAGGAGGGTGAAAGTGTGGAGGGGGAGCGGGGGACTAGCTCCAGGATGAGTCGTTTAGATCAGGGGAGGTCAGAGGACCAGGACAACAGTTCTCAGATCTCAGATGCGGAACGTGGACACAACCATCACTTCCAGCAGAACAACGGAACGCTGAGACCCAAACCCCGGCCCAACGGCATCCCATCCCCACACGCCTCCCTCATCCATAAGGCCCAGATTGTATAGATGGGTCCGGGCAAGAGCAGGTGACGCACTATACGACGAGGATTGGTCGTGACTTTGGGATAGGCGCTCGCCGGTGTGGTGGCATACCCCGGTGGCAGCCAGTTTACCTCCTTTTCACTTCTAGAACATCCCTTGCCTTCGCCTCGAGCTCTCAGACATTTTTGATCCAACAGGTAGAGGTTCTTATTGTTGAACAGATAACGCTTCTGATTGGTGTAGAGATACAAATAAGTAACACATACGTTTCACAGGAGAAGAACTGGACAAATTAAAAGCTTATGAATGTCAGGTTGCACATAGACCGAAGTAGTAATAATATTTTACTGTATATAATATCACAGCAATAACGATCACTACAGGAAGCATCAAGAGGACTTTTACATGATTTTGTACCCTAAAAATACTTATTTTTTTACATTTATTAAGACTTGATGACAGGACACTGTAACCGAGAAACAAGATTTGAATATCATCAAATACTGTGACTCCTAACTGAACTCAGCGAAGAGGCATTCAGTAGAAGCACCAATAGCGCTTGCCAGTTCGAAAGAATCCATGTGTTGGTGAACTTTCACTCTCCTTTCCACTGGATGAGGGGATACAACACATACTGATCTGTTCACCCTAATATTGAGTCCATCTTTCTAACTTTAAGTGTGGCAGGGGTTTATTTAGATATACTCCTCCTTTCCATGAACCTCGGTGTGCACAAACAACACTTTCAACTCGCTATAGTCTTTGATGCCAAAAGCCAATGAGACTGCATTTTCGCTGTGGAAAAAGTACCCAATTGTCATACTTGAGTAAAGTAAAGATTACTCAAGTGAAATTCATCCAGTAAAATACTATTTGAGTAACAGTATTTGGTTTTAAATATACTTAAGTACATTTTAGCAAATCCATAATTTTTTTTATACTTAAGTATCAAAAATAAAAGTATTACTCATTTCAAATGTGTTATATTAAGCAAACCTGACACGATTAGCTTTTTAAAATTTGTATGTACTGATAGACAGGGGCATACTCCAACACTCAGACATAATATACAAACAAATATTTTTGAGTGAGTTTTCCAGATCAAAGGCAGTAGCGATAACCAGGGATGTTCCCTTGATAAGTGTGTGAATTGGACCATTTTCCTGTCTGGCTAAATGTTCAAAATGTGACGAGTACTTTTGGGTGTCAGGGAAATTGTATGGAGTAAAAAGTACATTATTTTCTTACGGAATGTAGTGAAGTAAAAGTAGTCAAATATAAATAGTAAACTACAGATACCCCAAAAACGACTAAGTAGTACTTTAAAGTATTTTTTACTTAAGTAGTTTACACCACTGCATTTTAGACAAGAGGTTAAAACAGCTTTGATATGAAATGTTTTACTCAACAGTGAGATCCTATGTGAAAGTCTACTAAAACTGAGGATGTAAAAGCATTGTTCTATTTTCTTACACCAGACATTTAGACAATCAAACTGTTATATGCCTATGTTTGTATACATACAGTTAAAAGAGCCTTTGCTTTGTAGGCCAATATGAAGTATTATTATGTCTGATTCTACTGTATTATAATTCATTGTCTGCATCCGAAATGGCACCCTATCCCCTACATAGCCCCTGGTCAAAATAAGTGCACCATATTGGCATAGGAGGCCATTTCAGCCGCAGACATGCTATCGACCGACATCTCTATAAGTGGGTTTCTTTCACGCCGTACTCCAGTAAATGGCTTATTGTAGTTCCCTGGTTTGTACTGTATGTATGGGATTCATGTGTGGAACTCTGTTGTTTTAATGCACATGTACTTCTTTAGGAGAGTAGCAATATCGTTCTGTTTTCTATATCAATTTTTCCGTTGTATAATACTGTAACACTGATCTTTCTGAGTGAACGTAATACCTACATAGAATGTAAGAGGTTGGAAGTATATACACCGCCCCCTGGTGTGCACCAGTGAATAGTGCAAGAGAGGAAGAAACTGCATCCGAAATGGCACCCTATCCCCTACATAGCCCCTGGTCAAAATAAGTGCACCATATTGGCATAGGAGGCCATTTCAGCCGCAGACATGCTATCGACCGACATCTCTATAAGTGGGTTTCTTTCACGCCGTACTCCAGTAAATGGCTTATTGTAGTTCCCTGGTTTGTACTGTATGTATGGGATTCATGTGTGGAACTCTGTTGTTTTAATGCACATGTACTTCTTTAGGAGAGTAGCAATATCGTTCTGTTTTCTATATCAATTTTTCCGTTGTATAATACTGTAACACTGATCTTTCTGAGTGAACGTAATACCTACATAGAATGTAAGAGGTTGGAAGTATATACACCGCCCCCTGGTGTGCACCAGTGAATAGTGCAAGAGAGGAAGAAAGTTCAGGGATCTTGCTGTAAGGTCTGCAGACTGTTTTTCCTGGCGAGGTCACGTGGTCATGTGAAAACCCCTGACCCAACCACGTGCTCCATTAGCCACAACTGGGGCCTGTTCAGAAGGATGTTGATATAGAACGTTCAGATTCAGAAATGATTGGTAGAATAAGGAATTGTGTCAGCTCTAATTCATTCTATTTCTATCTGCAACAACTGTTTCACATCACTAAAACCATCCCTGCATATCTTCTAAACATGGAGATGTGTTCATTCAGGGAGGGTGTATGTCTGCTCAATGTATTATTGTGAAATAAACTTCTTGAGGGTTTGAGTCGTGGTTGAGTAGTGACTGGGTGATAAACCCTATTATTATTATTATTATTATTATTGGTTTGGAGTGACTATCATTAAAAGCCTTATATCTGACATTTATCAAAATAATTTCAAAACCTGTGTGGTACACTGCCCTACCAAGTAAAAAGACAGTAACTGCTCATTTGGTCAAAAATGAGTTAAGCATGTATTTAATGTAGCAAAAATGACTAATCACATGGACAAGTATCCTGACTCTATTGTAATGTGTTTTGGAGTGGGGGTCATGTCAGCTGTAACTGCTTAAAGTTACTGTGAAACCAAGGAAAACAAAAGCCATTTTTCTGCTTCTGTTCTCTATCACATAAAGGGTTAATGGTAGTATACTGATTAAAAAGTAAACATGCATGATTGTAGTATGACAAGAACATATTACAACTTTAATCACAATTCCAAAATAACAATGAATGTCAAAGCATTTAAGCCTTTAACCTGCGTCCTCCCAGGGGCTTCGTTTAGGAAGGGTTATTAGATTCCCTCCAATATTAGAAAGAGATAAATTGTTTCAAGTCAAACAAACTAATTCCGCAGCCTCCTCAACAACCCTGAACCATATGGCTTCTGAAATGTATGATATCCTTATATTTTTTGCCACATTTCCCACAGGTGTGGAGTTCGGTCACAGAGTGAAATTTTGCGACATGGGTTTTAAGGTAGGACGCAAGAGCAAAGGTTTTACCGCAGTAATCACAGGCGAACGGCTTCTCTCCGGTGTGCAAAGCCACATGGACTTTTAACGATTCGTGTTTATAGAAACCCTTGCCACATTCGTCACAGGTATAAGGGGGTTCTTCGGTGTGTGTGCGTTCGTGTCTCTTGCGCTCACGTTCACCTTTGAAGCCTTTCCCACAGTAGCTGCACGCTAACGGCTTGCTGGTCAGGTGCGAGGCTTGATGCATCTTAAGGTACCTTGACCGAATGAAGGTCATTGGGCATTTGCCGCAAGCATACGGCTTGGAGTCCGTGTGAGTCTTCTTATGGTCGCTAAGCGTATACTTGGTTTTGAAACACATCCGACACTGAGAGCACTGGAATGCTCTCTCTTCTGAATGAACACTTGCGTGAATTTTCAAATTTTCTTTTTTTCCGAAGCACTTCCCACATGTTGGACATTGGAACGGCTTCTCTCCCCTATGGACTGATGCTTGGTGCTGTTTGAGTTCGGAAGGAGACTTGAAACCCTTTCCACACAATTCGCAACGGTGAGCTCCTCCTCCGCTGTGGGTTTGCTGGTGATTCTTGAGGTATTTCAGCTTTACGAAGGTTTTTGGACATTTGTCACAAGCATATGAGTTTGAATTTGAATTGTGCAATATTGTATGTTCCTTGAGGCCATTTTTACTTTTAAAACACTTCTGACACACGAGGCATCGGAACGGTTTCTCTGTTGAATGGACGCTTGCATGTTTGTCCAAATAACTCTTTGTTGCAAAGCACTTCCCACATGTTGGACACTCAAGTGGCTTCTCTCTCCTGTGGACCACCAATTGGTGATTTCTGAGCTTCCAAGCAGTCGGGAAACATTTCCCACATAATTCACAACAATAAGGTCTCTCTCCTGTGTGAGTCCATTGATGCTGTTTAAAATTACATAATTTCTTAAAAACCTTACCGCAGTCCGGACAGAGGTACTCTTTCCTGGTGTTGGTCGTCTTATTTTGTTTCCTGTTTGGCCTTGGCTTTCTGTTGTGAAGAGATTCGTCACTCGAGGTTTGTCCGGCATTAGCATTCTCCTCCTCCCATTGGTCATCATCTGCGTTCTCCTTACTTCCGTCTGATTGTGCCACCATGGGTGCTTCTGTTCTCTTCTTTTCCCTCCTGGGTATAGTGGATAGCACAGAATCCGCACTGAGACTTTGTGCATCTGTACTTAGGGCCTGAATGTCTGTAGGCCTGCTTTCTGCCTCTCTGTCTGTTGGTCTACTTGCTTCTTGTTTGGCCTTATTTGGCCCCTGTTTGTTAGACTTAGTGAGTGAGGAAGGTAATTTTGCCAGAGATATAAAGCATTGTTTCATCTCTATGGTTTTAACTCTGATCGCGGTCTCCTTGCAATTTGTAGTCTTGTCAGCCTCATCAATGGGAGTTGGCACTTCAACCTGGGAGAAAAAAAAATATGGATTGGATCTCCAACATACACACATTCACAGAGCAGCACCCCTGGTTCAGGTTATGGAGTTAAGTGCCTTGCTCAATGGTACAATGGCAGTACATGTCAGTCCAGGTATTCAAGCATAATAACAGTAAAGGGCTCATGCCCACTGATAACGTCAGCCCCCTGGACTGCATAATTCATGCAAATGATGGGGGTCACCTTGGGGTCATGATTGGGGCTGCACCAAATGATTGATGTATTATAATAATTGATTATGCTTATGTTGTATTCATAGAAGGGGAAGGGCTATAAGACCCTCCCCCACTACATTTATAGGGTCCTGGACCACAGATTAGCAATATATGCATTATTATGAGATTATTTTCTAGTCTCTGCCTCTTATAAGAAACGTTATGAGCAGATGTGAGAGCTATTGTGGTCAAAACAGGGTGTCTGTGAGAAAGCGCCTCAAGGCTAAGAGATACATAGACACAGACCCCTGCAGGGGAGTAAATAGATAAGAGACAAGTCAGACATACCACTGTAAGCCACACGGGAATGGAAAATTACTGCTGAGCCCTTAGAAAACACTGGACTATTGTTTTCTCCTGCAAGTTTGTATAACTGTATATGCATGGGCTTGGTCTCATGAGTAGAAGGTGTTGACGTAGGCAGTTACATCACTAGGGGTTGACTGCAAGCATATTAAAGCAACTTTGACCTGTTTTATTTTGCAGAACTTCCACATGCGTGCTGTGTTTCTGTTGTCAACTTCTGTCTGCAATTGCATTAATAAAGGTTTGATTGATTTACTTAAAGAAGATTTTGTCTGATTGCTGATTTCACCAATAAGCCAAAGATTGACAAGGAACCTACACCTACACAAACATGTTAAATATAACATACCTCCAAATCCTCTGCAAACTCCGGTGAATATGGTAATCCCGTCCATTCCTGCTCTTCCAATGTCTGTGGGGTTCTTCCCAATGTCTTTTCAGGTATCTCCTTACCATCAGTCATCTCCAATAGCTTAACTTTCAGAGATTTAACCTCACTTTGACTCTGGCATATCTTTGAACACAGAGCTGCAGTACCTTTGGAAATCAAGTGGTTGATTTTGATAATAGTCTTTGTCACGAACTGTTTCATCACACATTTCAACTGGACCTAGAACAAGAAAACATATATAGATATATTTTTCATTCCACAACAACCTGTTTTCAAGCTGTTTAACTATGGATAGAAAACAAATTAGCTCATACGTTAAAGGGATAATCCACCCCCAGAAATGAAAGTCTCACCCCAAACTCACCCCATTCCGTATAAATGTGCGCAACCGCAACATTCAAACGAGGCGACAAAGAAAACTAATGGGACTGTAGCAACTGTGTTGACTTCAAAATCGGGGGTGTGAACTAGGTTTCTATTCAAGCGTTGATCGACATGGTAATGGCTCTATAGTATTGGAGAAATTTTGAAAAAAAAATGGCCCTTCCGTTACATCTAGACGTGTCATGTCATAATGTAAATCACACATAAAGCATCTATTTCTGTCTTACAATCTCTCTCCACCAGGTGTGCCACTTCTCTCATCTTTTAAAAACAATAAATGGACAGTGACGGGGGTAAGGGGGGATACCTAGTTATTTTTTGCGTCATCATTGCATGCGATCATCATTTTCAAAGCCGCTGTTTACTTGTAAGATCACTTTAGCACCGCCCTAAAAACCCGATTCAAATTCGACACAAACCTTCAAATAGGTATGTAATGACACATTATATAAACTCTTTATAGTGTTTTATTTACATTTTAGAGGCGATAAGGTGATAAGTTGGACAGATCGAGTGAAAAAAAGCAATTTTCCCACAGGACATTTCTCCTTCTCACTATCACGCATTAGTTTCGCTTCCCCACCCGCCATTTTTAAAAAGACCCGACGGGGCTCATTGCCTGCTTGAATTATGCAGAAATGGGCAGTGTTAGGTCATGTAATTGATTCTGTTGGAAAGGGGAGAAATTGTGCTTTACAGTGGTATTACAGTTGATCTGGAAGTATTACGTTTTGGGGGCGCTAAAATAAGGGCAATTGTACGGACCAAGGCGATGTACGAGTTTACGTTAGTATATTTTCTATGAGTGAGTAAAATAACTATTTTCCCCATAATTTAACTTCTAAGTGGTCCGTTCTCACCACTGGAGATAAAAGATAACAAACAATCACATTTTATAACTCTTAAATAATTACATGCACTCCAGATCGCCAAACCAGCCAATATATGGTAAGGGTATATACTTGTCTAGAACACACTCATCTATTTATTTCGTTAAAACAAATTATATATATTTTGCTTAGGGTGTGTTCGTAAATTAAATCTGGAGTGCGCTCTGGGCGTTCGTAATTTTACTCGCCCTAGCAGAGCTGGTTAGGCTATTTTCATGTTATCCAGAGCATTGGTGACTGTAACTGTACAGCTAGCAACAATTTAATTACGCTTTTCCGCCGTGGTTTACTAACACTGGCCATATTCAAGCGGTGTCGATCATTCGTAAATTCATCAGTTATTCTGCACTCTGTCACACTCCGATCGATGAATGCTCTGAAATCAGAGTAGATAGCCAGAGCGAATTTACTAACGGACCATTTGATGTGTTCTATCTAAACAGTGTACCAAATTAGTAACTACCATCATTCAATGCGCCCGTTGTGTCTGTGGGACAGGGCCGTTGGTGCCATAGCAACGTCTGTACTTTGCGTTGTCTGCCTCAGAGATTAACTGCAAATTGAACATGGTCTGATTGTAGACCCCTAAATCGATAGTGCATGGTGTTTAGACGATTTTACTACTAGCTAACTACTTCACATGCTGGTAATTGTGTTTGGCTACCTAACGAGCCAGCACAGAGAGAGCATTGCATTGTGGGCTTTGTAGTCCACTTGGGCTGCAACAGATTTCCACAACGATTTGCACGTTGATTGTATTAGTGTAATTTAACACTGCAAATCATAGGAAGTAGTGATGTTGGATGGATTATTAAACATTTTACTTGTAAAAGTAAAGTTAGCCACTTACTTTTACCTCCAACTCGGACTCCCCTGTCTTTCCTGCATCGACAATGCCTGTGCTGTGTTGTGTAGAAAAGACTGAGACCGCCATACATTTGTCAATTTCATCCTCAAACGACATCATTAATTCATCCATAATAGATACCAACTCATTATGGAAAGGATCTGGCTGCCACATCTTGTATTTGGTAGTTAATTATCAACAGCGATTGTTACATTTTTAACAAAGTTCAACAACATGCATAGACCGTATGACGATACACCTTCTTCTTCGGTGGGGTTTAACGGCGGTTAGCATCCAATAATAGTGCATTACCCCCACCAACTGGACTGAAGTATAAATCCATTGTTCACTGAGTGCACAAAACATTAGGAACACCTGCTCTTCCATGACACTGACCAGGTGAATCCGGAAAGAAAGACTAGATGAAGGGGAGAAGACAGGTTAAATAAGGATTTTTAAGCCTTGAGACATGGATCGGGAATGTGTGCTATTCAGAGGGTGAATGAGCAAGACAAAATATTTAAGAGTCTTTGAACACGGTATGGTAGTAGGTGCCAGGCGCACCGGTTTGAGTGCGTCAAGAACTGCAAAGCTGCTGGGTTTTTCACAAACAGTTTCCCGTGTGTATCAAGAATGGTCCACCACCCAAAACTCATCCAGCCAACTTGACACAACTGTGGGAAGCATTGGAGTCAGCATGAGCCAGCATCGCTGTGGATCACTTTTGACACCTTGTAGGGTCCATGCCCACCGACGAATTGAGGCTGTTCTGATGGCAAAAGGGGGTGCAACTCAATATTAGGAAGGTGCTCTTAATGTTTTGTACACTCAGTGTACTTTGTGATACGAAAAGAGAAAAATGATCCGGCCAACTAACCGGTAGTCACTAGTTACCACAGCCACAAACCCCACCTATTTCTACAATTATCTTCTTAAAATGTGATTTGAAACCTAACCTTAATCGCACTGTTAACATTATTAAGACCAAAAGGCTAATGTTTCTTTATACATTTTTACGATATAGCCAATTTTGACTTTGTGGCTCTGGTAACTAGTGGGAACACAACCTACCCCACACATTAAAAACCCACCACCACATTCCACTATTTTGACCCCATCTTATCCTACACCAGGACAACGGCCTGGCAGGAACTACCCTTCAACACACCCTGTAACTCTTCTGCAGTAAAATCTCATATTAGTAAGTACTTCTCTGCAGCTGCCACCACAACACCTATTTTCTGTGACTTGCATTCCATTCCGGTGGTACAGGTGATAACCACATTTAATTTGTAGGCCTATCACTATGCACTGGAAAAAGTATACTACTCACTTTGAGCCTGTTAGGGTCCCTCGCCCTTGAACCATCTTCATCTACTTTCTTCACTGGCTCAGCATAGAACACCTTCTGTACAACTCTGACCCTGGCAGCCCCAACCTGCCTCTCTCGCACTTCTGATCCCCAGCAACAAGATAGTGGTTGTCATGGTGCCGTAAGGTAGCCTAGGCAGAGAGCTCTATAAATATTCTACTTATTTTTTTTCATACATTTTAAGTGTTTTTGTAGCTTTTGTTTAAGGTATTTTTTTAGGGGCTTGATAGCTAGGATGTTTGGATTCTAATAAAGTGGCTTTTGGATTCCAAAAATGTGGCTTTCTGTTTCATCTGTTTGGAAGTATTACACCAAGGACTGCACACTGTGTAGCAGAGGAAGTACACAGACTGTTCAGGGAACGAATAGTGACTGACCATTCAGAGAAACAGGTGTGGTGGGCTGTTGAAGAGCTCCGGGGCTGTTTTTTAATACTGTCTTTGTTTCTCCTGGTCTGTCTCATCGATGACCTCTCCCACTGAACCGACACTGCCTTTCCAACCCAAATTGTCCTCAACTTCATCCCAAGCTGACTGAGACTTTCAATCTTCATCATTTACATTTAGGGTTTGTTGTTTTACTTTTTATGCACTTTGAGATTCTTTGTAAAGCCCTATACGGGTTAAAAAATGTATTCATTATTATTCGATCTGCAAATCCAAGTATGCCTAGTACGCTAGGTCTACTGTTTAGGCCAGACCTACTATGTTATGTTTGTTAATCTTTTGAACCATTCATTTATTAAGAGGACCACAATGGAAATACATTTTCAAACTTTTTTGTGTAATTCTCAATGATTTTAAATGCATTATCCACATGTGTAGTTGTATAGTGTTTTACATGATCATATATATATATATAACATGGGTACCCTACAGTTGACACATACTGCTTCCTTCACCAATACTACACATTCCTTTGTCCCATGCCCTCCTGCACACTTCTTTACATCTAGGGATCTCCCTCCTACACACTGCTGCAACATGACCATAAGTTTGTCATCTGAATCCATCTGTCGTGGATTCGGCACAATAGCTTTTACAGGATAACTGATATATCCTGACATTAATTTCTCGGGTAACGACTCAGCATCAAAATTCAAAAAGGACAGTGTCGTGAGAATTTTGTTCTCGTGTTCATTAACCAATTCAATTAAAATACTCTGTCTGTTACTAAGAATAAGTAAGGTTCTTATTAAAATGAAACAGACAGAGACCAGTCTACTTAGTCAGCAATGTTTATTCTCGAGAGCTCTGCGTATCATTTCCTGTACATTGGTCTATATACCTCACATTTCGTCATAAATGTCCCTTCCTCCTCTCAGATACAATGGCAACATAGTTCACAAGTCTTCTCCGACTCATACATTGTCTGCCACCTGTTAAACAATCTACTACAAGCCTCTCCCCTCCCTGGGTGGGGACAGAATGTCCTGTAAGGAACACAGTATTCCAGCTTGTCTGACGATAGCTCCATTTGTTTCTCACTTACACCCTGCTTACATACTAAAAAGGAACAGAAAGTCCTTGTTCTAATTCTTGACTAAAACTACACACATCAGATTTAGGTTTATGATTCTAATAAGTTTCATACAATCATGCAGTGACATGGTAGTATTCTGTTAGTTATAGTTCTACGTTAAATGTATACATCATTTAGTCATTATTCATAAAATTCATAACAGACAAGACAGTGGCCATGTTTGAAAAGGATCAAAACCGTAATGTGTCATGGGTAAATTGTGACTGACTGAACTACAAATAATTATGACTAGTTATTTATGATGGAAGATGATTTGTAGATCAGTCAGTCGGCAGTCGCTTGCACTGTCAGCTGCAATGTCTAACAAGCCCAGTGACTTTTCAGTTTCACTACGCCCGGGAATCTTCAACTTCAGTTGATCTACCTCCACCCTTACCGCAATTCCAGTAATCACTCCTTTCAATGGCACCCTGTTCCTGAGAACAAAGCAAGTAAGAAACAAAGCAAGTGGGTCTTGTCCCCATTCTCTTGGCGTGGAGTGCCTGCTCTCTCTGGGTGGGAAAAGCTAATAACCACAAGTCTACTTCGGGTTATCTTCACCGATTCAACAGTACCAAACTCCCCTTTCAACAGTACCAAACTCCCCTTTCACCAAAATCTGATACCAAATTTAGGTCAGCCAAAAGACAGTGGTCCACTTTCTCCAAAAATGTCACACCTACTGTACCAGAATCATATTTATCATGACTATTGGTGCAAGGCTCTTAACCACACTTGCCACCTCAGGTAATTTATTTGAATTATCTTCCAATTCACCTCCAGAGCTACTAGAGTACAGCTCATTCGGTTTGCACTGGCCGCCAATCTTCCTCTACACCAGGGGTGTCAAACTCAAATACCCAGTGGGCCAAAATGTAAAACCTGAACAAAGTCACGGGCCAACATTGAACAAATTAACCTTTTAATATGGACCCAAACAAGTTTTGCTTTAACATTGAATATGGAACAAGCATCGCTTATTACCATACAATATATAATTGAATAGTGGAGACATGCAAAATCGAATTTCAAATGAAAAAACACATCAATGGCATTCATTTATTAAATAAATAAAATTTAAATAAAAATTGTATGCCTCTTTTCTATTTGCAGCCTTCTGATTTAAATACCAAAATAAACTTTTTCCACTGGCTAATAATTTTACAAATAAAATGATAATAAATCAATCAACCACTCAAGCCCATGCCTTGTAGCAAGAAAAAGTGCATAAAGAAAACGTTAATTATTGCACACTGGTCTAATCTGATGTGCCCAAACCAGATAGATACCTGGCATCTCTTCTTGGATGCTAGTTCATCAATGTCTGGGCTCAAGCTCTGAGCTGAAGAAATCTTCAGTATCGAGCGAAGATGTTCATCAGTCAGACGTCTCCTGTGAGTTGTTTTGGTCATCTTCATCGAGGAGAAAAGTTGCTCGCATAGATAAGTGCTGCCGAACATGGAGAGCATCTGAGCAGCTTGGGTGCGGAGCTGAGGCATTGTGTCAGGGATGAACCGTGGAAACTGTGCGGCGCCCACAGCATCATACTTTGACTTCAGCGTGTCGTTGCACTGGAGTTCAATCAGCTCCATTTGGATGTTGGTTGGTGCATTTTCCACATCAACTGCGAAGGGATTACTAAGCAGTTCAAACTTGCATTTCTGGGCATCGAAATCGGCAAATCGCCGGCTAAACTCAGCGGCGAGAACACTGCGTTTTTCAGCAAACTGTGCGCATGGGAACACGGCGGTAGAGATCTGCGCTTTTATGGATTGGCAGCAGGGAAAATGGCAAAGGTTTCCTTGCAGCATCTGATTCTCCCACAGGCACAGTTTAGTTTTGAAGGGCCTCACTGCAGCGTACATGTCTGTGATGATGCGCCCCCGCCCCTGAAGCTGCAGGTTCAGCGCATCGAGATGGCTCGAGATGTCACAGAGAAAGGCCAGCTCACACAGGAACTTTTGCTCCCGGAGCTCTGCTGTAATCCTTCCCTTTGGTTTCCAGGAATTGACATATTTCCTCACGCAGCTCGAAACATCTGTTCAGTACTTTTCCTCTGCTTAGCCATCTCACCTCTGTGTGATACGGCACGTCTGCGTATTCCGAACCACACTCCTCCAGAAAAGATTTAAACTGGCGGTGATTTAGACCTTTGGCTCTTATAAAGTTAACTACCTGTGTTACTGCGGTCATAACATGTTCCATCTTTAGGGCTTTGGCACACAGTGCTTCCTGATGTATGATGCAGTGGTAAACAGTTAGCTCACCTGCACAGTTCTCTTCCCGCATCTTCTCCCGAACCATGCCCACCAGTCCACTCTTTTTACCGCACATCGCTGGCGCACAATCTGTCGTTTATCTAACGAGTTTAGCAGCTTTATTTCAGTTACACATTTGGAAACCTCCTCAAAGATTTCCTTTCCTGTGGTTGTGCCATGCATTGATTTGAATCCTAATAGCTCCTCCATAACACACAGATTTGAGTCCACTCCACAGATGAAGACTGACAGCTGAGCAGTATCAGATGCGTCGCAGCTCTCATCCACAGCGAGGGAGAACGCAACAAAATCTTTTCCCTTTTCCATCAGCTGGTCATACAGATTGGTGGCAAGATCACATGTGTGATCAGCTACTGTGTTCCTGCTCAGGCTCACGTTTGAAAATGCTTGTTTTTTTCTCTGGGCATACGAGGTCACAAACCTTCATCATGCACTTTTTCATGAACTCTCCCTCATTAAAGGGCCGGGCTGATTTTGCGATCTCTGCTGCCACTATATAACTAGCCTTTACAGCAGCCTCGTTTTGTGATGTGGCTTTTTTAAACATATATTCTGCCTCCCACTTGTCCAGAAAGCTCCTGTTTTGTGCCTTTCTTTTCGCCATTTTTGGGAAGGGTTAGCTCGCTGACAGTTGTAGCGTCTATGTTGCTATGACTACTGTCACAGAGGAGAGAGCGTTTCTGGGTCCTGTCCTGATTGGCGCGCGAAAACAGCAGAGCATTATGGGATTCGTAGTATTAGTGGTGAATGCGCTGTATAATACCGGCGGGCCAGCTCTAGTAGTAATTTGGTATTGTCTCGCGGGCCAAATATAATTACCCCGCGGGCCAAATTTGGCCCACGGGCCGGAGTTTGACACCCATGCTCTACACACTGTCTCCCTCGATGTTGCTAGCTTCATTGGATTCCAACTCGTAAACTACTTCCTTCCATCTCATTGACCTCAAGCCTGGAAATATACTTCCATTAGAATCCTTATCACTTTCACTGTCGGACTCCATGTTCCACGCGTCTCCATTCTTTTCCACTACTACTTTTCATTTATGTCTATTGACCTCCGCCCGCCATGCTCCCACTGCAAAAACTTGCAGTTGACTGCAGTCAAAGCTCTTCTACCCGCTTGACATAGAGATAAATAGTAATGGTGTATTTTTGTAGGCACTAAGTCCACCATGATTCATTAGACAAAGCTCATGGGGAAAATGAATGCCGTTTTTGGATAAACATCAAACATATAGTGTGTGGTAACACAGGCTTAGCAAATCTTATACGTTTTGTTCTGAGATAATCTTCATCAGCTAACGTCACTCTTTGTGAATTGTGAAGAATTTATGTTGTTACATTTTTTTAAAGCACAACGGCTTCGTAATTCATAAAGGTTGTGTTGACCTACTGTTATTATCTCCTAGAACAACACGTAGAAGATCTCCTAAACCTGTGTGAACGTCAGACCTTATTTTCTGTGTTAATTCCAAAACCCTATTCTTTGCCCATTCTTTTTTTCCCATAGGGATCACTGAACGAACCTGAGGTAACTCATTTCCGGGTTTTAGGACTACAATATTGACATATAGTAAGGAACTACAAGCTGGCGAGCTCTATTGCTGTGCATTATCATTACTGCCACCTGCTGTATTGGATGTCAAACTCCGTCCCTCCATTAGCCTCATGCGCCCTCTAGTGTTCCGTCTTGTAGTGTGCATGATCTCTGAAAGGGCCATCGAAATAGCGAAGGAAATAGTTTTTCGGTGTAAAAATGTTTTCTTCATAGCACAATTTTGGTGCAATTATTGCCATTACATAATTCAAATCTTTAATGCACAGCAATTAAAAAGGTCCCATTCAGTGAGCAAGGCATCTACTCATAACAACTTGGATTTGCAATAACCAGCTGACTCGCGCACTGCAACAATGTATTTATCTATATTTTAATGTCTATGTATTATTGATGAATAGTAAAATTGAAGCATAATGCATGCTTTATATAGTGTGCTGCTGAATGAACCATGTAGTTACATGAGCTTTTAATGCTTGGTTTCAAAGAGTTGAGGTATATGGCAGATGTATGCATATAAAACACTGTTCATTCTTGTAAATCTGTGATAAATGTTCTATTGATTGATTCTGCCTGGACAGAAAGCGGACCACACTGCCATAAAGCAATTTTGCTTACTTGACCTTCTGCCGTTAATCTTAAAAAATGTGGGCGCGTATTTCGATTTGGATTTAAAGCCTGAGCTTTCATATTGTCGCAAACCCATGTGTCGCGAAGCACGCCGCCCCAGTGAAGATGGCGGCTGAGCTGCACCCGCGCAGCGGAAAACTGATCGGACTGTCGAATTCGAACAGAACCGCTCAGCGGAACCAACCAGTCCAAGAATTTAACCACGGGTTGGTTCTAAGCAGAGAGCCACTGAGGGACCGGGATGTATTCACCGTCCGTATTGACAAGAAGGTAAACATAGCTGTCACTTTCAGCTCGGTGGGGGAGAGAGATGGGAATGCGAGGAGAGAGTGCATCCCGTGCCAGTGGGACGGAGTCTCTGTTGTCCGCAGTGGTGCTCGTGTCTTATTCAGTCCTCGTTGGGCGTGCGCAGTTTGACAATCAAGCAGTACAGTTTAGGTTTACTAGCGATCGTTTTAGCCATATCCTGTCCAAAATGTACTGCAACACATTTGCATTGGCACATTGACAACAACACTTGTTCAACACAATTAGCTAGCTAGCTCTGTGTGGTCCAGTCCATATACAGTGTATACCTTTTTTTTTTACGAAGGCAAAGTCAACTAGTGACATCTTCGCTACCAATTGCAAGGCTAACTTTACAGTAACGTTAGCTAAGTTATAGCTAATGTTAGCCATACTAGAGATCTTTTCGCGTGTGGATCGAACCAGTAAGTGCCTCGCTCTGTCAAAACACGGTAACGTTAGCTTTCAACGGCTAACTAACTAGCTATTGCTAGACAAATAAAATACCTATTATTACCACGACCAACATTTAGCCTGATATATTCACTACTGTATAGCAACGTTGGCTCGTTTAGTTAGCCATGAGTTTTCATGTTTGAAATGTAAGGTAGCGAGCTACTGTCGCTAGGTAACGTTAGCTATATCTCTAAGTTAGCTAACTAGCAACAGTCACTTGGTTGACCGCACACAGGCAGCAGCATTTATCAGTTGTTGACGTCTAGCTAGTCACAGAGGTCTGTCTACCTACAGCTAGACGAGAGAAGCCAACTGGTTGAGTCAATTCCACTAGATGTCAACAGTCTTGAGTCAATTTAACCTGTCTGTCACGTAGGCCATATGTCAATACTGTGGTCTTGACCAAATATATATAACCCCATATGGTCTGGTCTTGATAAGCAAAGCAGATATCAGTTGTGTCCTAATTGGTGTATGGTCCAACTAAAGACCAAAGTTGACAAAACAACTGACCCTGTGTCAGTGGTTAGGGGGAAACCTCACCCTACTCTGAATAGGCTCATTCCTGAAAAGCATAGCTGTAGTTTATCTGGATTATTGGGCCTCTTTGTGATACACCTTGGTATCACTGCATTTACACAGGCAGCCTAATTCTGAACTTTTTTCTCTAACTGATGTTTTGACCAATCAGATTAGATCTTTTGCCAATAATTTGGCAAAAACTCAATTGTGCTACCTGCCTGTGTAAACAGCCATTGAGCTTGTTCAAAGTGACTGATCTACAAATCACCTTGCATCATAAATAACTACTTATTATTATTTGTAGATCAATCAGTCACCATTTACCCACAATGTATAATGATTTGATGCTCTCCAACACGGCCAATGTTTTGAGCCAACCGTTAGTTACTGTTTCTGTTAAAAGGTCTGCCTGCCTATGCAACATTTAGACTTCTTATCTCTATGCCGACCGCAGCACCTAGTTTGCCTGTTATCTCATTTTAGCGAAGATAGCCATGATTATCGGTCTGCCGGCCCGTTGGTGACCCTCACACCTGTGGGTTTTTGGCAGAGGGCACTAGTACTGTCTCCTCCAATGCCATTTTAGCCCAACTGGGGTAGCACACAGCTCAGTGAACATGTATAGAGGGTGTATCCTTCAACCACTTGCAATGCCACTCTAGAAATCACTAGCTTGTCACATGAATAATAAACTCGCACAACAAGCTTTCACATGAAGAGCATAGCTAACTAGATGGATAACATTAACAACAGATAGGCCTATATCCCTCCCGGCAGTGAGTTACCCGTTTTCTCACTGGCAATAGTTTCATGGCCAGTATCTTCTCATGTATCAAAGCTATAATGGACCACTATCCGTAATTGCATGACGGAAATCAATATCTGTGCTGTACAGTCAGTGCAACAAACCTGGCAGTGTTGCTACAGTAATGCTATTTATAGACATTGATAGAGCTTGTGTCTTGTCCTGCAATCGGACAACAGGCAAATGCACCAAAACCAAGCTACTAGATTGATATACGACAGCTTGTTCGGCGTGGAATGTGATGGTGTTTGTTGGTAATAGTGACCGTAGCATATTATGCGGGATGGTTGTTTGGTAAGCACTAGTGTAGTATGTGCCTGCCTCTCCCCCTGGCTGCTCGTCTTTGTAGTGTGTGTGTCAGAGAGAGATAAGGAGCAGCAGCAGCTTGTATTCACAGATGTGTTTGTCTATGCATTCGTTTGCAGATTTGTGTGTATGTGTGCTGGGTAGAGAGACCGAGAGATGTATGCAGCATTTTAGTGTGTGAGAGAGGGTCTACATCAGATTTAGAATGTGCTTGCAAGGATGAATACCACAATAACATATGTGATTTTCAGTATCACCAAATGTGTAGGCCAAAGTCACCACATTTTGTGATACTGAAAATTACAACATCTGGCGTTATGGCATTCAGCTGACCTTTTTTACAAGGAGACGTGTGCGCCTAAGTTGAAAAATGTAGGCGCACAAAAATACATTTAGGAGCAGTGATGCTCCTAAATTAAGATTCCAGGTCCCATAGTAAAATATTTAGGCACATATGTGAGTAGAATGTTTGCACTGTAGAGCCCTGCTCTAAATTGAATTCCTCTGCCTCAATTTACAGTATATTATTTACTCTTGGTCTGTCTTTAACCCAGCTCAACCTCTTGACTTGCCTTCTCCTGTCCTCGCTATCTGTAGGCCTATGTGTGGTCCTTCTGTAGCTCATCTGTAGGCCTAGTTGTGATACATTTGCACTGACTTGTTTTAATTTGAAATGGATATTTATTATTATATTATTATATTATTGTGATACATTTACTGACTTGTTTTAATTTGATGGACTTTACTCTGCTTTTTGGTCTTCAAGTCAAATGTGAGTTTGTTGTTCACAGAATGTGCACTTAGTATTTGGTAGCATTGCCTTTAAATTGTTTAACTTGCGTCAAATGTTTCGGGTAGCCTTCCACAAGCTTCCCACAATAAGTTGCGTGAATTTTGGCCCATTCCTCCTGACAGAGCTGGTGCTATAATTTTCTTGAATTTTCCAAGCTGTTTAAAGGCACAGTCAATTTAGTGTATGTAAACAACTTCTGACAGAAATAATCTGTAAACAATTATTGGAAAAGTTTTAATGACGCCAACCTAAGTGTATGTAAACTTCCGACTTCAACTGTATGTATGTATGTATGTATGTATGTATGTATGTATGTATGTATGTATGTATGTATGTATGTATGTATGTATGTATGTATGTATGTATGTATGTATGTATGTATGTACAGTTGAAGTCGGAAGTTTGCATACACTTAGGTTGGCGTCATTCAAACTTTTCCAATAATTGTTAACAGATTATTTCACTGTATCACAATTCCAGTGGGTCAGAAGTTTACATACACTAAGTTGACTGTGCCTTTAACTTCTCTAAGGTAGGGGGCAGCATTTGGAATTTTGCATGAAAAGCGTGCCCAAATTACACTGCCTTCTACTCAGGCCCAGAAGATAGGATATGCATATAATTGGTAGATTTGGATAGAAAACACTCTAAAGTTTCCAAAACTGTATGATTGTTTTGTTGATGTAGTTTTCTATTCAATGCTATGATAGTATCCATTGATTTAGGACTCAAATTGCAGTTCCTATGCCTTCCACTAGATGTCAACAGTCTTTAGAAATAGTTTCAGGCGTGTATTCTGAAAAATGAGGGAGTAAGAGCAGTCTGAATGAATGGACTCAGAGCTTTTTCATGCGCGCAACCGAGAGAGTGCCTTAATTGTTTACCTTTTATATTGATGACGTTATTGTCTGGTTGAAATATTATCGATTATTTAGGCTAAAAACAACCTGAGGATTGAATATAAACATTGTTTGACATGTTTCTATGAACTTTACGGATACAATTTGGATTTTTCTTCTGCCTGTTGTGACTGCGTTTGAGCCTGTGGATTACTGAAGAAAACGTGCGAACAAAACAGGTTTTTGGAAATAGAGACTTTATCGAACAAAAGGAACATCTTCTGAGTGCAAACTTATGAAGATCATCAAAGGTAAGTGATTAATTTAATCTATTTCTGACTTGGGTAACTCTTCTACTTGGCTGGTTACTGTTTCTAATGATTTGTCTGCTGGGCTATGTTCTCAAATAATTGTACGGTATGCTTTTGCCGTAAAGCATTTTAAAAATCTGACACCGTGGTTGGATTCACAAGAAGTTCTTCTTTAAACCTATGTAAAATAGTTGTATCTTTTCTGAATTTTTATAATTAGTATTTCTGTATTTGAATTTGGCGCTCTGCAATCTCACTGGATGTTGGCCAGGTGGGACGCTAGCGTCCCACATACCCGAGAGAGGTTAAACAGCTTGCAAAATTCCAGAAAATGGTGTCATGGCTTTAGAAGCTTCTGATTTTGAGTCAATTGGAGTTGTAGCTGTGTATGTATTTCAAGGCCTACCTTCAAACTCAGTGACTCTTTGTTTGACATCATGGGAAAATCAAAAGAAATCAGCCAAGACCTCAGAATTTTTTTTGTAGACCTCCACAAGTCTGGTTCATCCTTGGGAGCAATTTCAAAATGCCTAAAGGTACCACATTCATCTGTACAAACAAAAGTATGCAAGTATAAACACCATGGGACCACGCAGCCGTCATCCCGCTCAGGAGGGAGACGCCTTCTGTCTCCTAGAGATGAACGTACTTTGGTGCGAAATGTGCAAAACAATCCCAGAACAGCAGCAAAGGACCTCGCTAAGATGCTGGAGGAAATGGGTACAAAAGTATCTATATCCACAGTAAAACGAGTCCTATAATGACATCCTGAAAGGATGCTCAGCAAGGAAGAAGCCATTGCTCCAAAACCTCCATTAAAAAAACCATACTACGGTTTGCAACTGCACGTGGGGACAAAGATCAGACTTTTCAGAGAAATGTCCTCTGGTCTGATGAAACGAAAATAGAACAGTTTGGCCATAATGACCATTGTTATGTTTGGAGTTAAAAGGGGGAGGCATGCAAGCCGAAGCATCATGTTGTGGGGGGAGCTTTGCTGCCGGAGGGACTGGTGCACTTCACACAATAGATGGCATCATGAGGGAGGGAAACAAATTATGTGGATATATTGAAGCAACATCTCAAGACATCAGTCAGGAAGTTAAAGCTTGGTCACAAATGGGTCTTCCAAATGGACAATGACCTCAAGCATACTTCCAAAGTTGTGGCAAAATGGCTTAAGGATAACAAAGTCAAGGTATTGGAGTGGCCTTCACAAAGCCCTGACCTTAATCCTATAGAACATTTGTGGGCAGAACTGAAAAGGCGTGTGTGAACAAGGAGGCCTACAAACATGACTCAGTTACACCAGCTCTGTCAGGAGGAATGGACCAAAATTCACCCAACTTATTGTGGGAAGCTTGTGGAATGCTACCCAAAACGTTTGACCCAAGTTTAACAATTTAAAGGCAATGCTTCCAAATTCTAATTTAGTGTATACAAACTTCTGACCCACTGGGAATGTGATGAAAGAAATAAAAGCTGAAATAAATTATTCTCTCTACTATTATTCTGACATTTCACATTCTTAAAATAAAGTGGTGATCCTAACTGACCTAAGACAGGGAATTTATTACTAGGATTAAATGTCAGGAATTGTGAAATACTGAGATTAAATGTATTTGGCTAAGGTGTATGTAAACTTCCGACTTCAACTGTACATACATGGATGCATGCATGCATGCATACATACATACATACATACATACACAGTACCTTTCAAAAGTTTGGACACAACTACTCATTCAAGAGTTTTTCTTTTTATTTTTACTGTTTTCTACTTTGTAGAATAATAGTGAAGACATCAAAACTATGGAATAGCACATATGGAATCATGTAGTCATCCAAAAAAGAGTTAAAGAAAATAATATATTTTATCTTTGTCAAAGTTGCCACCCTTTACCTTGATGACCGCTTTGCTCACTCATGGCATTCTCTCAACCAACTTCACCTGGAATGCTTTTCCAACAGTCTTGAAGAAGTTCCCACATATGCTGAGCACTTGTTGGTTGCTTTTCCTTCACTTTGCGGTGCAACCCATCCCCAAACCATCTCAATTGGGTTGAGGTCGGGTGATTGGGGAGGCCAGGTCTTCTGATGCAGCACCATCACTCTCCTTGGTCAATTAGCCCTTACATAGCCTGGAGGTGTTTTGGGTCATTGTCCTGTTGGAAAAACAAATGACAGTACCACTATGCGCAAACAGATGGGATGGCGTATCGCTGCAGAATGCTGCGGTAGCCATGCTGGTTATGTGTGCCTTGAATTCTAAATAATCAGACAGTGTCACCAGCAAAGCACCGTTACACCACCTCCTCCATGCTTCACGGTGGGAACGACACATGTGGAGATCTCGCTTCTCATTGCTTATTTGAGCTGTTCTTGCCATAATATGAACTTGGTCTTTTACCAAATAGGGCTATCTTCTGTATGCCAACACAACTGATTGGCTCAAACGCATTAAGAAGGAAAGAAATTCCACAAATGAACGACGCACACCTGTTAATTAAAATGTCTTGACTATTATTCTACAATGTAGACAATAGTAAAAAATAAAAACCATTGAATGACTAGGTGTGTCCAAACTTTTGTATGGTACTGTATATATGCTAATAACAAAGGAATAAGAATTGCAATATTTTATTTGGAATAACATTGGAAGGCTATACTTAAGCAATATGGCCCAAGGAGGTGTGATATATGGCTAATATACCACGGCTAAGGGCAGTTCTTATGCACGACACAGCGCAGAGTTCCTGGAAACAGCCCTGAGCTGGGGTATATTTGCTATATCACAAACCCCTGAGGTGCCTTACTGCTATTATAAACTGTTTACCAATGTTATTTGAACAGTAAAAATAACTTTTGTCATACCCGTGGTATACGGTCTGATATACTACGACTGTCAGCCAATCATCATTCAGGGCTTGTACCACCCAGTTTATAAAATGTATTGTACATTACTGACTAGATCTAAAAAGGGACATACAAATAAATAGATGAACTAGAAGCCTAAATAAATGTCACTTTCTTCTGCAGGTGAACTCATGGAGCGGCTCCGTAGAGATTGGGGTGACTGCTCTGGACCCGGCTTGTCTCGATTTCCCCAGCAGCGCTACGGGTCTGAAGGGAGGCTCCTGGATCGTCTCTGGCTGCTCAGTCCTACGCGACGGCCGCTCCGTTCTCGAGGAGTACGGCCGTGACCTGGACCAGCTGGCCGAGGGCGACCGCGTGGGCATACAGGTAAGTAGGATAGTGGTTAAGAGAGGCAAACCAGTGGCCGGAAGGTCACCACCGGTTTAAGCCCTGCGCCGGGCACTGAATTGGTAACAGGAGGGGTACTGGTCACTGAGCCTTGCCTTTGTGTCCTTGAGGAAAACACTCAATCTCTACAATTGCTCTCCATCCAGGGGGGCTGCTTTATGGCTGACCCTGTGCCTCTCAACTCTGTGTGTGTATTTGGGGAGATTGAGATGTCTTTCTCTAAAAATGTAATATTGCTATTCTTATTTCTGTCCTCCTATTCAGCGGAGCGCCCGTGGCGAGCTCCACCTGTGGGTGAACGGGCATGACTGTGGTGCAGCTGCCAGCGGTCTCCCGACGCGCCTCTGGGCGGTGGTGGACCTCTACGGCAAGTGTACGCAAGTGACGGTGGTGAGCTGCGAGCCGCCCTCCTCGATGGAGAGAGATACGGAGAGGGAGACGGTGGAGGGGCATGAGGAGGTGGTGGTGTGCGGGGTCCGGGAGGGAGACACAGAGGATCTGACGTCAGTGGTGAATCTGGCAGCAGCGACAAACGGGACGACAGAGGAAGGTAGGAGTTGTTTTTGTTTGCTATGTTTGTGTTAAAAGATAGGGTTCGTTGTGTCATTGTGTGAAAGGTTGTAGAAGTGTAAATAAGGGAAAGACTGACTCCTGTCTCTCACTCTTGTTCCTTTATCTCAGTGCCGGAGCTCCCTCCTATTCACAACCGACCTGACAAGTTCCCCAACAACATAGAGCCTGAAACGGGTACGAAAATAAAACTCGCCAAGTCTCTACCTGAATATCTATTACATTTGGTCAATGATGCCACATTATTGACTGTCTCTTTCTTTCCATTTCTCTCTTTTCTGTCTGTCTTTCTTTCTCTCCCCCTGTAGCTCTGACGGAGCACCAGCTCTTTGACGTGTTCAACAATGCCATCGTGTCCCTCTACCGCTCAGAGGACGAGGGCGTAGGAGGACGAGACCTGGGGGGAGGAACAGGGACAGACTCTGGGACAGGAGGTAGAGGGGACAGGGGGAGCAGCAGTGGCGGGGGAGCTGTCAACAGTAACAGTAGTAACAGTGACAGCGGGGCCGGGACCGGCAATACTGGAAGCACCAATATCAGCCCCGCAGGAGGGGTGGGACTTGGGGCGGTGACGGGCGGGATGATGACCAATGACGCGCTGCTGTTCCATGAGAAGTGCGGTACGCTGATCAAGCTGAGCAACAACAACAAGACGGCGGAGAGGCGGAGGCCGCTGGATGAGTTCAACAACGGCGTGGTCATGACCAACCGGCCGCTCCGACACAACGAGATGTTTGAGGTGCGGCCAATGACCGGCTCCAATACTGAGATGTGAATGCTTAGAATGACAAAGCGCAGGGTTTAGAGAAAAGAATAAAGAATACACGTGCTGTCATATTAATGATAAAACGCATGTCATACCTGTTTACAAAATGTTTATCTGTTCGGACGGCGGGGTGAAGTGTCACCATTTTGCTATTACATCACAATTTAAGGCTGCTCCTCTTTATATGATAAAGCTGGAGGCTTCAGATTAGCCTATTAATATTCACAATGTTACTGCCACAGGCTGTGAATAGATAATTGCATTTGAATTTGCTGGATTGCAGCTTGATATGAATAATATATTGTAAATTGGTGAATGTTTCTATATTCTGGAGGATACAGGGTGAGAGAATTCACTAGACACCAAAAGGACTGAAGCTGAGAGAGACTGCCTAAACTTGTCCAATAACAAACGCTTACTTAGGTTTTCTGTTGTCGCAAAACGCTTTGAGTGAAGACGCCCATGGTTTCTGTTGCCACAGATCCGTATAGATAAGCTGGTGGACAAGTGGTCGGGGTCGATTGAGATCGGCGTGACAACACACAACCCCAACAACCTGGACTACCCTGCCACAATGACAAATCTGCGCTCAGGTATGTAACACACACACAGAACGGCAAGATGTATTATTCTGTGTGCAGTTTTTTGTGGAATAAATCATGTTACAGTACGTATTAAGTTCATGCAACGCGTGTGTGTGTGTGTGTGTGTGTGTTTCTTGCCTTCCCAGGTACAATCATGATGAGTGGCTGTGGGATCCTGACTAACGGCAAGGGGACCCGTCGGGAGTACTGTGAATTCAGCCTAGACGAACTGCAGGTCAGTACCGCACGCACGCACGCACACACACACAACCTAACAGAGACACGCAGCCTCATGCCTTATGTGTCACTGTCTTCCAGGAAGGGGATCACATAGGCCTGATGCACAAGGCCAGCGGAGCTCTTCACTTCTACATCAATGGCATCGACCAAGGTGAGAGACACGCCAGGAGCATTCTTCAATGTAACGAGGGATTGAATGGCTGTAGCGTGGCGTTGGAGGGATAGTCACTTAGTGCTCGTCCATTGGTATAGTAGTAACCTTGCGGCGACCTAAGGAGAGACAAACCATGAAGCGAAAATGCATGAAATATTTTATTTCATAACCATTTCCACAATGTGTATTTTTATGTTTTACATACTTGTTATTTGATGTATTGCTTACATAATTGTCATGCAGTGCTGATTTTTGCCCCGTACAATGTAAAAATCATGGTCGTTTCAAGAAATGTATACAATTGCAAATCATTATCATATTTCATCAATGACCTCAATTTGACCTCTGACCCTGTCCCTAGGCGTGGCGGCGGCCCAGACACCTCCCATGGTCTACGGAGTGGTCGACCTCTACGGCATGGCGGTCAAGGTGACCATCGTCCACAATCACAACCACAGCGACCGTCTGCGTCGCAATAACGCCATAATGCGGGCTCTGTCCCCCGACGTGGGCCGCCCCCGGCCCGCCCTCTCCCTCACCGCCGACCCTGATGCCACTGACCGCCTCCTCTTCCACACCAACTGTGGGCAAAAGGCGGCCATCATCAGTGAAGGCAGGACTGCTCTTCGCCCTCAGTACGTAACCATGGATTTGAACCAAACAATGTTATTACCAACAGTCTGTAAGATTCAAATGGTCAGTTTACGGCCCTTTCTGTATTTGTAGAAAAGGACCCGTCGACTCCGTAGACAGTTTAGGATAAGGATATCATTTTCAACATCAGAAATACAGATATTTGTTTTCTCTAGAAGTAATGGTGCACTCCTATTACACTCTCACAGGTCAAAAATAGGAGCTATTCTTATGTGATGACCTCTGACCCTGCCTCCGAGGCGTGGCAACATCGTTGCAGTCCATTACCAACTCAATGACGACATTGTGCTTGCTCTTTGGGGTCTAGGCCAGGCTATTGTAAAAGTACTTTTTTGACTCTAGCTGACGTTAAAGGGCCTTTATCAATAATGATGTGTATGTATGTAGGTGACATACCTTATACAATATATTGCTAAATAGATAAATGTATAAATTGATTTGATTGTGTGAATATTTCCTCGGACAGTGCGACGGACGACTTCAACCACGGCGTGGTCCTGAGTGGCCGCCCGCTGCGCTCCAACGAGGTGTTCCAGGTGCGCATCGACAAGATGGTGGACAAGTGGGCGGGCTCCATTGAGATTGGCGTGACCACGCACAACCCCGCCTACCTGCAGCTGCCCTCCACCATGACCAACCTGCGCTCAGGTAATACCAACCAATCAGGTAATACCATCCTCTTACCCCTAGACACCCCAGATAATACCAACCTCTTACCCCAGATAATACCAACCTCTTACCCCAGATAATACCAACCTCTTACCCCAGATAATACCATCCTCTTACCCCAGATAATACCATCCTCTTACCCCAGATAATACCATCCTCTTACCCCAGATAATACCATCCTCTTACCCCAGATAATACCATCCTCTTACCCCAGATAATACCATCCTCTTACCCCAGATAATACCATCCTCTTACCCCAGATAATACCATCCTCTTACCCCAGATAATACCATCCTCTTACCCCAGATAATACCATCCTCTTACCCCAGATAATACCGTCCTCTTACCCCAGATAATACCGTCCTCTTACCCCAGATAATACCGTCCTCTTACCCCAGATAATACCGTCCTCTTACCCCAGATAATACCGTCCTCTTACCCCAGATAATACCGTCCTCTTACCCCAGATAATACCGCCCTCTTACCCCAGATAATACCGCCCTCTTACCCCAGATAATACCGCCCTCTTACCCCAGATAATACCGCCCTCTTACCCCAGATAATACCGCCCTCTTACCCCAGATAATACCGCCCTCTTACCCCAGATAATACCGCCCTCTTACCCCAGATAATACCGCCCTCTTACCCCAGATAATACCGCCCTCTTACCCCAGATAATACCGCCCTCTTACCCCAGATAATACCGTCCTCTTACCCCAGATAATACCGTCCTCTTACCCCAGATAATGCCGTCCTCTTACCCCAGATAATACCGTCCTCTTACCCCAGATAATACCGTCCTCTTACCCCAGATAATACCGTCCTCTTACCCCAGATAATACCGTCCTCTTACCCCAGATAATGCCGTCCTCTTACCCCAGATAATGCCGTCCTCTTACCCCAGATAATGCCGTCCTCTTACCCCAGATAATGCCGTCCTCTTACCCCAGATAATGCCGTCCTCTTACCCCAGATAATGCCGACGTCTTCCTTTGGCTAGGTTGAGTTTCCACCTCATACCCTCTGAGCAGTAGTGGATAGGGGCTTTATTCATCTACTTTTTCATACTCCAATGTACAGTATGTTTGGAAAGAGGTATAGATTGACTGATGATGTTTCACAGGAACGTGGATGATGACCGGGAATGGAGTGATGCACAACGGAACCACCATACTGGACGAGTATGGACACAACCTGGACCGACTCAAAGTGAGTGGGAAATCTACTTTACAGTCAGCCTTATATTATCTAACTCTACCCCCCCCCCTCTTCTCTTTTTTTTACCCCTGTTGCGCTCACGCTTTCCCTCACTATCAACATATGACACTATCATTTCACTACTTACTGCCTCTTGTGTTTCGTAGTTGTCAATTTGTCAATTTAACACTCTGAGCTCCCCCCCCCCCAGGCGGGGGACACGGTGGGCGTGGTGCGTAAGGAGGACGGGAGCCTCCACTTCTTTGTGAACGGGGTGGCGCAGGGCCCGGCGGCGTGGAACGTCCCGCCCAGCGTCTACGCCGTGGTGGACCTCTACGGCCAGGCCGCACAGGCCACCATCATGGACGACATGGGTGAGAGGGATGGGGGGGGGGTGTAGAGAGACAGGCGGGAGGAAGGTAGAGAGGTTCACAAGAACATTCTAAAGGCTGCTAGTGTGTCAACTAACTTTTTGTCTCCACAACCATTCATGACTAAACCCATCTCTCTCTCTCCCCCCTCTCCAGCGGACCTCCCCCCTCTCCCAGACGACAGCTCGGAGGGCCCCACCGTCATGTCGCCCGGCAGCCCATGCTCGGTTGCCGGGGGCAACAGTGCCAACGACCTGCGCTTCCACCAGCTGCACGGCACCAACGCCGTGATCACCAATGGGGGGCGCACTGCCCTCAGACAGAACTGTCGCTCCGAGTTCAACGACGCCATCGTCATCTCCAACAGGTCAGTGTGACACACACACACAATCGTCATTTCCAATAGGTCAAACGGTACACACACACACACACATCACTTGTGTGTGTCAAGACTGTGTGTTGTCCATTGCTAGGTGCCTTCGAGACGGAGAGCTCTTTGAGATAGTCATTCAGAAGATGGTGGACCGTTGGTCGGGGTCAATAGAAGCAGGTAAGATAATGGCAGGTAAGGCGTCTCTATTTTACCCCTCTCAAACTTCACACAGCCCTATCCACACCCACAGCAGAGGGGTGATGTGTTTGTCTCTGTGTGTTCTGTCCAGGTGTGACTTCCATCAGGCCAGAAGAGCTGGAGTTTCCTAACACCATGACGGATATAGACTACGACACCTGGATGCTTAGGTAAGGGTTTATGTTTGTTTGTGTTCAAACCCAGGTGTCCTGCTGTGCGCCTGGGAGCTAATGAAACGTTGTCAGGTCTCTTTGGACATGCGTGGTTCACCTAGCTGTCTTTGTTACGCCTGAAGAAACAGTAATTCAAACGTTTTATCTCCCCCCTCGCACTCCAGTGGCACGGCCATCATGCAGGACGGCAACACCATGCGTAACAACTACGGCTGTGACCTGGACTCCCTGACCACGGGCAGTAGGATCGGCATGATGCGTTCGGCCACCGGCGACCTCCACTACTACATCAATGGGGTGGACCAGGGTGTGGCCTGCACCGGACTGCCGCCAGATAAAGGTGAGTGGAACCAGTTGTCATGTACATCTTATCACAACCCCATGTACAGTGCCCTCAAGTATTCAGACCCCTTGACTTTTTCCACATTTTGTTACCTTACGGCCTTATTCTAAAATGGATTAAATTGTTTTGTCCCCCTCATCAATCTACACACAATACTCCATAATGACCAAGCAAAAATGGGTTTAGAAATGTTTGCTAATTTGTTACAAATAAAAAAACTGATAGCATTTACATGCGTATTCAGACCTTTTACTCAGTACTTTGTTGAAGCACCTTTGGCAGTGATTACAGCATTGAGTCTTCTTGGGTATGACGCTACAAGCTTGGCAGACCTGTATTTGGTGAGTTTTTCTTTACTCAAGGACATTCAGAGACCTGTCCCGAAGCCACTCCTGCATTGTCTTGGCTGTGTGCTTAGGGTTGTTGTCCTGTTGGAAGCTGAACCTTCGCCCCAGTCTGTGGTCTGGAGCAGGTTTTCATCAATGATCTCCCCGTACTTTGCTCTGTTCGTCTTTGCCTCAATCCTGACTAGTCTCCCAGTCTCTGCTGCTGAACAACATCCCGACACTGCCACCACCATGCTTCACCGTACAGATGGTGCCAGGTGTCCTCCAGACTTGATGCGTGGCATTCAGGCCTACGAGTTCAGTCTTGGTTTCATCAGACCAGAGAAACAAGATTCTTTAGGTGCCTTTTGGCAAACTCCAGGCAGGCTGTCGTGTATTTTACTGAGGAGTGGCTGGTGGAGTGCTTCAGAGATGGTTGTCCTTCTGGAAGGTTCTCCCATCTCCACAGAGGAACTCTAGAGCTCTGTCAGAGTGACCATCGGGTTCTTGGTCACTTCCCTGACCAAGGCCCTTCTCTCTGATTTGAATCCGTTTGGCTGGGCGGCCAGTTCTAGGAAGAGTCTTGGTGGTTCCAAACTTCTTCCATTTAAGAATGATGGAGGCCACTGTGTTCTTGGACTTTCAATGCTGCAGACATTTTTTGGTACCCTTCCCAGATCTGTGCCTCGACACAATCCTGTCTCGGAGCTCTACGGACAATTCCTTCGACCTCATGGCTTGGTTTTTGCTCTGACATGCACCGTCAACTGTGGGACATTGTATAGACCTGTGTCCCTTTCCAAATCATGTCCAATCAATTTAATTTACCACAGGTGGACTCCAAGTTGTAGAAACATCTCAAGAATGATCAATGGAAACAGGATGCAGCTGAGTTCAATTTCGAGTCTCATAGCAAAGGGTCTGAATACTTATGTAAATAAGGTATTTCTATTTTTTTATTTGCGAAAATGTCTAAACCTGCTTTTGCTTTGTCATTATAGGGTATTGTGTGTCGATTGCTGAGGATTATATTTATTTTAATCCATTTTAGAATAAGGCTGTAACGTAACGAAATGTGGAAAAAGTCAAGGGGTCTCAATACTTTTCCGACGGCACTGTATGTGCTAGGGGTCTCATGAATTGATAGTGTCCTGAAGCCATTCCTGCGCTGTCTTGGCTGTTTGCTAAGGGTATTTTTAGTTAGCTGCCACAAGCATCTCTGAATAAATACACTTAGTAGCTCTTTTATGCTAAAATATCACTGCAATTTAGTTATTTTACGTTTTATTTATCAATATTCGTCTCATTAAGATTAATTGTCTTTGTCAAGGGAGACTTTCCAAAACACTCTCCTTCCCTCCCTCCCTCCATTAGAGGTGTATGCGGTGATAGACCTGTACGGTCAGTGTGTCCAGGTGTCCATCACCAGTTCCTCTGGCCCTCTGGACAACAGTCTGTGTACCAGCAACATAACAGAGAAGAGCTTCCCCATACACTCACCAGGTACGCACCACGGACGTGTGTGTTTTCTCTCAGGTTCCGGATTGAAGAAAATTGTTAAACAACAGACCGCAAATGAACTGCCTCACATCTCCTTTTCCCCTGTGCGTGTGTCTCTTTCTGTACGTGTGTGTGTGTGTGTGTGTGTGTGTGTGTAGTGGCAGGCGTGGCCCACCGGCTTCACAGTAAACATGGTAAGAACGTGGTTCTGCTGGGAGAGGGCTGCCAGGCCGTCCGGGTAGGAGGATACGCTCATGGCATCGTCTTCAGTGCCAAGGAACTCAAAACAGACGAATTGTTCGAGGTGAGCCAAGGCAGGGGGAATACCATGGAGAGGTATTCAAGGTGTGAAAGTAGAGTTGCTGGGGTGGAGTTTAGCATTGTTTTGTTTTTTTGTGAAGGTCTTATACAGTGCCTTCGGAAAGTATTCAGACCCCTTGACTTTTTCCACATTTAGTTAAGTTACAGCCATATTCTAAAATGTATTCATTAAATGTTTTCCTCATCAATCTACACAATACCCCATAATGACAAAGGGAAAACAAGTTTCTTTTGACATTTTTGAAAATTTATTTAAAAAACAAGAACTGATACCTTTGCCATGAGACTTGAAATTGAGCTCAGGTGAATTCTGTTTCCATTGATCATCCTTCAGATGTTTCTACAACTTGATTGGAGTCCACCTGTGGTAAATTCAATTGATTGGACATAATTTGGAAAGGCACACACCTGTCTATATAAGGTCCCACAGTTGACAGTGTATTTCAGAGCAAAAACCAAGCCATGAGGTCGAAGAAATTGTACATAGAGCTCAGACAGGATTGTGTCGCGGCACATCTGGGGAAGGGTACCAAAAAATGTCTGCAGCATTGAAGGCCCCCAAGAACACAGTGGCCTCCATCATTTTTACATGGAAGAAGTTTGGAACCAACTGAGAAATCGGGGGGGAGAAGGGCCTTGGTCTGTGAGGTGACCAAGAACCCGATGGGCACTCTGACAGAGCTCCAGAGTTCCTCTGTGGAGATGGGAGAATCTTCCAGAAGGACAATGATCTCTACAACACTCCACCAATCAGGCCAGACCAAAGCCACTCCTCAGTAAAAGTCACATGACAGCCCGCTTGGAGTTTGCCAAAAGGCACCTAAAGGACTCTCGGCCCATGAGAAACAAGATTCTCTGATCTGATGAAACCAAGGTCGAACTCTTTGGCCTGAATGCCAAGCGTCACGTCTTGACATCTGGCACCATCTTTACGGTGAAACATTGTGGCAGCATCATGCCGTAGGGATGTTTTACAGTGGCAGGGACTGGGAGACTCGTCAAGGGAAAGATGAACGGAGCAAAGTACAAAGAGAGCATTGATGAAAACCTGCTTCAGAGCACTCCAGACCTCCGGTGGGGCGAAGGTTCACCTTCCAACAGGACAACGACCCTAAGTAAACAGCAAAGACCGCGAAGGAGTGGCTTCGGGGAAAGTCTCTGAATGTCATTGAGTAGCCCAGCCAGAGCCCGGACTTGAACCCATTCGAACATCTCTGGAGAGAACTGAAAATGGCTCTGCAGTGACACTCCCCATCCAACCTGACAGAGCTTGAGAGGATCTGTAGAGAAGAATGGGAGAAACTCACCAAATACAGGTGTGCCAAGCTTGTAGCGTCATACCCAAGAAGACTTGAGGCTGTTATCTCTGCCAAAGGTGCTTTAACAAAGTACTAAATAAAGGATCTGAATACTTATGTAAATGTATATTTCATATCTATTAATACATTTGCAAAAATTTCTAAAAACCTGTTTTTACTTTGTCATTATGAGGTATTGTGTGTAGAATGATGAATAAAAAACTATTTCATTAATTTTAGAATACGGCTGTAACAAAATGTGGAAAAAGTCAAGGGGTCTGAATACTTTCCCGAATGCACTGTAGGTGATTGTAATTGAGGAATTGTAAATGAAAAAAAATTTCCATCCAGAAAAACAAGTGAATTCTTTCACTCCATTTTTGCCATCACTAGTACTCATCCTCTTCTTCCTCTCTCTTCTTCCTTTCCCACCATCCCAACCCCCAGGTGAAGATAGACGAGGTAGATAACCAGTGGTCTGGTTCCCTCCACATGGGTCTGACTAGCCTGGCCCCCCCAGAGCTGCCCTCCTGCCCCATGTCGGGCCTGTCCCCCTCCCTCACACAGCTCCGCGCCAAGGTCACCTGGCTGCTGGCAGGGTCAGAGGTCAGACGCAATGGGGTCCTCCAAAGACAGAACTACGGGGCATCCCTGGACAGATTGACGGTGAGAGAAGGAGAGGGGAAGCAGTGGAGAAGGAACAACGTGTCAGAGAGAACTTGGGTGTAAAGATGGTGACTAGAGTGTTGTGAAAAACTATCCAAAAAGTAGGCAGAGACTATTGGAGTATAATAATGAACCTATAATCAAGCAGCTTCAGGGGAGATCCATCTCTGAGCATAGTCAGAGAAAGAACTCCCCTCCAGCTACTTGATTTAAAGGTCCATTATTATACTCCCAATAATCTCTAGAAAAATGTGTGCATTTGGAACGGATAGAAGGATCGCAATGAGTACAGAAATTGGCAAGTGTGTACTGGTAATGGGATGGGTACTGAGATGAATTCTCTGTGTCTAGGTGGGGAACCGCGTGGGCGTGAAGAGATGCAGTGATGACACAATGCACGTCCTCATCGACGGAGAGGACATGGGAACAGCTGCTACCGCTGTGGCCAAGGTACACACACACACACACACACGCACACACACGTGTGAGTATGTTCAATTAACACGCACACAAACACTTCATGAACGTACAAACTGTTCTCTCATCCACACACGTCATATGTGTTCAATTCTCACACACCACACCACACCACCCCACTAACCCCCACCTCTTTCTCCCCTCCCTGTAGAATGTCTATGCGGTGCTGGACCTGTATGGTCGTGTGACGGCTGTGTCCATTGTCAGTTCCTCAGTGCTGGAGGATGCAGGAAGCATCAAGGCCCCCTCCCTCTCCTCAGACAGCTGCAGCGACGGCGAGGAGGACAGCACGCCGGTGAGAGACACTGAGGGATGTAGTGGGATGCGAGACTGAGGGATGTAGTGGGATGCGAGACTGAGGGATGTAGTGGGATGCGAGACTGAGGGATGTAGTGGGATGCGATGTAGTGGGATGCGAGACTGAGGGATGTAGTGGGATGCGAGACTGAGGGATGTAGTGGGATGCGAGACTGAGGGATGTAGTGGGATGCGAGACTGAGGGATGTAGTGGGATGGGAGACTGCGGGATGTAGTGGGATGGGAGACTGAGGGATGTAGTGGGATGGAAAGGCGAGACAGTTGGACAGCATGTTTTTGCCTGGACCAAATATCTCCAAGTACAGTAGGAAGCCAGCATTTGCTCCACAGGTGGTTTAAGATAAGCATGAATTGAGCAACTGAAGTAAACAATAGCTTGTTGATTTACCTCTCTCTCGCCCCCCCCCCCCATCTATCCATCAGGTTGGGAGCAGTAAGCTAGCCCTGGTGCCCAACACTGTCATGGCCTTCCTGGAGAACCATGGGAAGAACATCCAGCTGTCCAATCAGAACCTGACGGCCGCCCGTGTCTCCAGCTACAACCAGGGTCTTCTGGTCACAGCACAACCCCTGCCCAGACAACAACTGTTCCAGGTAGCTACACTGTTGTGTGTGTGTGTGTGTGTGTGTTTTTCTGGATTTTTTGATTGGGGCAGCGTCGTTGTTTAGGGACACATTATATATTATAGTGCTTTCTGTCACTATTGTTTGTGACTGACAGTCCGGATGTCTCTGTTGCCATAGTTTCAGATCGACCGCCTGAACCCGTCGTGGACGTCGTCCTTGTCACTAGGGGTGATAGGTCACTCCCCTGACCGCCTCAACTTTCCCTCCACGGCGTGCTGTCTGAAACGCTCTGCCTGGCTGCTGCAGAGAGACTCTGTCTTCCACAACTCACTGAAGGTACTGGAGTCGCTGTCTCTCACTCAGCTCCCTTCACAACTCACTTTCTACCTTTGAGAACATTATGTCATTTCAGTCCTCTTTCTCTTTCCCTTCCCTCCATCACTTCACCACCCCTTCCTCCATCCCAGATCTGTGAGAACTATGGTCCTAACCTGGACACATGTCCAGAGGGTACAGTATTGGGTCTACTAGTGGATGGGAACAGCTGTCTGCACCTCCATGTGAATGGGATGGACCAGGGGGTAGCAGCCCAGGACATCCCCACCCCCTGCTACCCCCTCATAGACCTCTATGGGCAGTGTGAACAGGTACGTCTGTCACCCTCCCACCCAAAACCGTCTGAATCTGAAGAGGATGAGGAAGGTAATTTCTACCTGCTTAGTGTAGCCACTGATATAACCCCCGGTAATGCATTTTAATGATGATTAACAGTCCCAGTGGAAAACCAAACATCCCTCTGCGTTAAAAAAATAAAATAAAACTTCTACACAAACACAGGGTGTTTCCCAAATGGTTCCCTATATGGTGCACTACCTTTGACCCGAGCCCTATAGCCCCTGGTAGTAGTCATTTTAGACGAGTCCTACTCAGATCCACTTTTAGATCAGTAGCTAGGAACTAATCTGCTACTATGTTGCTCTATGTTCTCTAATCCTGAAATACTTCCACCTGGCCGAAGTCATAATCTCATTTAGACACTCCATCCCTCAGTAGGTCTGTAACTCTAATCCCAGCCCCCCCGCCAGGCTGGGTTTAATAATCAGTCGCCCGGCCCGGCCCTGTACAATGTAATCTGTTGTCACACTTCCTGAGGCCCGACCGAAGTCAAGTCAGTGACACGCTCTGATGTCGTTGGCAGGTTACAATCGTGACTGACAACGTGCCAACCGTGGGAGGGGAGAGCGGCAAGGCGCGTTGCCAAGGGGACATGGAGAAGGCGGACATGGTTGACGGTGAGAAGACGATGATGTCAACTCATTGCAGGCCTTTTACAGTTGATGTTCAAAATGTCTTTCATATTAAAAGTTAATTTCATGTGTTCTGTAGATTCAAAGTTGACCAAGTTATTGTCCTTGTTGGCATCACCTTCTTTGACAGTAAAACGTTTTGACTTCTAAGTAATATCAAGCTCTGTTGTCATCTCTTATTGGCCTCAACCGGTGCTACCCTTTGACCTTTGCTATCTGACCTCCAGGGATCAAAGAGAGTGTGTGCTGGACGCCCCCTCCAGAGGTCAACCCCAACAAGACCTGTGAATATCAGGCCCTGTGCTCGCGCTTCAAGGACCTGCTCACGCTGCCAGGTGAGTACCCCACACACTTTTTACATTTTTTTTTTTTTTAAAGCTAAACTTTCTTTTTGCCTGATTAACCTTTGGTGGCAGAGCATTCCATGATGACATGGCTCAGAACATAACTGAATGACGCATTAAATCTGTTTTTTGTTTTGGGTACAGTAAAGAACCCATAGTGGCCTGTCTGGTGGAGTATGTATGTCTGTTTTGAAGTGTATGCAATAGATTAGACAAGTGGTTAGCCATTTTCAACACACAAATGTTTATTTAAAAAGACTGGAAGAGAAGTAGTCAATTTCTCCTCAACCATGAAAGACTATGATGCATGTGGTTGTTAGTTCTGTGTGCGCAGTTAAGGGCAAGGCATTCTGCTTGGTTGTGAGCCAGCTAGTTATTTCTTTGCTGTGCCTGACCATATTAGTGGACAGTAATCAACATGGGACAAGACCAGAGCCTTAACAACTTGTACAGTTGATCTTTGTGCCAAAAACGTAGAACATCTAATTCTGAAATCATGGGCATTAATATGGAGTTGGTCCTCCCTTTGCTGCTATAACAGCCTCCAATCTTCTGGGAAGGCTTTTCACTAGATGTTGGAATGTTGCTGCGGGGACTTGCTTCCATTCAGCCACAAGAGCATTAGTGAGGTCGGGCACTGATGTTGGGCGATTTAGGCCTGGCTCGCAGTCAGCGTTCCAATTCAGGTCAGGGCTCTGTGCAGGCCAGTCAAGTTCTTCCACGCCGATCTCAACAAACCATTTCTGTATGGACCTCGCTTTGTGCACAGGGGCGTTGTTATTCTAAAACAGGGAAGGGCGTTCCCCAAATCCTTTGGAACTCTGTTGCAACCGAGGACAGAAGTTCAGTTTTGTGAGCTTGTGTGGCCTACTACTTTGCGGCCGAGCCGTTGTTGCTCCTAGACGTTTCATCTTCACAATAACAGCCCTTACACTTGACCAGGGCAGACATTTTACGAACTGACTTGTTGGAAAGGTGGCATCCTATGACGGTGCTACGCTGAAAGTCATTGAGCTCTTCAGTAAGGCCATTCTACTGCCAATGTTTGTCTATGGAGATTTCATGGCTGTATACTTGATTTTATACACCTGTCAGCAACTGGTGTGCCTGACGTAGCCGAATCCACTAATTTGAAGGGGTGTCCACATACTTGTGTGTGTATATATAAAAACAATCCCCCAAAATATTATTTAACGAGGCAAGTCAGCTAAGAACAAATTCTTATTTACAATGACGGCCTACCCTGACCAAACCCGGACGACGCTGGATCAATTGTGCACCGCCTTATGGAACTCCCAATCACGGCCCACTGTGATACAGCCTGGAATCGAACCAGGGACTGTTGTGACTCCTTTTGCACTGAGATGCAGTGCCTTAGACCACTGCCTACCTCTCCCCATCGTCACAACTATGTCAATATGACTTGACCATAATAACTGACCATCTAATGTTGCTTGAATTTTAGAAGAGCTTAAAATATGGGCAGTGTTTCTTGTAGCCTTACCCTAGTGTGACGTTTTGATAACCATGTCTGTCGGACAAGGTGACTTTTTATCAATGTATTCGGCTCTATTCGAAAATGATGATTAGCATCAAAGTAGACGTCATACAAAACTACAAATCCCTGCAAGCTTCTGCACGACGTCTCTAGCTGACACCTTTGCTAACAGGTATTGTTTCAATTTAAAACTTGCACAAGACAGTTAACAGAATTGACCGTTTTAAAGCCATTTAGCCAATTTATTATTTACTAAATTTAGCTAACATTCGATAGGATCTCTGGATTAACTAACTTTTGATTCGGCGGTCTCGTCCAGATCATGGCATTTTGTAGTTCTTTATGATAGCCACATTAGCAGCTAATTCGCATTTAATTTTTGGGTGATAAATACATGCAAATTTATATATATATTGTAGCTCAGTTGGTAGAGCATGGCGCTTGTAACGCCAGGGTAGTGGGTTCGATTCCCGGGACCATCCATACGTAGAATGTATGCACACATGACTGTAAGTCGCTTTGGATAAAAGCGTCTGCTAAATGGCATATTATTATTATTTTATTATTATATTTATAGTGATAAGTCACCTTGTCTTAGAGAGATTTACACTTATCAAAATGTCGCGCCAGGGTAAGCCTACACTAAACACCGCCCTTATTTTAAGTGTTTCTAAAATCCCCTATGGAGAAAAATTTCTGATGGAAAAACGATTGGAACCATTTCCTTGTTTGACTGAGTCTTATGACTCATGCTGTGGTACTCTATACCAGGTGGCTTATCCTTCTTGGCACAAACTTGACCAAATTCAAAACGGCAATCCTCTTAAATGATTAGATCTTCAATACACAAATATGATGGTTCAATGTTGTCATTTCCCTTCTGTTTGTCCACTTTAGCATAACTAGAGCGCACTCTCTGGGTTCTATTGGATACTAACTCTCCAATCGTGTGATGGCAGGTGATGTAAAGCCATAAGTTCGTTTTTTTTGTTTTTCAGTAACGAATGATGATCTATAACTTCAAAGGCTGCACTGAAATCTAACAATACAGCTCGAACTATCATCTTGTTATCCATTTAATCACTGGATAATTCTATTTCTGATAATAACAAAGAAGGAATGAATGGTTTTTGAGCAGGTTGTTTTCAGCAGATGCCTCGTCTGGTTTAGCTCGGCTGCAGCCGGGGGTGCTCTGTTCTTCGTGCCTCTTCTGCGTACTCCAGCTGTCTTGTTGGTCTCAATGGTGGAGGGGGGTGCTTTTCTGTTGGTGTGGGGGGGGGTTATGCTATCCAGTTGAGTATCCTTGGCTGAGTCATAACTCCGTCTTTGTTGTTCTCTCTCTCTCTCTCCGCCTATCCATCTCTCTCAGATGGTTACTTCAACGAGGATGCCAAGTATAACCTGTGTTACTGTGAGTCTTGCCACAAGCTGCGCGGAGACGAGTCCTACTACAAGAGAGGGGAGCCCCCCGGGACTACGCCCTGCCCTTCGGCTGGTGCCGCTTCGCACTGAGGTCAGAGGTCGCAAACAGCCAGTCAAGTGGACTGCGAAAACTGTCTTCAACCAATTACTTTAGATCAGTTCCAGTGCTATTCATGTCCACTGAATGAGTATAATCTAGTTCAATTAACAAATGGATTACTAGATCTGACCTATTCCCACCTTGGCGAAAGATACGGGGAGAATGTGAATAAAAATAGTATACAGTTTGAACTTTGAGTACTGGCTTTGAGTATCAATGTCCTAGGACACAAGGTGGAGATGGAGAGTGGTTATCTAACGATTTTGTGTGTGATTGTGTGCGTGTACTACGTCCCCTATAGGATCAAGGCCCACTGTGAGGTGTCTAGTGCATTTAAGAAGTGGCACATAGCCTACCACGGCACCAGTGTAGGGGCTCTGAGACGCACTCTGGACCATGCTCAGCTGCTCTCTGGTACGACGCAGCATTTGTTTCCTTATCCACTTTTGTTTAAAGAAAATAAATTGTACCCCTTTTATCCCCAATTTCGTGTTATCCAATTGTTAGTAGTTTATTGACTCATCGCTACAACTCCCGTACGGGCTGGGGAGAGACTAAGGTCGAGAGTCATGCGTCCTCCGATACACAACCCAACCAAACTGCTTCTTATAACACAGCGCGCATCCAACCCGGAAGCCAGCCGCACCAATGTGTCGGAGGAAACACCGTGCCCCTAGCGACCTGGTTAGCGTGCACTGTGCCCGGCCTGCCACAGGAGTAGCTAGTGTGCGATGAGACAAGGATATCCCTCCCGGGCAAACCCTCCCTAACCCGGACGACGCTAGGCCAATTGTTTAGGGGTCCACTTTTTTGGACCCCTAAAAATAGTGAATTGAACACTGGTCACCTTTATTTTGTGCATATCTCCTCAAGGGGTTGTTTCTCTCCCAAAGCACTAATCAGATGTCTATCCTTTTGAAACGTATGGTTGATTTCCAGAACCATTTCCATCACAAACATTTTCCCTAATGATTAAAGAATCATGACTGTGATGTAAATGAACAAACCCATATTGTCTTTGTGTTTCAGGGACTTCGTCCATCTTCTCTGTGTCTCCGGCAAAGGGTCCTAACGGCTACAGTGAGCCAGAGGAGAACAGCAACAGCCTCCCTGACAGGGAAAGGGACAAGGAGGTTCCCCGGGTACAGCTGTCCCCCACCATGCGCTATTCCGGCCTGGAGATGTTCGCCCCTAAAGTGCAGTACGTGTCAAGTCTCTATCGTTGTCTCTCTCATGCCCTTGCTTTTTATCTGCCTATTGAAGATTATACTCAGTTTATTAGGTACACCACCCCGTTCACAAAAATGGTTCACTCCTACAGACCGTGAGTCACGTGGCCATGGCTTGTTATATAAAGCAGGCAGACAGACATTGAGGCATTCCGTTACTGTTTTTGATTGAAAGTTAGAATGGGCAAAACGAGTAACCGAAGCGTCTTTGAGTGTGGTATGATCATCAGTGCCAGGCGCACCGGTTCCAGTATTTCAGAAACAGCTGGCCTCTTTTTAACTCACGACAATCTGATGATTCCCGAGAATGGTGCGAAAACAGCTCGTTGATGAGAGGTCGAAGGAGAATGGCAAGAATCGTGCAAGCGAACAGGCGGGCCACAAACAGCACAGTACAACAGTGGTGTGCAGAACGGCGTCTCGGAACGCACAACTCGTTGCTCCTTGTCACAGATGGGATATTACAGCAGACGACCACACCGGGTTCCACTCCTATCAGCTAAAAACAAGAAGTAATGACAAGAAGTGGGCGTGATCACCAACACTGGACAATTGCGGAGTGGAAAAACAGCGCCTGGTCCGACGAATCCTGGTTCCTGTTGCGTCACGGTGATGGCAGAGTCAGGAGTCCATGGCCCCATCATGTCTGGTGTCAACGGTGCAGGCTGGTGATGTAATGGTGTGGGTAATGTTTTTTTGTGGCACACGCTAGGTCCCTTGATACCAATTGAGCAATGTTTCCATGACCTGAAGAATTCCGGCCGTCCTGGAGGCAAAGGGGGGGTCTGACCCGGTACTAGATGGGTGTACCTGATAAACTGGCCACTGAGTATACTGTATACCATGAAATTGTTATGCTGTCTTGGTCTCGTCTGCCTTACGCTGCTTTTGTTCTTTCATTTTTATTCCCATGACTCCTGCTCACCTCTCTCCCTCCAGATTCCGGGACCCTCGTTCTCACTGTTGTCACCAGGCCCAGGTGGGTTTCCAGGTGTGCGTGCGGCCGGGCTCTTATAAGGTGGGGCCCCAGAACCTTGGAGCCAGCGAGCCCCTTGACCCCCGCTTTAGCAACACAGAAATCGAGTGGATCACCAAGGAGCAGGGTGGCACCCTCCTCTACGGCCTACTCATACGGGTGGAGTGAGGGAGGGATGAACAGCGGGGATGGATAGAGTGGAGATAAGGGAGCTTCTCTATCCCAGCGGTGCCTCCAAAACCTCTACTCCATTAACCAAATTCCAGACTTTGAGACTCTTTGGAATTTGGGTAATTTCCCTCCTGTTCCTGGGGGGGGGATTGTTGACATTGACAGTTCAGCATTATTTTAGTTTATTTTGGACAAAGTACATTTTTGTTTGTTTTGGAATCATTTTAACAGGGTGGGGCTTTGGTGGATTCAGAGAAGAACAACAAGACTGACACTGCCTGCACTTTATGTTTTGAACACTTTGTGGGCTATTAAAAAATATATATATATATATATATAAAAACAAGTAAAAAACAATCTACTTATCATTCACAATACAACACTCGTTCTTGGTCACCGCAGTTTTTCTTTTAGCACTGTTGTCCTCTCTAGCTCTTGTTTTTTATCACCTTTTATCCTGGCCTGATCACTCTCCTCACTCTCTTTTTGGTTCTCAAGTACAGGGGGGATGGTTCTCCTCAGTTCTCAAGGCTGAGTGCACAACCGGAACCGGTCACGTTCCAAGACTTGGACCGTTCCTTAAACCTCCTCGCAATGGTGACCCCCCCCCCATCGCCTGCTGCTCAGAACGGTCACTGACTATTGGACTTTATAAACTAAGGACTTAACCGCGTGTCAATGGAGGAGGAGAGTGCAAAATCAATGATGAGGAGAAAGACTGGAAATATCCCTGAACAGGAGAAGGACCTGAGAGCACCTTTTTTAGAGGGAGGAACAAAAAAAAAACCTGGAAGAAAATGTTTACAGGTGTAACGCTAACCACTGTCTGTCTACATGTATGAGTAAGACTCGTCCTCCATCTCCCTCCCCTCTACTCACACCTGTCCTAGATTTTTTTTTAAATTCTTCGTTAGTGGAAAGCGCTTCCCTAAGACAAGGGTACTTTCTCGTTCCCACGTTGCAGAGGTATAGATATATATACACTGTTTCTTGTGGTGGGGGGGGGGTGAAAGGGGTCTATTCAATTTCAGTCTGTTTCACAGACAAAGCTATCTGCATCTTGAATAGTGTGAAGTGGCTTCCTCTCCTTAGTCCTCATCTCCTTTCCTTCACCTGCACTGATCTGAAGGAAAGGAGCAGATAGACATGTAATGAATAGAGCCGACATGATTCTGTACCAGATAGGCATGTTTGTTCTTCATAACATAGTACTATCTGAACTTTACACCATGTTGTGGCCTGCTGAGCGTGCCTGTCTTCACGTCGTCGTTTACACTAGAGTTGTGTTCAAGTCTTTAAAGATTTGTAACGTATCTGTCCCATTATGGCGTCGGTGAGCGTACGGGCAGTGTCAGTGAGGCCATCTCCATTTTTAAACTAGTACATTTTCTTGTACTTCTGAGTTGGTAAACAAACGGAAAGGGTGTGCACTGCCATCTAGAGTGTGTTGTTTGAACAGGTATAAAGCCAAGGTTGACTATTTACAGCCACCTGCAGTCATGGAATGTTTGCTTACGAGTATAATTCATTGGCTGATCCCTGGATGGAATTTTATGACGCTTCCTTAACCCATAGGAAGGCCCACCCAGTTGACAACTTAATAATTGTGAAGTCCCTAATGGTACTACCCATGCTCAAACTAGCTTCTGGACACTGGAGTCCTCTATAGAACTCTATGGTCATTGTTTTAACAGGGAGAAATGTTCAGAGCCAATCCTTATTGGTGTGTCCGTGCAAATACTCTTGGGAAATGCAGTATTTAACGAAATGCAGGCCCTGATGCTGGTGTTTACATTGTGAATGTAATTCATTAGGGTTTTTGTCATTTAGTTTTTTGTGGTCCGTTTACGTTGAAACTAACACCCTTCATTTGACATATTACATTAAAAAAAGATTAACACTGGTTCATTCATTCCTTCCCCAAATATTTGATTGTATGTGGACGACTCTAAAGCACATCTTCTTTTAACCATGTATTTTGTTGCCAATCTGATATATACCTTACGTATGACTTACATTCATACATAGCCGCCCCATCTTGCCAAGTCATTATTTTGACAGAGGAGAAAAACAGGTCGAGTCAAGATCCAAGGTTCAGTTGACTTTCCTCACACACAACTGTGTATAACCTAATTTATTGCAACAAAAAAAGTGGGCTTTGAAGAAGGAAAAAAAAAGAACTTGTTTGCAACGTCCAATCAAAATGTGAAAAATGATATGGGGTTATTTAAAGGCCCAGTGCTGCTTTTTATGATAGTTTTTTTTCTGTATGTTGCATTTGTACAGGCTGTTACATAACATGAAATCATATCTTCCTGATTTGTAAAAATAAATGGACAGAGTATGCACATGACTCTGGACTGGCTTTGTGTGTCTTCCTTTTTAAAGTGTCAATCAGCAGGATAAGCAAAGCATTTTCCCCACCTGTTTTTGGTAAAAGCCTAAGGAATTGGGCTGGAGGAATGTAAACACATTCATAGACAGAGCTATGGATGCAAGGACTGACCATCCATGATATTATAGTTTTATCCATGTTTTGAGGCTATATAGTGTTTGTTCAAACATTGAGAAAAACAAGCTTACATCTAAGATTCTGATGACAGTTGAACTAAGCTCATGAGTCATTTAAATTATATTCAAGAATCATTGATTGGGTACATATAATTTAAGTCAAAATGGATGTAGCAACTGCTGAGTAGCCCCTTAATCCAAGAAGAGAAAAGCCGTAAGTACAATATACTTAATTTATACCAATCAAAAAGAGAGGCTGTTTTTAGTTAACATTTTATTCAGAGTAGGAAAAAAAATCCAGTCACTGACAAACTGCAGTGTTGCATATTTACTCACACTTTCTTTCTAAATTATTCCTAAGAATGATTTCTTAAGGCCAATAAATTCAGCCCCCCCCACCCCTCCCCTCCCTCCCCTAACAACAAAAAAAATGCAGGCAGACTCCGGCTTCATTGCCTTGCCGACGGGTAGTGACACACCTACCCACATCTGTAATGTCAATATAAAATGTCTGACTCCAGTGAAAGTTCAAAGGTAAAACACAGGAGTGTTTAACAAATAAAAAGTAGTGCAACAGAAATTAGTTGCTTTACCACAAAGCTTAAACTGGTGACACATTTACAGTACATACTTAGTGTACAAAACATGAGGAACACCTCTTCCCATGACAGATTGACCAGGTGGAAGCTATGATCCCTTTATTGATGTCACTTGTTAAATCCACTTCAATCAGTGTGGATGAAGGGGAGGAGACAGGCAAAAAAAATTTAAGCTTTGAGATAAACATTGTGTGTGTGCCATTCAGAGGGTGAATGGGCAAGACAAAAGATTTAAGTGCCTTTGAACGAGGTATGACACTAGGTGACAGGTGCACCAGTTTGAGTGTGTCAAGAACTGCAACACTGTTGGGTTTTTCACACTCAACAGTTTCCTGTGTGTATCAAGAAATGGCCCACCACCCAAAGGTCAACGAGCCAACTTGACAGAACTGTGGGAAGCAATGGAGTCAATATGGGCCAGCATCCCTGTGGAACGCTTTCGGCACCTTGTGGAGTCCATATCCCGATGAATTGAGGCTGTTCTGAGGGCAAAAGTGGGTGCAACTCAATATTAGGGAGGTGTTCCTAATGGTTTTGTACATCTCCGAGTACACGTAAAAAAACAATCTATTCTTCCAGTTGGGTTGAATTGTCTGTCGTTTGTTAACTAGTCCATCCTCGGAGGGAAATAAAACAAATCTACAGGCTGTTCTCCTACATCAGTCCTCCTGTCCTTCACATCAGCATACAGGAGACGACCACAGAAATACAATAACTAGAACGGTAATTCCCATTCAAGCCAACATGGTCCGAGGGGCTTTCCCACCCCATCCTAGTCAATCTATTTGTACAGCGACAACAGGCACATGGAAGTTAAAACCGGCTCACTTCTGGAACTGCAAGTTCTCATTCCAAGTAGGTACAACGGGCGAGTTTGTTATGCATGGATATCTGATCCTCGGTCAGTTTCTAACTACAGTAGAGCAAAAGGGGCCTCAATGGAACGAAAGTCATCCTGATCACCACCACCCCGACTCGGTCGCGGAATGACGGAAGGGCCAAAGGGTGGTCAAATAAATAGACAAGTAAAAACAGTTTGTGCTACAAATGATATAAATAAGTGCAACGTTTTGATTCAGCAGAGCTTTGGAGTCCTATTCTCCCAGCAATACACAACACAGGAGGTTGGTGGCACCTTAATTGGGGAGGACGGGCTCGTGGTGACGGCTGAAGCGGAATGGTATCAAATACATCAAACACATTCCCATGCGTTTGGTACCGTTCCATGTGCGCCGTTCCAGCCGTTATGATGAGTCGTCGTCCTCCCCTCAGCAGCCTCCACTGATACACAAGTTGAGCTACTACTTGCGAGTGCACAAGTATTTTGGGGGAGTTGAAATATAATGGGTTTTTCTTTTCAAATGGATGGAGTCAAACTACACAAGGTGGCTGAACGGAGGGGTCGGGCGTAGAAAGGGAAAGGAGAGCGACGGAGCTGGAATTAAGACAAATACAAAGAAAGTTACTGATAAGAGGGAGTAAAAGATTGGTCAAGCTTCGTTGGAATGTACACCTTACGCACACACATACAGTCTTTCAAATGAAGTGAGGAAGAGAAATAAATAGAAACAACTTCATAACAACATACTAGTACATAACCAAATGGTCCCCCTCCCTCCCCCATACACACACTCCACTTCTGCTATGTGCTTTATGAAAACGCCAGATCACAGAAATGTCAATAAATAAAACGGGTTATAAATAAACAAAAACATAAATAACAAATATTATAAACTGGGTGATTTGAGCCCTGAATGCTGATTGGCTGACAGCCGTGGTATATCTGACCGTATACCATGGGTATGACAAAACATTTATTGTTACCGCTCTAAGTATGTTGGTAACCAGTTTATAATAGCAGTAAGGCAACTCAGGAGTTTGTGGTATATGGCCAATATACCACGGCTAAGGGCTGTATCCAGGCACTCCACGTTGCGTAACAGCACTTAGCCGCGGTATACTGGCCATATACCACACCGCCTTGTTGCTTAAATAAACAACCTGCGGTACACAGACCTCACAGGACTCACACGGTTAAGACTCAAAAGATGACTCACCATGAACAAAAACAATGGAAGCTAACTCTGATGAGTTTCAGTAATAACGGACTTGGATCAGCTAGTAACAGACTCAGGTTTTAAAAACACACCGTAAAACATCGTAGGAGTACGTCGTTTAAAAACTCCGCTCGCACAGTAGAACATTAAAATCTCCTTTCATCACCAAAACCGCAAAAATTAAGCAGTGTTTGCTTTACAACTCGTGGTTTAGTTCTGCCACCCTGTGAACCTAAAATCCTCCACATCCCTCTTGTCTTGTAAAGAGGGCTGTTGGTTGGCTGGTGCTCTCCAGTTTCACTACTTGCTGGCTTAAGTTGGTTCAAAAGACCGTTACAAGATGCCTGGGCTGTCGGTTTGGGGTTTGGCAGTGGGGTCCACTGACTAAAACAAGTCCTTTAAAATGCAACGACAACTCCAGCCATGTTGAAGTGACGTGGAGAGGCAAGACAAAGCAAGAAAACAAGAGAGGGAAAGTCTTTCCTCCAATGGAGGCGAGGGGGATGGAAGAGAGATGGAGAGAAGGGGATAGAGGAGAGATGGAGAGAAGGGGATAGAGGAGAGATGGAGAGAAGGGGATAGAGGAGAGATGGAGAGAAGGGGATAGAGGAGAGATGGAGAGAAGGGGATAGAGGAGAGATGGAGAGAAGGGGATAGAGGAGAGATGGAGAGAAGGGGATAGAGGAGAGATGGAGAGAAGGGGATAGAGGAGAGATGGAGAGAAGGGGATAAAGGAGAGATGGAAGACAATGGGATAGAGGAGAGATGGAGAGAAGGGGATAGAGGAGAGATGGAGAGAAGGGGATAAGAGGAGAGATGGAGAAGGGGATAGAGGAAAGATGGAGAGAAGGGGATAGCGGAGAGATGGATAGAAGGGGATGGAAGAGAGATGGAGAGAAGGGGATAGAGGAGAGATGGAGAGAAGGGGATAGAGGAGAGATGGAGAGAAGGGGATAGCGGAGAGATGGATAGAAGGAGATAGAGGAGAGATGGAGAGAAGGGGATAGAGGAGAGATGGAGAGAAGGGGGTGGAAGAGAGATGGAGAGAAGGGGGTGGAAGAGAGATGGAGAGAAGGGGATGGAAGAGAGATGGAGAGAAGGGGATAGAGGAGAGAAGGGGATAGAGGAGAGATGGAGAGAAGGGGATAGAGGAGAGAAGGGGATAGAGGAGAGATGGAGAGAAGGGGATAGAGGAGAGATGGAGAGAAGGGGATAGAGGAGAGATGGAGAGAAGGGGGTGGAAGAGAGATGGAGAGAAGGGGATGGAAGAGAGATGGAGAGAAGGGGATAGAGGAGAGAAGGGGATAGAGGAGAGATGGAGAGAAGGGGATAGAGGAGAGATGGAGAGAAGGGGATAGAGGAGAGATGGAGAGAAGGGGATAGAGGAGAGATGGAGAGAAGGGGATAGAGGAGAGAAGGGGATAGAGGAGAGAAGGGGATAGAGGAGAGAAGGGGATAGAGGAGAGAAGGGGATAGAGGAGAGATGGAGAGAAGGGGATAGAGGAGAGAAGGGGATAGAGGAGAGATGGGGATAGAGGAGAGAAGGGGATAGAGGAGAGAAGGGGATAGAGGAGAGATGGGGATAGAGGAGAGAAGGGGATAGAGGAGAGATGGAGAGAAGGGGATAGAGGAGAGATGGAGAAGAGATGAGGACGTGCTCTTTTTTCCTCTGGCCTTCCTGGGTTGCTGGTTGAGGGCAACAGCTGCGAAAGAGCAAAAAAATGAAAAGGGGGGAGGAGGCGAAGGCGAGTAGCGATTTGTCCAGTGTTTGTTCTTTCCCTCTCCTCTCTCTTGTTTTCCCAGATGTCTCAAAACTTCTTGGGGCCCCAGGCGGAGGTCTGTTTTGGGGCCAGGCCTGCGCCGAAGGTGGGGAAGTCCTCAGCATTACTCATATCAGGAGCCTGAGACACACAACAACACACAACGTCAGAACAACCTCACGATGACGAAGATATAGGCCTACATGATAATGACTATTGATGACGAGGAGGATACTGATAAAGATGACACAAAGAATTAGGACGAGAATCAAGATAAAACACCTTGTCGTTCCAGGGGGCGTCCCGCACCACAAAGCCCTTGGCCGCCGCCCCGCTGATGTCGCCACCCCCAACCCCCCCCCCCACTCCATAGCGGGATGGGGGCTTCATGTAGGCAGCCATCGTCTCGGTCTCTGTCACACTCAACATCTAGCATGGAATGTTGGAGAGACAGTAGGCAAATAAGAAGGGAGAAAGTAAGATAGTAGCAGAAGAGAGAGACAGAGAGAGACAGACAGAGACAGACAAAGAGAGAGAGACAGACAGAGAGACAGACAGAGAAAGACAGACAGATAGAGAGAGAGAGAGAGAGAGACAGAGAGAGATTTGCTGATAATTGTCTCTCGTCCATCACTCACATATTCCTCCTCCAGATTGAGGAGGTGGTCGACGGCGTTGTCCACACTCTCTGGTAGTCCAGTCACTGTCACCCTGCCTGGGTCCTCTGAACCCGGCTGGGGAAACCGGATGTCCACCTAAACACACACGACAGAGGAGAGAAACCATGCCACGTCAGAGTGTGGCACAAACACGGCTTCATTTGCATCCACAACATACTGTAGTTGTTAACATTTCAAAATAAAAGGGCCTAACAAACGGACTCCCGGAGGTACTGCCACAGAAAAAGAAAAAAGTCTCCCTCTAAAAACAAAACAAACTGGTGCTGCGATGTCGTGCGTCGCTGTGAACCCTGGGGTTCAATCACCTCCCCCACGCCCGTACCTTGAACTCTTCCATTGTCTTGCGGACGGCCTTGCCGCGGGCTCCGATGATGCGTGCGTGTGTACGGGGGTCCAGGTGCACGTCGTGACTGACCATCTCCTGCAGTGTTGACACCAGCAGCTCAATGGCTGACCGCGCCTCTTCTGTGTTACGCTCATACCCAGAGATCACTATCACATCCTGGCAGAGAGAGAGGGAACAGAGAGAGATCACTATCACATCCTGGAAGAGAGAGAGAGAGAACAGAGAGAGATCACTATCACATCCTGGAAGAGAGAGAGAGAGAACAGAGAGAGATCACTATCACATCCTAGCAGAGAGAGAGAACAGAGAGAGATCACTATCACATCCTGGAAGAGAGAGAGAACAGAGAGAGATCACTATCACATCCTGGCAGAGAGAGAGATCACTATCACATCCTGGAAGAGAGAGAGAGAACAGAGAGAGATCACTATCACATCCTGGCAGAGAGAGAGAGAGAACAGAGAGAGATCACTATCACATCCTGGCAGAGAGAGAGAGAGAACAGAGAGAGATCACTATCACATCCTGGAAGAGAGAGAGAACAGAGAGAGATCACTATCACATCCTGGCAGAGAGAGAGAGAGAGAGAGAACAGAGAGAGATCACTATCACATCCTGGAAGAGAGAGAGAACAGAGAGAGATCACTATCACATCCTGGCAGAGAGAGAGAGAGAACAGAGAGAGATCACTATCACATCCTGGAAGAGAGAGAGAACAGAGAGAGATCACTATCACATCCTGGCAGAGAGAGAGAGAGAACAGAGAGAGATCACTATCACATCCTGGCAGAGAGAGAGAACAGAGAGAGATCACTATCACATCCTGGAAGAGAGAGAGAGAGAACAGAGAGAGATCACTATCACATCCTAGCAGAGAGAGAGAACAGAGAGAGATCACTATCACATCCTGGAAGAGAGAGAGAACAGAGAGAGATCACTATCACATCCTGGCAGAGAGAGAGAGAGAACAGAGAGAGATCACTATCACATCCTGGCAGAGAGAGAGAGAGAACAGAGAGAGATCACTATCACATCCTGGCAGAGAGAGAGAGAGAACAGAGAGAGATCACTATCACATCCTGGCAGAGAGAGAGAGAGACCAGAGAGAGATCACTATCACATCCTGGCAGAGAGAGAGAGAGACCAGAGAGAGATCACTATCACATCCTGGCAGAGAGAGAGAGAGACCAGAGAGAGATCACTATCACATCCTGGCAGAGAGAGAGAGAGACCAGAGAGAGATCACTATCACATCCTGGCAGAGAGAGAGAGAGACCAGAGAGAGATCACTATCACATCCTGGAAGAGAGAGAGAGAACAGAGAGAGAACACTATCACATCCTGGGAGAGAGAGAGAGAGAACAGAGAGATCACTATCACATCCTGGGAGAGAGAGAACACTATCACATCCTGGCAGAGAGAGAGAGAACAGAGAGAGATCACTATCACATCCTGGAAGAGAGAGAGAGAACAGAGAGAGATCACTATCACATCCTGGGAGAGAGAGAACACTATCACATCCTGGGAGAGAGAGAACACTATCACATCCTGGGAGAGAGAGAGAGAGAGAACACTATCACATCCTGGGAGAGAGAGAGAGAGAGAACACTATCACATCCTGGGAGAGAGAGAGAGAGAGAACACTATCACATCCTGGGAGAGAGAGAGAGAGAGAACACTATCACATCCTGGGAGAGAGAGAGAACAGAGAGAGATCACTATCACATCCTGGCAGAGAGAGAGAGAGAGAGAACAGAGAGAGATCACTATCACATCCTGGAAGAGAGAGAGAACAGAGAGAGATCACTATCACATCCTGGCAGAGAGAGAGAGAGAACAGAGAGAGATCACTATCACATCCTGGAAGAGAGAGAGAACAGAGAGAGATCACTATCACATCCTGGCAGAGAGAGAGAGAGAACAGAGAGAGATCACTATCACATCCTGGCAGAGAGAGAGAACAGAGAGAGATCACTATCACATCCTGGAAGAGAGAGAGAACAGAGAGAGATCACTATCACATCCTAGCAGAGAGAGAGAACAGAGAGAGATCACTATCACATCCTGGAAGAGAGAGAGAACAGAGAGAGATCACTATCACATCCTGGCAGAGAGAGAGAGAGAACAGAGAGAGATCACTATCACATCCTGGCAGAGAGAGAGAGAGAACAGAGAGAGATCACTATCACATCCTGGCAGAGAGAGAGAACAGAGAGAGATCACTATCACATCCTGGAAGAGAGAGAGAGAGAACAGAGAGAGATCACTATCACATCCTGGCAGAGAGAGAGAGAGAACAGAGAGAGATCACTATCACATCCTGGCAGAGAGAGAGAACAGAGAGAGATCACTATCACATCCTGGAAGAGAGAGAGAGAGAACAGAGAGAGATCACTATCACATCCTGGCAGAGAGAGAGAGAGAGAACAGAGAGAGATCACTATCACATCCTGGAAGAGAGAGAGAGAACAGAGAGAGAACACTATCACATCCTGGGAGAGAGAGAGAGACAGAGAGATCACTATCACATCCTGGGAGAGAGAGAACACTATCACATCCTGGCAGAGAGAGAGAGAACAGAGAGAGATCACTATCACATCCTGGAAGAGAGAGAGAGAACAGAGAGAGATCACTATCACATCCTGGGAGAGAGAGAACACTATCACATCCTGGGAGAGAGAGAACACTATCACATCCTGGGAGAGAGAGAACACTATCACATCCTGGGAGAGAGAGAGAGAGAGAACACTATCACATCCTGGGAGAGAGAGAGAGAGAGAACACTATCACATCCTGAGAGAGAGAGAGAGAGACACTATCACATCCTGAGAGAGAGAGAGAGAGAGAGAGAGAGAGAGAGAGAGAGAGAGAGAGAGAGAGAGAGAGAGAGAGAGAGAGAGAGAGAGATCACCACCACATCCTGGGAGAGAGAGAGAACAGAGGGATAACAGAGAGAGATCACCTGGGAGAGGAGGGGGAAAAAGAGAATAAGAGAGTGGATGTGTAAATGAGAAAGACAGCACGGGAGATGGAGAGGAGAATTAGGTGCAGGAGGGAGTTGTGGAGTTTATAAACAAGAGGGGAGAGGATGAGACGGGGAGGGATGAGAACACAAGAAAGAACAGAGAGGAGAAGAGGACATGGCAGGGCGAGAAGAGAGAGAAGAACTGTAAACACAAAAATGACAAAGGAAAGATGAGAGGGAGTGGTGGAAGAGAGCGAGAGAGAGAGAACAACAGAAAAGAGCAAGACACACACTCTCCTGACCTGCAGTTCGTCCCCTTTATCTGGGAACTGGACGTTGACGTCGTGGTCTTTGCGGATCTGAGAGATGACCGCTCCCTTCCGGCCAATGATCTTGGGGTGGAACTTAGGATCTACTGAGATGGAGACCTTGAAGCTCCTCAAGGCCTGGAGGAACAGGGAGATAAACTAGTCAGTACTGTGTGTGTGTGTCTCCCTATTTAGTGTGTGTTCCTACCCTGTCCTCCTGTTCAGCCTGTAGTTCTTTGACTCTCTCCAGCAGGCCTGACTTGGCTCGCTCTACGTTGGCCACCTGACCTGTCACCTTGATCACATCCGACTGCTGCTCCGGCTGGGGTACCCAGATGTTCACCTACACACAAACACATACACAAACACACCGAGACACACACAGGGATTTACAGTAGAGTCAAATTTAGTCCGATTTTCCCACGGTTTCTTAGAGAAGGCACAGTAGAACAACTATCAATTTGACGGCAATCTGATCAAGACCAACTTAACATGAGGTAAAGCACTAAAATATAAATTATTTGCAGAATTGAATATCAGGGACGACAGTAGTTTGCGTGTCAAAAAGGCTATGATGAGCAAATGCAGTGTGCATTACATCAAGATTGAACGTCAGAGCTGCAGTTCTACACGTCCACCAGAGGAGGGCGATGGAGCTCCATACCTCATACTCCTCCATCATCTTCCTGATGCCACTGCCCTTCTGACCAATGATGTAACGGTGTAGCTCAAAGGACACCTCAACATCCTCCGTGACAGGGACCAGAGCCTGGAGGGTGTGTGTGTGTGTGTGTGTGTGTGTGTGTGTGTGTGTGTGTGTGTGTGTGTGTGTGTGTGTGAGCGAGTGAGAAAGAGAGGAGAGAGAGAGAGAGAGAGAGAGAGAGAGAGAGAGAGAGAGAGAGAGAGAGAGAAAGAAAGAGTGTGAGGAAAAAAATAAAGGACACAACACTCTCCCAACAGAGTGTGAAAAGTTAACATCTTAACAGTTTATACCAGTAGGGCGATCTTTGCCAGCTCACACTTCTCCGTCCGCCCTGAGATGGTGATGACGTCACACTTGCGAAGGACAAACTCCGCCTCCGGGCTGGCGTCACCGTTCTCCTGAGGGGGCTCCTGTCCTGCAGCGTCACCATGGCAACAAGAACACGGCTTTTTTGGAGTTTCTGGTGAAACTCCGGATGTTCAATTTCAAGATGACGTGTTTTGAACCAAACAACAAAAATGGGGTCATGTTTTTTTTAGGTAGAAATGAAGGTGCCGGATAGGTGTAGGTTAACCCATTACAGTCTAAGCCCGGTCTAAACCAGGGGAGGGGGGTTCTACTAAACTATATGGATTTTTTTTTAAGGTCATACCAAGGATCATTTAGCGATGTGATTTGTAATTTGTAAAGGCCCCTGGATGTATACAAAAAAAAATATTACATATTGGATTACATTTTTTGTTGTTGACCTTACTGCTATTAGCCCATGCAAACACATTGAATAACAGAGTCACTACATGGAACAACAGACATACCCCCCCCAGCCTCCATATACACCCCAGCCTCCATATTCCATTCATTTCCAGACCGCCTTGGCTGACCTGCTGTGTTGTTGTCATCTCTCTCCGGGAACTTGACCTGCACCTCGTAATCTCTGGTGATCTGCTGGATCCTGACGCCTTTCGGCCCCATCACAGCCCTGTGGTACCGCTGGGGGACCGCCACCTCAACACTCACCTGGGCCTCCTGCAGGGAGGGAGACGGTCATCAAAACAGACTACACAATGGTCGACTTCCTGCCCCGACTAGAAGCGCAGGCGTTGCATTACGTCAACCAAGGGATGCGTGCCACGTCACCAACGGTGCCGTCAGGCATCACACTGCTATATCATTTCAAATGTGTCAATGAGTGTCTTTAGTTGTAGTTAAAGCTATGACCCCTTATTGATGTCACTTCGATCCGTGCAGATTTCAATTTTTTATTTTACCTTTATTTAACTAGGCAAGTCAGTTAAGAACAAATTCTTATTTTCAATGACGGCCTAGGAACAGTGGGTGAACTGCCTGTTCAGGGGCAGAACGACATTTGTACCTTGTCAGCTCGGGGGTTTGAACTTGCAACCTTCCGGTTACTAGTCCAACAGTCTAACCACTAGGCTACCCTGCCGATGAAGGGGAGGAGACAGGTTAAGTCTTGAGACGTGGATTGTGAGTGGGCAAGACAGCAAAATGTAAGTGCCTTTGAACGGGGTGTGGCAGTAGGTGCCAGGCGCACCGGTTTGTGTCGAGAACTGCAACGCTGCTGGGTTTTTCACGCTCAACAGTTTCCCGTGTGAATCAAGAATGGTCCACCGCCAAAAGGACATCCAGCCAACTTGACACAACTGTGGGAAGAATTGGAGTCAATATGGGCCAGCATCGCTGTGGAACGCTTTCGACACCTGGTAGAGTCCATGCCCCGATGAATTGGGGATGTTTTGAGGGCAAAAGGGTGTACAACTCAATATTAGGGAGGTGTCCTTAATGATTTGTACACACAGTATATTTACAGTGAATTCGGAAAGTATTCAGGCCCCTTGAATTTTTCCCCATTTTGTTACGTTACAGCCTTATTCTAAAATGGATTAAATTAATGTTTTTCCTCATCAACCTACACAATACACCATAATGACTAGAGGTCGGCCGATTAATTGGAATGGCCGATTAATTAGGGCCGATTTCAAGTTTTCATATCAATCGGAAATCAGTATTTTTGGGCACTGATTTGCCGATTATTATTTTCTTTTTTTACACCTTAATTTAATCTTTATTTAACTTGGCAAGTCAGTTAAGAACACATTCTTATTTTCAATGACGGCCTAGAAACGGTGGGTGAACAACCTTGTTCAGGGGCAGAACGACAGATTTTCACCTTGTCAGCTCGGGGGATCCAATCTTGTAAACTTACAGTTTACTAGTCCAACGCAATAACGACCTGCCTCTCTCTCGTTGCACTCCACAAGGAGACTGCCTGTTACGCAAATGCAGTAAGCCAAGGTAAGTTGCTAGCTAGCATTAAACTTCTTATAAAAAACAATCAATCATAATCACTAGTTAACTACACATGGTTAATGATATTTCTAGATATTATCTAGCGTGTCCTGCGTTGCATATAATCTGACTGAGCATACAAGCATACAAGTATCTAAGTATCTGACTGAGCGGTGGTAGGCAGAAGCAGGTGCGTAAACATTCATTCAAACAGCACTCTTGTGCGTTTTGCCAGCAGCTCTTCGTTGTGCGTCAAGCATTGCGCTGTTTATGACTTCAAGCCTATCAACTCCCGAGATGAGGCTGGTGTAACCGAAGTGAAATGGCTGGCTAGTTAGTACACGCTACTCGCTCTGAGCCTTGGGGTGGTTGTTTTCCTTGCTCTGCATGGGTAACGCTGCTTCGATGTGGTGGCTGTTGTCGTTGTGTTGCTGGTTCGAGCCCAGGGAGGAGCGAGGAGAGTGACGGAAGCTATACTGTTACACTGCTAATACTAAAGTGACTATAAGAACATCCAATAGTCAACGGTTAATTAAATACGAATGGTATAGAGGGAAATAGTCCTATAATTCCTATAAAAACTACAACCTAAAACTTCTTACCTGGGAATATTGAAGACTCATGTTAAAAGGAACCACCAGCTTTCATATGTTCTCATGTTCTGAGCAAGGAACTTAAATGTTAACTTTCTTACATAGCACATATTGCACTTTTACTTTCTTCTCCAACACTTTGTTTGTGCATTATTTAAACCAAATTGAACATGTTTCATTATTTATTTGAGGCTAAATTGATTTTATTGATGTATTATATTAAGTTAAAATAAGTGTTCATTCAGTATTGTTGTAATTGTCATTATTACAAATACATAAAAATAAAAGAAATTGGCCAATTAATCGGTATCGGCTTTTTTTTTTGGGGTCCTCCAATAATCGGTATCGGCGTTGAAAAATCATAATCGGTCGACCTCTAATAATGACAAAGCAAAAACAGGATTTCAATATAAGGCCCACCGTTGACAGTGCATGTCAGAGTAAAAACCAAACCACGAGGTTGAAGGAATTGTCCGTAGAGCTCTGAGACAGGATTATGTTGAGGCACAGATCTGGGGAAGGGTACCAAAAAAATGTCTGCAGCATAGAGTTGTTGTCATTACTGCATAGAGTTGTTGTCATTACTGCATAGAGTTGTTGTCATTACTGTATAGAGTAGTTGTCATTACTGTATAGAGTGGTTGTCATTACTGTATAGAGTTGTTGTCATTACTGCATAGAGTTGTTGTCATTACTGCATAGAGTTGTTGTCATTACTGTACAGAGTTGTTGTCATTACTGCATAGAGTTGTTGTCATTACTGCATAGAGTTGTTGTCATTACTGCATAGAGTAGTTGTCATTACTGCATAGAGTAGTTGTCATTACTGCATAGAGTTGTTGTCATTACTGCATAGAGTTGTTGTCATTACTGCATAGAGTTGTTGTCATTACTGCATAGAGTTGTTGTCATTACTGTATAGAGTGGTTGTCATTACTGTATAGAGTGGTTGTCATTACTGTATAGAGTTGTTGTCATTACTGCATAGAGTAGTTGTCATTACTGCATAGAGTAGTTGTCATTACTGCATAGAGTTGTTGTCATTACTGCATAGAGTTGTTGTCATTACTGTATAGAGTTGTCATTACTGCATAGAGTAGTTGTCATTACTGCATAGAGTAGTTGTCATTACTGCATAGAGTTGTTGTCATTACTGTATAGAGTTGTCATTACTGCATAGAGTAGTTGTCATTACTGCATAGAGTTGTTGTCATTACTGCATAGAGTAGTTGTCATTACTGCATAGAGTAGTTGTCATTACTGCACAGAGTTGAGTTGTTATTCATAAGTTATTACAAACTATTTTACATATCACGTATTGGCTTGAGTCAATATAAGACTACACACTTCAGAACACATAAACAGAATGGAACACACCACCCCAGACCCCCACACACACTCTCCACACACACTAACCTACCAGATCCTCTATGATCTCCTGGATTCTTCGTTTGGCTGCCTCCACACAGTCCTTGGCCCCCTTCAGTGTGATGCGGTCGCTGTGAGTCCCGGTGCGGGGGAAGCTGACCGCCACGCCGCCGTATTCCTCCGCCAGCTCCCTCAACACCTGGCCTCGCCGGCAGACAAAGTACCGGTGGTGCCGCGTCTCCACAACCAGGCTGTCCTCCACCACGTCGTCCTGAGAGAGAGGGGGGAGAAGGGGCAGGGAGGAGGGGGTGGGGGAGTAGGAAGATGGGGGATCAGTAAAACAGAGGTAGAAAAAAATGTGACCCCTCTGAGCTTCGTAAATTACAGACCAACAAAAAAACGAAAAATATATGCTTTTCTCTATGCTGTTAATATCCACAGTTTCAAATCTTGAACATGTTAAGTTACTGGACGAGCGCCTCTGTTTAAAAGCTTTTGCTTCTCTTTCTACCTACTGAACAGGAATCTGTTCCAACAGAAATCATCCGGACTAGTACCAGGTTTTTGACGAGTGTCTCCAGTTCTTTCTGGGCCAGTCTGACAGCCTCCTCCCTGCCTATGATGGTGATGAGCTCCTGCTCCGGCTCGTCGGGAGACGGGAAGATGATGCGAGCGCCCGTCCTCTCCCGCACACCACGGATGTTCACCCCGCCCTTTCCAATCAGGAACTTGTGGTACTCCGGCTTGGCCTGCAGCTCCGCCGTGAAGTTGTTCACTTGCTGTAAAACGAGAAGAAAGAGGAGAGAAAGAGAGGAGGTGTAAGAGACTGGTGCTATTCAATTAAACCCAAAAATGTGAAACCAATTCTTCCACATTCTGCCTAATTCATGAAGGCGGGGAGGGGGGTGGTGGTGGGAGACAGACCTCCTTGCCATTTCTCCTCTACCTCCTCCTCCCTCACCTTCTCTTCAGCCAGTTGTAGTAGCTGTCTCTTGGCCCTCTCCACCTCCCCGGCGGGCCCTCTGACAGTCACCCTGTCTGACCCGGAGCCCTCGGAGGGGAAGTGGATGTGCACCCCGCCACAGTCTTCCATGACGGCCCGCACCAGGCAGCCCTTAGAGCCTATCAGAGAATTGTGGAGCTTGGCCGGGATGGTCACATCTGACTCCTTGATGTTGGCCTGGAGAGAGAGAGAAAGGAAGGAAGGAAGGGAGGGAGGGGGAATGGTTGAATCATCGAGAGAGAAGAAGAGAGAGAGCGACAGAGAGAGAGCGACAGAGAGAGCGACAAAGAGACACTTGAGAGAAAGAGAGAGCGACAGAGAGAGAGACACTGGCGAGAGAGGGAGAGGAGACAGAGAGACACTTGAGAGAGAGAGGAGACAGAGAGACACTTGAGAGAGAGAGAGAGGAGACAGAGAGACACTTGAGAGAGAGAGGAGACAGAGAGACACTTGAGAGAGAGAGAGAGAGAGAGAGGAGACCGAGAGACACTTGAGAGAGAGAGAGAGGAGACAGAGAGACACTTGAGAGAGACAGAGAGAGAGAGAGAGACACACACACACACACACACACAGTGTTCTCTCACCAGTTCTCTCTGGATGGCTAGGATCCTGTCTCTGGCTGCTTCACAGTGGTTCTTCCTCCCAGTGATCACTATCATCTCACTATTACTGTTCTCCGTGGGCAGGTCAATCTTAGTGGTGGTCTCCTCACGGATCTGTGGGACACACGCACAAACACACATCATAAGAATGGCATACATTTTAAATGGAGGTTATTAGTTACAAGCACGTGTCAACACTTTAAAGTTAGACCAATATTTTGTCCTACTCTTCACACATTTCATCTCTCACCTTTTTGATGTTGGCGCCTCCTTTGCCGATGATGTTTTTGTGGAACTGTTTGAAGATGGGGATGGAGAGGGAGAAGCTGTTCTCCATCTGAGAGAAAAACAAAAAGGAGCGGTGAGTAACCAGGAAGTGGTCCATTGTAAACAGGAAGTAATGCATGAATCAGTCAGGTCGTACCAGGTCTGCGATGAGTTTTGCCAGAAACTTGGCACACTTCTCCACCTCGTTCTTGGGCCCTCTCAGCTGCACAATGTCACTCTTCTGAGCCGGGTCGGGGAAATTGATCATGACCTGAAAGAGAGCGTCCAAAATAAGTCCGATTTCACACTAGAATGGGAAGTTACACTCCTAATATCATAAAGGGATAAAAAAAAAAAGTTGAACCTTGTTACCTCTGGGAACTTATCCCGGACCTCTTTGATCTTCTCCCCTTTCTGGCCGATGATGGCGCGGTGGAACTTCTGCTCGACAATCAAGTCTTTGGTACGCTCGTTCTCCTGCCCAGGGGAGGAAAGAACAGTTGTCACCATTGAATATGGACTCCGTCCAAGTTGCCGGGCCACTATCCCAAATGAATGGGAGAGGATGGCACCCCCCCCGCCGTCCTCACCATCCTCTGTGCCATTTCCATCAGCTCCCTGCGTGCCAGCTGCACCCCCTTGGGGTCACCCTCGATCCGGACCAGGCCGCTTCGATCCGGCTCCTGTGGGATCCACACCGACACCTTGTACTGCTCTTTAATCCGGTTAACTGAAAAACACAGCATGGGATTTACATGGCTATATATTAGAAAGGGTGTGTGTGTGTGCGTTTGTGCGTGTGTGTGTGTGTACTCACTGTTGGCTCCGTTCTTGCCGATGAGGTGTCTGTGAAAGCGCTGGTCTATGTTGACGTCAGTGTAGTCCATCCTCACCAGCTTAACACCAGGAAACAGGGTTTACATGTTAGAGTAGACGGCCTGGTTCCTTGCAAGATGTCCTCATATCTAGGGAGGTTCTGTACGTTGGTGGGTTAGGACTGGGCTGCTGTTAATGCATTTGGAAAAGGTGTCATTTGAACAAAACGTATTGAGCGATACATCGATATTGATCAGTTGTGTGTGTGTGTGTGTGTGTGTGTGTGTGTGTGTGTGTGTGTGTGTGTGTGTGTGTGTGTGTGTGTGTGTGTGTGTGTGTGTGTGTGTGTGTGTGTGTGTGTGTGTGTGTGTGTGTGTGTGTGTGAGAGAGTGAGACTGCGACATGCAGCTCTGCGGTGGGAACGAGGGGCCGTCACGCAGCTCCACGGTGGAAGCCCGAACTCACCAGGTCTCTGATGATGTCTTGTATCTGAAGCTGGGCCTGCTCCACCTCCTCCGTGGGGCCCTCCAGGGATATCTGCTCCTCGCCGTCTGTGAACTCAATGTGAACCTAAACACACAGGGGTTAAAGGTCAGGGGTCAAGCCACTTAAAGGGGTCATCTGGTTCTGGCTCCCTCCACATGTCAGCTCAGTGAGCTAAGTGTGTCTCAATGTAGCTAGGGAGGTAAAGCGCTTGAATCCCTGGAGTGCAGCAGGTATATCAGGCTTTTTAAGAGTAATCCATAAGTAGTGCACTATACAGGGATTGGTTGGCACTACTGACAGACATGTGTCTGAGCCAAGCACTTCCCAGGCGGGTAAACATATAAACTCATGTTTCTGTCTGCAACCAAATATTTTGCCATATCCCTCGCTCCTTCTCTCCCCCTATCCCGCCTCTCTCCCCAATTCTCTCTCTCTCCCCTCTCCCGTCTCTCATGTCGACCTCTCACTCTCACACACCTTGGGTAGCTGCTGTGTGATGCGTCCGATGTTCTGTCCCTTCTTTCCGATGATGAAGCGATGGAGCCAGGCCGGGGCAGTCACCTCCACCACCATCACACTCTTGGCCTGCAGACAGAGAGGCAATCAGGATCAGACACACATGCTGTATATCTCTCACACACACACACACACACACACACACACACACACACACACACACACACACACACACACACACACACACACACACACACACACACACACACACACACACACACACAAGATTAATAAACTACTTGACTTGTTGATTAAAAGCAGAAAACAAATCAGCAAACAAGACAATCGCTCCTCTCCTCTCCCCACTTCCTCCTCCTCCTCCTCCTCCTCCTCCTCCTCCTCCAATCACCTTGGAGTAGACCTGTGTAAGTGCAGGGCCCAGCTTGTCCGGCTCGCCCCTCAGGATGATGGTCTCCGAGCAGGAGTCCAGCGGGGGCATCTCCACAGAAACCCCAGTGGTCTCCATGATCTCATGCAGGCTGTTGCCTTTAGGCCCCACAATGTACTTGTGCTGCGACTTCTTCACCTCCACTGAGATGGAGGTGGTCTTTCTCTTCTGGAGGACGTGGGGAAGGTGAGGAAGGGGAAGGAAGAGGAAAGGGGAGGGGTGACAGAGGGGAAAGGAAAGAGGCAGACAAAAAAAGAGACAAAGTGTGCATGAGAGAAAGAGAGTGAGAGAGAGTGGAGAGAGAGAGTGGAGAGTAGAGAGTCTCAGGTACAGTACAGTATTATGCAGTAAAGTACCATTAGCATTCCCATCCTATTGTCTTTCCCTTCCACTAGAATCCATACCCATTATCTCTGCCTGCTCTGTATCACCAACCCACAAACGGCTCCACTGTAGCACAATGTCTCCTTCTCTTCGTCCTCTCTATGGTTCTCTGCACAGTCCTCCATCCATCCTTTACACACTCACTTTCCCTCACCATGAACCTCTATTGTCTAACACCGTCTGCTTCTGTGAAATCGTGTCTAAGACGCACAAATCCATACAGTCCAGCGTCAACCACAACGCCCCCAGGCTGTGCGCACACAGGCACACACAGAGGGGGGGGAATCCGTTAGTGTTGACGTTCTGTGATTGACTGCTGTTTTGTAGGTTCCTACAGTGTTCAGCTAGCACACCTGTGTAGTTTATTGTATAGTGGTTCCTAAGCAACCCGCTCCCTCTCAAACCCAACCTTGACATCAAACACTGACAAAAGGTAAGTCAATGTCATTCAGCGATACATTTGCTTGGATATTATGTGAAGATGTCGGGTTCGGGTCAGCTCTCGCTCTCACACACACACACACCTTCTCGTCGTAGATGGCCCGTATGCGGCTGATGGCGAGGGCGACAGCCTCCTTCTCCCCGGTGATGACGATCTCGTCCTTGTGCAGGCTGGGCGGGGGGATGCTGACGCGGGCCCCCGTCTCTTGACACAGTTCCTGGACCAGACGGTTGTAGGCCCCAGCGATGAACGGGTGGAACACCTTCTCCAGGGAGAGACGCTCCACTGCTCGCTTGTCCTGGAGCAGAGGAGATGGAGAAAAATGTCAAACGATCAAGTATTGTATGACACACGCACATATCTACACCATACGTAACCATATCAACATGGGTCTTTTTGTCTGGGTTTCATACCATATCATTAGGGCTGTGACGATAACACAATTTTATTCCATGGCAAAAAAATGAAAACACGACGTGGGCCATTCTCTTTCTTGTCCTTTAAAAACCTGCTGTATGTAAAATATTGTGTGCTAATGTGTAAATAAACGTGACTCTAGATGACAACATAATGATGTTTGTTTCCAACATTAGGGCTGGTTTCATAAAAAAGTTAAAGCCGCTTCGTGTTCTGTTTCCTTTCCACGGTACTAACAAGTATTGCGATTACTGGCATCGTCCCGGCCCTAATAATTAGTATGTCAAAAAAGAATTAACATATCGCTCAAAGCTGAAGCGTCTCTGTCATCATCATCATCATTTTTCCCTTTGACCCCTGGCCCCCTCTGACCTGTTCGGCTGATATCAGCAGTATCTCGTGACGAGCCTTCTCGATGCCCTCCTTGGTGCCTGTGATTCTGATGTTGAGGCTGGGGTCGTCAGGTCGGGGGATGGCGATCTTCGTGGCCGTTTTCAGCTCCAGCTCCTGGAGTTTCTCACCGTTCTTACCGATCACAAACCGGTGGTGCTCCTTGGGGATGGCCACCGTGGCTGAAGCCTGTGAACAAGGGAGGGGAGGATGGGTGGAGGGAGGGAGGGATGGAGGGAGGGAGAAACACAAATGTATATCGCAATAACAATAAATATGATCGGTATGACATTTGATATATCGTCCAACCCTACGCTGAACATGGAGAGCCTTTATAACGTTATGCACCTGGGAATGGAGATTGGATTGAAAAACTAAAATTGAAAAACTAAAATCTGAACCTGTGTCTGCAGCCGAGACACGATCTCCTTACGGGCCTTCATGACAGAGTCCAGTTTCCCAGTGACCATGATGGAGAGGCCCTGGTCCTTGGCCAGCGACAGCTCGATGTGAGCCCCCGTCCTCTGCATGATGTCCAGGCACACCTTGGCCTCCTCGCCCCCGTCACCAAACTGGCTGTTGTCCTTGTAGCGCCGCTCCTCCAGGGGCACGTTGAACACCTGGGAGAAGGAGGGGGAGGAGGAGGAGGAGGAGGAGGGGGGAGAAGGTGGTGTGATGCTGAGACCACAACAGACTGTGTTGTACGTGTGCTTCGACATATGTGCCCGTTACCTGGGTGATGACAGAGGCTTTGATGGGTCTGATCTTGGAGCCCCACGCCCCGGCAGGCTCTCCAGACGTGTCCCCCGGAGCTCCCTTATTCTCCGGGAGCGGAGGGAAGGCCTCCAGGTAGGTGGGGATATAGGCCTCATCCTCGGGTACACCGCCTTGAAGGAGGGGAGGGATGGATGGACGGAGAGAGCGACAGAGACATGGAAATAGAGGGGTAGAAACAAAGGCAGAAAGAGAGATTAATGCAACCTCAAAGGCAGAAAATGCCAAACCGACACTCAAAACACAATCCAAAATCCATAGACTTAGCAATAGCCTTAAAGCGTTTTCTTGACCAGAGGTTACATTCCTAACGTAGAAAGCGTAAAAGAAAGTTCCCACATTCTGTTTCAAGCGGACAAGGAAGCTTGGCTGAAGAATGATGTATCCCTGAAAACCGGATGCATTCGCTTGTAGGCAACTCCAATAAGGGTGAGTAAATAGAACTCTATCCACTGGTCCCAGACCAGTAGAATACCTGTCATCTCCTGGTCTTTGATTCCGCTACGGTGCTCGGCAAAGCTCTCCGGGGTCAACACAGCCACAGAGCTCATGGTTCAAGAGTTATTCCACTGGAAGAGAAGGTGAAGAAGACACGGAAAGAGGATAGTATTAAACGCTGAGCCATACGTTTGTGGTCCCAAACTGCTTCCTCAAGTGTGACAGCCCACCATAAATACCGACTGGAGACAATTATTTGATCATTAATAGCCCGATAAGAGTTCTCTCTAGACCACCCCTCTCCTCATACACTGCACTCTCTTTATAATTTAGGCCTACGGTTCCTTCTCCAGTATTATATCCTCAGTGGGTTTCTAGTCCCAGAAGAGAGAGCGACTCCCACTAGGGTAGTGGTTTAGCACCTGAGATTCAGCACCAATTAAAACCACACACACCTTGAAAATACATAGACTACAACACATCCATAGGCTAAACCTTTGAGTTACAACAGATTTACGATTTCGATCTCGTGAAGGAAAAACAGAGATAATGGCAAGACATGCGTTTAAACTTTGTGCCAATAGCTATCCACCTTTCCTGGCCAGAGAGACCGGCACTCACCTGCAAAAGGTCAGTTACCAGAGAGTCCGTCCTGTTGGTGGCTACCGTAATCGTTTCAGTGCGAGTCTGCGGGTTTGGTCCTGGAGGGAAAGACAGAGACATACAGAGGAAAGAACAATCAAAAGCCCAGTGTGGGGGCTGGTCAAAACAGTACTGACAAACACAGAGGGGAAAACACTGACAAGCAAAGATTGATCAAATACACCTTTCATCTCTCTCTCTCTCTCTCTCTCTCTCAGACACACACACCAAAACAACAAGCTCCCTCACCCCGCAACCCCAGTGATTTTGTTAGCCCTCAAGAGTAGGAACCAGGCCCCTGCTGTGGTGGTTCATGTCCAGGGGCCGGCAGGAGAAGCAGTAAATAGATGGTACTATGGATAGACTCCCACTCTCTTCTCCCCCTGTTCTGGCTCCTTCCCTGGACACCTGTGTGTGTGTGTGTGTGTGTGTGTGTGTGTGTGTGTGTGTGTGTGTGTGTGTGTGTGTGTGCCCTGAAGACCTGACAGCCTAATTGGCCCCTCTGCCTGGGAGCAGAAAGGAGCACCAACTACCTTCCGCTGGGATGAGACTCACAGTGCACGCACACACACACACACACACACACACACACACACACACACACACACACACACACACACACACACACACACACACACACACACACACACACACACACACACACACACACACACACACACGAGCTTTAAACTTAAACCTGATCAACAGAATTGTTGACATGCAAACAGAGTTAACAAACAGGATTGGGGTCATGATAAACCCAACCAACAACACAAAACACATTGTTCAGTACGTGTAACACACACACACACACGCACGCACGCACGCACGCAGTGGATAGTGAACTAGTACATTGCTGAATGATGCGCATAACTAAGCATTTATTGTTTCATCCATGATAGCTTGCCACATAATGAACATAAGCTAGCTACAGTAACTAACGTTAGGCATTCAGCGAACTAACAGTAACAGTGCAGGCTGACAGGCTAACGTTGACTGATAATCGGCTAACAAGCCTGCTATAATGTATATGGATTAGCTAGCTACCATTAGCTAGCTAGCCAGACAGATAACGGTAACAGTATTTTGCATCGCTAGCTGTACTGTTACTTTAGCTGGCTAGCTAACTATAGCTGGTGTTGTTACACATTTTATAGCTACTGTACTGTACTGTTGTGATCATGTTCTCCACAATACTTGCAATCTCTTACATTGAAATTACATATTGTATAACAACACACATATTCTAACGTGTAAGTAATCGTACCTTGTAAGACGAAATTTAAATGCTCTTCAATTTGACGGGTGATGTAAACACACGCTCCCTCACACATTCAATCACTGATTGGTCTGAAAGCGTTTCCCTTGCGGCGGAGGGGTTTCCACGTACGGTTAGTGCTATATGGAATCATTGGGACGTCCTTACCCTAACCGTACCCTTGCCCCTATCCTTGCCCTAACCCTTATCGTTACCCTTGCCCTAAACCTTATCCTAACATTATAAGCAGGGTGGTTCGAGCCCAGAATGCCGATTGGCTGACAGACGTGGTATATTAGACCGTATACCACGGGTATGACACAAATTTTATGTGTACTGCTCTAATTACGTTGGTAACCAGTTCATAACAGCAATAAGGTGGTATATGACCAATTTACCACGGCTAAGGTCTGTATCCATTCGCTCTGTATTGCATCGTGCATAAGAACAGCTTTTAGCCGTGGTAAATTGGCCATATACCACAACTCCTCGGGCTTTATTGCTTAAATAACACATTGAACAGTAACCCTAACCGTTAGGGCCTAACGTAACCGTTTTAAACGTCAACTTCAGAGGAGTGACGTCAGAATTGGGACGTCCCAAGAATGCCGTTTAGACTTTTCCTTTCACGCACACAACGTCAAACCAAAGTAAACACCACTCCCTCACCACTGAAAAGCCGCAGTATCTTCTCGCGGCAGGAGTAGCTACGCTAGTTAAATAGACCCTTCTCTGCCTAACTACGTATTTTATTCTATGCAATGGAAAAAATGCATTACATACGTACTAGGCAACGTATTGCATTTTCACTCTCCATTCATCTATGATCCATTGCATATACAATGTATGTGATCAAATTATTTATGATTAGGAAAATGCACAAATCCCACAGCACTTTATGAAGAGATGCTTTGCCTCCACATTCTGAAAATTAGGCCATTTTTCAGATTGCTTTGTAAGTGACCGGATCTACTTCTCATTCATGGCAAACGGTCTTTTATTTTAAACACAAAATGCATATATTAATAGCACTGTAATATTTGGAAAACATGGTTTCAATGTTTAAAGTGTGACAATAACAAGTGTAATGGCTATTCAATAAAAAAAATCATAGAATAACCAAGACTGGACTATAACCCAATAGATTATTATGAGTATGATTTGACAGTCAAAAGTGTAAACAGTGTACAGTGTAAACGTTTCTACAGACTCCAGATTATTGAATTGTTTCCAAAAATTGTCGCGAGAAGAGAGTAGCAAAACAAAACAAAAAATGAATCGTGGCTAAAGGCAATGTCGAGGGGCGGGACAAGAGACAGACACTGTCACTAGGAACTCCCTCTTGAGCACCTGTCAATGTGTGCACCTGTATGGAAGGAAATGAATAAGCATTACACAGTAAATCATCTGCGTCTATGTAATTATGAATTATGGCAGTAAGAGACCTATAGTCATAAAAAAAGAAAGAGAAGATCAATATTATAAAAAGTAGGGCTATTTAAAATGAGTTAGGCTATTTAGTAATTCCTGACAATGCTTCTCAAGCACTTCTATTATAATATCTCTCCACCAGTGTGTCAGTGTGTTGTTTTGAAAGGGCGTTTACTCTATTGAAAGCGAGCGAGTTGTGTTCAGTTTGTGTTGTGTGAGATGAGAGGGAGACAGAGGAAGGAGAGGGTGGAGAAATCTCGGGGGGGGCACAACCCCACACCGGCAGGCCCACGCACGCGAACGCAAGCAGGAAACAAAGAACTGGCAATGATGAAATCGCTCCCGAACCGCATACTAGGATCTACAGCGAAACAATAAAGAATACTCAGAGAACACTATCTATCGTTCGTTGTGTTATTATTATCGTGTATGTTTAGACTACATCGTATTTTATGGATTTCCCATTTTTTATTGAACTAGTGAAGTTGATGCATAACCTGACTAGTGTAGCCGCGACTGATTAAATATACTTGTTTTTTTAAATCGGAGGAGGACGATTTATAATCGTTGACAGGGGTTTTGTCAAGGCAACAATTTTACATGAACTGGATTGTCGTTGGATGATTGTTTACGGACGTGGATGCGAATCTACTGGTGAGTAGCATGCACTTGATTCACTGTCTGGCTGCCTACGATTTTGACAGTAGTTTGATCAAATCAATTGACATATCAAATGTTGTAGTTACATTTGTGGAACTTCAGTTCAGATTGCAAGATTTTATTGTATACATGGTCCAACACAGTATATATATATATATATATGTTTTTCTTTTACAGTTTTTCATTACTTAACAATTTTCATAAACTTAAAGGTCTGAAACATTAATATGAATATTTTTGGGGGGTGTAAAAATGCAACTACGAGGCAGTGTTTGTGTGTGTGTGTTTCCTGTCAAAACACACCTTTTTCCGCTCTTCCCGACAAACAGACATAGAGAGACGATATTGTTTATAATGGCTATTGTCAGTTCTTCCCTAGACGCTGTGTCCAGTGCTCTAGATTTCTCTTCCTAAAGCCCCCGTCCTGTGACACTTAAGAGCAGATGGCCAAATAGACACACACACACACACACACACACACACACACACACACACACACACACACACACACACACACACACACACACACACACACACACACATGCCTGTAGTTAATGGATGAAGGTCCACTAAAGCACTTAGGATCGTCAGCCGGACTGCCAAACTGGATGGATAACACAATGAAAATCAATCTTAAAAAACTGAGTGGGTCGGTGCACACTGGGGCTCTCCAGGATTGATTGAGAGATACAATGGCTGAACGTTTTGACAGAGTGAAAGACTGGCCTAGTGACCTAGACATGATAGCATGTAGCCTGTCTGCCTGCCTGAAACACGCTGCTATTGACTGAAACATGTCAGAAAGCAAGGGTGGACAATAGTTATCCATACTGATGGTTGGTCATAGACAGACAGAGGGGGTTGTACACTTAAGGAGACATAATGCATACTGCATTGTCTATGAGGTCTTTGTGTATGTTCACAACCAACAAGCAGCCACCCCTACTTACATTGTTAATCAAAACCTGAGGCTAAAACTGGAACCAGAATTGACCCACACTGACGCATCAAGCTGAAAGTCGTTAACAAGTCTAAGTTGGTGTTATGTGGTGAAGGAGTCTCTGGGTTTTTTGAGTCGAGTGTGAAAGTGTGCCATAGTCAATCGTTCATGCAGAAATATGGATACAGGTGTGCCATTGGAATCTGTACAGATGTATGATCTCACTTCTGCAGTTACAGAGAGCGATGCAATAACCTCCCTATAGAGAAGCCTTGCTGTATAGGGGGATGAGTATTGGTATGGTGACTAACCTAATCTCTCTTTTGGTTTAATACAGCAAGAGCTGTGGTTATCGACCTGCCGTTTTAGTGTCTATTTTTGAACGACCTCGCAATGAAATTAATAGTTTGTTCATGACATCAACTTTTTCCCCTTTTTTATAGAAGGAAGGGAACTAGAAAAGGAGGTCCACTTCCCTCGGCTGTTTTGTATGAATGGAGTGAATGCAACGAATGAAGGGTATTGAATGTCATGTTCTGAGCTCGTACAGAGTATCAGATGGGATGCCAGATCATCTGTTCAGAATGTCTGCGCTGCACACACCCTTAGCAAGCATTCACATTGTGCACGTATGACTTACATTCTTACAGCGTTACATTTGATCATGTCTCGCCGAGATAAAAGGGCTCTTACTGTAACTTACCACGTGCTGGTAAAGATCGCTTCAGAGTGCATTGACTGCATGGAACGGTAATGTCTTCAGTGTGTTAGCTTTTTATTGGCCAAAGCGCATGACTCCCAATTCACATACCGCTCCAACAGATCCACAGGTGATACAATCTCTATTGCACTCCACACCCGCCCTTTCCCACTTGTTCAAAAGGAACACCTATGTGAGAATGCTTTTCATTGGCGACAGCTCAGCGTTCAACACCACAGTGCCCTCCAAGCTCATCACTTAGCCAAGGACCCTGGGAATGAACACCTCTCGCTGCAGATCCTGTACTTAATAATAATATATGCCATTTAGCAGACGCTTTTATCCAAAGCGACTTACAGTCATGTGTGCATACATTCTACGTATGGGTGGTCCCGGGAATCGAACCCACTACCCTGGCGTTACAAGCGCCATGCTCTACCAACTGAGCTACAGAAGGACCATGGTACTGATGGGACGCCCCCAGGGGGCGAAGGTAGTTAACAACACATCTGCCACGCTGACCCTCAACACGGGTGGCCCCTCAGGGGTGCGTACTTCGTTCCCTCATGTACTCCCTGTTCACCCAGTACTGCGTGGGCGCGCACAACTCCAACATCAACAAGTTTGCCAACGACACAACGGTGGTAGGCCTGATCACGACGACAATGAAACAGCCTATGGGCAAGAGACCTGGCAGTGTGGCGCCAGGACAACAACCTCTCCCTGTCAGCAAGACAAAATGAGCTTATCGTGGACTACAGGAAATTTTGGTCCGAGCACGCCCCCATTCACATCGACAGGGCTGTAGTGGAGCGGGTCGAGAGTTTCAAGTTCCTCGGTGTCCCCATCATTAAGGATCTATCATGGTCCAAACACACCAACACAGTCATGAAGAGGGCACGACAACGCCTTTTCTCCCTCAGGAGGCTGAAAAGATTTGGTATGGACCCTCGGATCCTCAAAAGGTTCTACAGCTGCACCATCGAGAATATCTTGACTGGCTGCATCACCGCTTTGTACGGCAACTGCTTGGCATCCGACCACAAGGCGCTACAGAGGGTAGTGCATACGGGGCTGAGCTCCCTGCCACCCAGGACCTCTATACTAGGCGGAATCAAAGACTCCAGCCACCTAAGTCATAGACTGTTCTCCCTGCTACCGCACAGCAAGCGGTACCGATGCACCAAGTCTGGAACCAACAAGACCCTGAACAGTTTCTACTCCCAAGGCATAAGACTACAAAATAGTTAAGCAAATTGCTACCTGGACTATTTAACTATCTGCATCGACCCTTTTTGCACAAACTTTTTTGAACTATCACATATGCTGTTTTTTTTTATTGTTTACGATATGTGACTTTATTCCTAGTTATACAGTATGTACATATCTACCTCCATTGCCTTGTACCCCTGCACATCGACTCAGTACGGGTACCCCGTGTATATAGCCAAGTTATCGTTACTCATTGCGTATTTATTATTACGTGTTTTACTTTTCAAATATTTCTATCTTTTCTTTCTCTCTGTATTGTTGGGAAGGGCCCGTAAGTAAGTCAACATTTCATTGTTAGTCTACACCTGTTGTTTACAAAGCATGTGATGAATGCATTTTGATTTGACCACATGAGCCATTCCAAAACGGTACAGTAATTTCCCTGTTTCCAATCGTTTTCCTTATCTCCCTCCCCATTCCCCTCCAAATATAATTCTCTCTCTGCCTCTCTCTGTCTCTCTGCCTCTCTCTCCGTTACTTTGCTGTCGTTCATTAACAAACTTGAAATGTCTGAATGGACTCTGGCATAAAGCATTAAGGAGATTTTCTCTGTTGTTGTTGAGCTTCCTGTTGTGAAACGCATTACGTAACCTGTTTTCCCCGAGATGGAAACCGTATATTTATTATTCTAGGTGGCATGCTTGCAATACGTTCAAAATTACGCCATGCCTGGGGGACATGGCACTCACTGAATTGACTGGATTCATGGTTCCTCATCTGTGGTTAGCTGTATGTCTTCGAAGGTGTGTCTCCTCCTTCCAGTCCAAAGTTCCAGTCCTCTCTCTCACCAGGACAAAGTTACCTTTCCTGTCTTAGGGATCTTTAATGCAGCGACATAGCTAAGAGAACTCTATTCAATTATTTGGATTTGATTGCTAATGGATGCGCTGTGTTTTGTGATGTGTGTGAAGTTTTATTACTGTCATATTAAATACTTATAATGGTTGTATTACCGCATATTAGACCTGAGAACATAAAATATAATAAGTATAATGACACTGGTAGTGTGAAACTAGTCTCTGTCAGACTGTCCTCATTCAGACTTGCTGTATTCAGTCTCTCTCTCTCCCTCTCTCTCTCCCTTTGTCCTCTCCAGGTGAAAATGGCACACCCAAACTGACCTTTGACCTGAAAGCCTGACCTCCTGACAGGTCAGAGCTCAGATTGGAATACTCCCGGAAATACAGACCACCCTCCAATATGTCCCTCCCGGAACCTTCCATACGCCCCACGTCCCCCTTACCCCCCAGACCGGAGGCCAAACCCCGGCCCCCCATCTCTAGGAAACCCCCTCCCTCCAACGGATCCCCCTCCACCCCTCCCAGCTCGGGGAGAGGGGCAGCACAGGCAGCAATTCCAGAGGTAAAGTCAAGAGCATAGTGAGCAAGTTCAGTCACCCAGAGACTACACCTACCACCAGAGGATATGCTACACCAACTGCCAATGGCACCACCGTCAAACCTCCTCTCCGGACCCGAGGGCCCAGGAGGGCCCCCACGGTCAAGCCCAAACCGTCCCGTGCCTCCATCCAGCAGTCTGCGAGTCCAGACCAGGCCCCTCCACTGCCCATGAAGAGGAGCCGGATCCTGCGGCAGCAGAGCGACCAGGCCAAGAGGGACACCCCTGGAGGAGAGGAGGGCATCCCAGCCAGTCGATCAGGTAGAGTTTGTTTTTAATGCAATCAGATAGTGGCCGTGTCTGAAATATTTGTACTTGCGTTCTAAATAGTAGGCATTTTAGGTATGCAAAAAATATGTTTTATAGTATATGACATTTTTAAAAATGTAGTATACTTTAAATGCCAGGATGTCATACTAATTTCTGCTTTTTATCTAGTTGAATTCACTGCACAATATTGAGGAAGAGAGTCGTCATGACAACAGCTGATAATCAGCTGAGAGGAGCTCTGTACCAAATGAAGGAATGGAGGGAATCAACACAACTGTGTATTAGATGACAAATTCTCAGTAGGATGAGACTAGCAGGCTGATATTTGTTGCTTACTGTAATAGTTTTTACTAAACAGTACATTCTAAATAGTATGTAGTACGACTAGTACACAGTATGCAGTTTTAGTAAGTTGTAGGCAAAACAGATTTTGGACCCAGCTAGTCAGTATATCGATTGATCAATTCATGAATCAGTATTAATATCCTCTCGAAAAAACAATGTTTTTTTTTTTATGATAGGGACTGATCATTTGTTATGATTAGCAATGTAGCCTACCTATCTACTAAGGCAAGCAATGCAGACAGGGAAACAAAATACATAGGTTAGCTTTCCCACGGATGCCCGTTAATCAAGTGTTGCCAACGGTAACACATGACCTAATCATCAGGAAGCGCTAACAGTCGTCCCAACCCAACCCAACCCAACAAGCTAGCCCTGGGGTGGCAAGTTAAGAAAAAAATCTGTCCGGTATCTGAGTGTTACAAACATTGACACGTTTCTTTGCCAGTTTGATACCATTATGCAGCATGCCACATGCGAGTGCGGTATGTTCCTTTGAGCGCGGAATCTGTGCTCAGGTGTGTTGCCTCATTCCTGAGGCCTAGAGGGTGACACGTTTCCCCTTTACCCAGAGACAAAACGACTACCCTAAACAGCCGGAAACCGGTTTTGTCAGTGCACCTGTATAGGTAAACCGGTTTCCCTTGAATGGTGTTTTATCTCCATTTGTTTTATTTTATATTTATTGAACTAGGAAAGTCAGTTCAGAACACATTATTATTTACAATGGCGGCCTACCAAGAGGCAAAAGGCCTCCTGCGGGGTCGGGGGCTGGGATTAAAAATCAAATAAAAACATAGGACAAAACACACATCACGACAAGAGAGACACCACAACACTACATAAAGAGAGACCTAAGACGACAACATAGCATGGCAGCAACACATGACAACACAGCATGGTAGCAACACAACATGGTAGCAGCACAAAACATGGTGCAAGCATTAATGGCCACAGACAACAGCACAAAGGGCCATAAGGTAGAGACAATAATGCATCACGCGAAGCGGCCACAAATGTCAGTAAGCGTGTCCATTATTGAGTGTTTGAATGAAGAGATGGAGATAAAACGGTCCAGTTTGAGTGTTTTTTGCAGCTCGTTCCAGTCGCTAGCTGCAGCAAACTAAAAAGAGCCGCGACCCAGGGATGTATGTGTGCTTTGGGGACCTTTAACAGAATGTGATTGGCAGAATGAGGGCTGCAGTAGGTATCTCAGATAGGGGGGAGTGAGGCCTAAGAAGGTTTTATAAATAAGCATCATCCAGTGGGTCTTCAAAGCAAATTTTGATTTGTCACATACACGTGTTTAGCAGATGTTATTGCGGGTATAGCGAAATGCTTGTGTTTCTTGCTCCAACAGTGCAGTAATATCTAACAATTTCACAACAATACACACACATTTAAAGTAAAGGAATGAAGAATATATAAATATTGGGTGAGCAATGTCAGAGCGACATAGACTTAGTTACAGTTGAATAGGATAGAATACAGTAGATACATATCAGTCTCTCTGTCCCAGATTTGATGCACCTGTACTGGCCTCGCTTTCTGGATGATAGCGGGGTGAACAGGCGGTGGCTCGGGTGGTTGTTGTCCTCAATGATCTTTTTGGCCTTCCTGTGACATTGGGTTCTGTATCTGTCCTGGAGGGTAGGTAGTTTGCCCCCTGGCAATGCGTTGGGCAGACTGCACCACCCTCTGGAGAGACCTGTGGTTATGGGCGGTGCAGTTGCCGTACCAGACGGTGATACAGCGAGACAGGATGCTCTCAATTTTGCACCTGTAAAAGTTGGAGGGTTTTAGGTGCCAAACCACATTTCTTCACCCTCCTGAGGCTAAAGAGGTGCTGTTGCTCCTTCTTCACCACACTGTCTGTGTGTGTGGACCATTTAAGTTTGTCAGGGATGTGTACGTCGAGGAACTTGAAGCTTTCTACCTTCTCCACTGCGGTCCCGACGATGTGGATAGGGTGGTGCTCCCTCTGCTGTTTCCTGAAGTCCATGATCAACTCCTTTGTATTGTTGACATTGGGTGAGAGGTTATGTTCCTGGCACCACACTTCCAGGGCTCTCATGTCCTCCCTGTAGGCTTTCTTGTCATTTTTGGTAATCAGGCCTACTACTGTTGTCATCTGCAAACTTGATGATTGAGTTGGAGGCGTGCGAGGCCACGCAGTCATGGGGGAACAAGGAGTACAGGAAGGGGCTGAGCACGCATCCTTGTGGGGCCCCAGTGTTGAGTATCAGCGGAGTGTAGGTGATTTTCCCTACCTACGCCACCTGGGGGGCGGCCCGTCAGGATGTACAGGACCAAGTTGCACAGTGAAGGGTTTAGACCCAAGAACACAAGCTTAATGATGTGCTTGGAGGGTACTATGGTGTTGAATGCTGAGCTATTGTCAATGAACAGCATTCTTACATAGGTATTCCTCTTGTCCAGATGCTATGGGGCAGTGCGATGGCGATTGCATTGTCTGTGGATATATTGGGGCGGAAAGCAAATTGAAGTGGGTCTAGGGTGTCAGATAAGGTAGAGGTGATATGATCCTTGACTAGTGTCTCAAAGCACTTCGTGATGACAGAAGTGAGTGCTACGGGGTGATAGTCATTTAGTTCAGTTACCTTTGCTTTCTTGGGTCCAGGAAAAATCGTGGACATCTTGAAGCATGTGGGGACAGTAGACTGGGATAGGGAGGGATTGAATATGTCCGTAAACACTCCAGCCATCTGGTCTTCTCTGAGTATGCGGCTAGGGATGCCGAAGCCTGAGAGCTAGAAGCACGGCAATCTTCTCTGTCTGCGCCATTTTCAAAATTGCGACGGGTGTAGTGTACAGAGATGACCAGTTTTGTACAGTAGTATAGAGTGCAGCTGTGTCCTATAAGAAGCATTGTTGGCAAATATTTTTTGTTGTTGTTGTTTAAAAAAATGTTTTTACCCCCTTATCTCCCCAATTTCGTGGTAGTTACTATCTTGTCTCACCGCTACAACTCCCGTACAGGCTCGGGAGAGACGAAGGTCGAAAGCCATGCGTCCTCCGAAACACAACCCAACCAAGCCGAACTGCTTCTTAAACCAGCGCGCATCCAACTCAGAAGCCAGCCGCACCAATGTGTCGGAGGAAACACCGTGCACCTGGCGACCTGGTTAGCGTGCACTGCGCCCGGCCCGCCACAGGAGTCGCTAGTGCGCGATGGGACAAGGATATCCCTACCGGCCAAACCCTCCCTAACCCGGACGACGCTAGGCCAATTGTGCATCGTCCCATGGACCTCCCGGTCGCGGCCGGCTGCGACAGAGCCTGGGCGCGAACCCAGAGTCTCTGGTGGCACAGCCCACTGCGCCACACGGGAAGCCTCATTGGTGGCAAATCTGATGGCCTAATGGTAAAGAACATCTAGCCGCTCGAGAGCACCCTTGCCTGCCGATCTATAAATTACGTCTCCGTAATCTAGCATGGGTAGGATGGTCATCTGAATCAGGGTTAGTTTGGCAGCTGGGGTGAAAGAGGAGCGATTACGATAGATGAAACCAAGTCTAGATTTAACCTTAGCCCGCAGCTTTGATATGTGCTGAGAGAAGGACAGTGCACCATCTAGCCTGCCGGGCGGCAGGGTAGCCTAGTGTTTAGCGCATGCATTGGTCTAGTAATCGGAAGGTTGCAAGTTCAAACCTGTCGTTCTGCCCCTGAACAGGCAGTTAACCCACCGTTCCTAGGCCGTCAATGAAAATAAGAATTTGTTCTTAACTGACTTGCCTAGTTAAATAAAGGTTAAACAAACAAATACTCCCAAGTACTTGTATGAGGTGACTACCTCATGCTCTAAACCCTCAGAGGTAGTAATCAAACCCTCAGAGGTAGTAATCACACATTCTTCTTACCAAACCACATGCCCTTTGTTTTGGAGGCGTTCAGAACAACGTTCAAGGCAGAGAAAGTTTGTTGGACACTATGAAAGCTTTGTTGTAGAGCGTTTAACATTAAATCTGGGGAGGGGCCAGCTGAGTATCATCCATTTATATGCAGATGATAGGGGCCTCCCGAGTGGCGCATTGGTCTAGCTGTGCCACTAGAGATCCTGGTTCGAGTCCAGGCTCTGTCGTAGCCGGCCGCAACTGGGAGACCCATGGGGTGGCTCCCAATTGGCCCACCGTCGTCCAGGTTAAGGGAGGGTTTGGCCGGCACATATGTCGCTGTCCCATCGCACTCTAGTGACTCCTGTGGAGTGCTGGGCACATAGACGCTGACATGGTCGCCAGGTGTACGGTGTTTCTTCCGACACATTGGTGGGGATGGCTTCTGGGTTAAGCGGGCATTGTGTCAAGAAGCAGTTCAGCTTGGTTGGGTCCTATTTTGCAGGATGCATGGCTCTCGACCTTCGCCTCTCCCAAGTCCATTTGGGAGTTGCAGCGATGAGACAAGACTGTAACTACCGATTGGATACCACGAAATTGGGGAGGAATTTTTTAAACAATAAAACAACAACAAATATAAATGGATGAGAGAGCTTCCTACTGCTTGAGCTATGTTGTTGATGTAAATTGAGAAGAATGTGGGACCTACGATCGAGCCTTGGGGTACTCCCTTGGTGACAGGCAGTGGCTGAGATAGCAGATGTTCTGACTTTATACCCTGCACTCTTTGAGGGAGGTAGTTAGTAAACCAGGCCAAAGACCCCTCAGAGACATCAATACTACTTGCCTGAACGAGAGCCAGTCAGCCTGAGTATGTGTGTGCCGAGTGATTTACCAAATGGAATTCTTGAGGTGGAGTAACTCTGCCAGATCACGATTGATGAGCGTTTTATGGCATGCTCATCAGACAGCTTCTACCTCATCAATGATACTAACCTGGTTAAGTAAAGGAAAAAATAAATAAACATATCCCACGTGGGTGTCTGTCCGTCCGTTCGTGTGGTTTTGCGTGCATGTATGTGTGTGAGTGAATGGCAAAGAGAGGAAGAGGCTGAGTAGAAATCTAGAAGAGTGGTAGAGAAAGAAAGAGGGGGAGAGCTGACTGAGAGAAAGCGAGAGGGTTCCTGTCCAAAACGGCAAGAAAAATAAGGAACAGGAACTAGTAGCATTTCTCACTGCAGAAAAGAACAAACAAATATCAAAATATATGTAGTATTAAACACTCATCAGGCTAAACAACTTAAGAATTCTTCCCCAAGTTTATGTGACAAAGCAAAAAACAAATCATGAAAGTAGGAGCAACAATTGAAAGTATTATAAAAATAGGAAGGTTGCATGTTAATTTGCCTAAACAGTGAAGATTCTCTCTCTCTCTCATACACACACACACACACGATTTGACTGATGTGCATTCCATTTCCATAAATATTTTATGGCATGCTCATCAGACAGCTTTTACCTTGTCAAGTCTTTACTGTCAAGGCACTGGAGACTTCCTCTATTTGCATTGCACTTGTGCTGACTGGCCAGTCCAGTTTGTGTTTAATGCCTAAGGCATAATGCTGACCTTTCATAAAACTGAGTTCAGTCAGGACACAGAAACAAACACACACACACACACATATACACACACACACATATACACACACACACACACACACACACACACACACACACACACACACACACACACACACACACACACACACACACACACACACACACACACACACACACACACACACACACACACACACACACACACACGCAGTGAAAGTGATATGTCCTGTTACCACAGGACCAGACTAGACAGGAAGCAACCACAATGATCAGTGAACTCCATCTGCCAAGGTTCAAGGGTCAATACAGGCCTGGAATGGAGTAAGTAATCCCACAGTCTTGGAGTTCTTGGTAACATAAATGCCAAACAAAACAGAACAAAAAACGTGTCTTTCTGATGCTTTATTAATTTCCTGTTACTGCAAACATATAGGCAAAAATGGGGCAGTGGATGTTAAAAGGGATGGGTTATGTTAGTGAAATGTTATGGCCTCCCAAACCATCTAACTCTGTGTCCCTCCCTCTCTCCCAGCACCTGACGGAAAAGAGGTAGAGCTTCAGCTGATTGGAGGAGTGGAAGTTGAGCCGGAGCACGGTTCAGGCACGCCCCTTAGCCCATGCTGCGACCAGGACTGCAGTTGTGTGTGCCACCTCCACCGGCCCGGCATGAAGCTGATATGGGTTCCCATCAACAAGGAAGAAGAGGAGGAGGAGGAGGAGGAGGAGGAGGAGGAGATTGTTCTGGAAGAGGAAACAGAGGAGGAGGAGAGAGGAAGGGAGGGGGAGAGCGAGGCAGGGGATGAGGAGGAGGAGGAGGGGGGGAGCGGTTTGTTGAGTGAGGAACGGGCGGGGCAGAGATTCAAGAAGGCAAAGTTTAACCAGGTTCTGGATGTGATGATAGCTAAAGGGAACCGTAGAAGGTCAGACCCAGGATCCCAGGTCATTCTGGCCTCCTTGGCCTTAAAACGCTCCCAGTCACCCCCCATCCCTCCTAAAAGAACCCAATCTCCCCCAAGCCATTTGAATGCCTTCATAGAGGAGGAGGACTCTATATATGAAGCTACTCTACTAATGGTGGAGCCAACACCCAGAAAGATCTGTCAAGAACTGGACATTAAGAAACCGGTCCGTTGGTCAAAACTGTCCTCCAGCAACTCGGAGGAAAACACTTCGATCCAGTCTGATTCGGACCCATCCCAAACCCAGACTACCGAGGACGCCCCTCCGGCCATCCCACCTCGGGTACCCCTTGCCCAGGACAAGTCCAAAACACCTGGCCACAACCTAACGCCCGTTCACAGGGGGGGTATCGCCTTACCTCAGCCCACCGCGGAGGAGTGGCGCTCCCTGCACCCCTCATCCCCCAACCATTCCTCTAGCCCCATAGTACCCCACCGGGTGGCCCCTCCACCCCCCACCAGCCCCCTGCTGCCCCACAGAGTCCCCCCACCTCAGCCACCCAAAACGGGCAGGGACGACAGGAGACTCAGTAACATCTCCGGCCATTCCATCAACCAAGCCATAAAAGGTTGGTATAAAAGTAAACATGCAATAAACCTGTTTTCTAGCATCTTTTCTCGTGAGAGGTCAGATATATACAATATAAATTAAGGGTATATTGTTAATTCTTTTGTGTTTCCCTCTAGAACAAGAGGAGGATGGACGCACTAAAGGAGAAAAGGAGGACACAGAGGAAGACTGGTAAGTTCTTGTCTCTCTTCTGTTGACGTCCATCTTTCCTCTTCTACTCTCATCTCATATGTCTTTGTTTTGGCCCTGTTGAAAGTCTTACTTCCTCCCTTCCTGTAAGTTACCACAGATCAGTGTGGGTTGGATCAATGAAGGTGATAGGGTATCACTTATCCAATCACATATCAGTGATTACTTCATGGAAGGAAAGGAAGAAGGATGCATTTAGCCATGTTGTATCTATGATCATATATTCTCCATTCATGCTTTTTTTAGATGTTCTATTGATATCTGTAAATCAACCAATTAAATCAAGCCACAGCCGGACATGATTACAGACACCTGTGTGTCTTTTCAAACTATATAAACGGGTGACCCGCAGAGTTTGTCATTATACGTTGATGAGAAACGTTATTCAGTTATTGCATCTGACCTCCTAGAGTGTGCGGCTCTCCTTTTCTTTTTCACGTGCTCTACTCCGATAGCCAGCACCTCGCCTAAAAAGGTGTGCGCTTCTTTCGCCTCCAAAGAGTTAGAACCAGGCCTATGTTTCACTAATTAACACTTTCCCAGCTTAGTCAGTTATCTAACATCCTGCCCTTCTTTCCTGTCCCAGTATGCCTGTAGCCCCACCCAGGAGAGGATCCTATATTGACTGGGAGTCCAGACTGCAGGATGGTAAGGTTACCAGGAGAGGATCCTATATTGACTGGGAGTCCAGACTGCAGGATGATAAGGTTACCTGACACAAGCATAACACACCCAAAATATCAGACACTGCTGAATCAGGTGACAAATGACATGCAAATGTAGGTGTAAAAAAAACAGAAAATGTTTGGTATGTCATCATTGTTTGAGGGTCACCAATAGATTAATACCCCACATATTAATACCTAATCTATTTGTATTAAGAGATTGTTTGCCCTTTGACCCCTCTGTGACCTCCTTAGAGCCTCTGTACCAGACGTACCGCGCCACTGTCATCACCAAGGAGATCCGGCGCCAGACGGTGTGCCGCAACATCAGCAAGACTAGTGCCGACTACCACATGGACTGGACTGCCCGCCGTGGTGGCGTGGGCATGGGGTCGGGGGGCGTGGGGGCGGTGGGCAGTGGTACTATTCCATTGCCCACCCCGGGCCAGAGCACCCTGTGGCAGGACATACCAGGAGTACGGGACAGTGGGGTGCTGGAGACTCTCAGCCCTGAACAGTGCAAGTACCAGGAGGTGAGGAAGAGGGGGAAAGAGGAGAAGGGGGTAGGGAGAGGCAATTCAGCAATAAAAGAGAAAGGAAGAGTTGAATGGATGTTGTCATGTATTAAGATGGAATCCCCCAGTGAGTGAAGAGCAAGTGTCCAGGTTTCCGAAGATTCAGTTTTTTTATAGAATCATCAGTAGGAAAAACTCAAATTTGATGGTGATATTCAATTACGGTTTGAATCTCATATGTATATACTGTACTCGATACCATCTACTGCATCTTGCCTATGCCGTTCTGTACCATCACTCATTCATATATCTTCATGTAATATTCTTATTCCAACGCTCTAACCACTAGGCTACCCTGCCGCCCCATATAAGGTAGTAGTTGTGGAATTGTTAGGTTAGATTACTCGTTGGTTATTACTGCATTGTCGGAACTAGAAGCACAAGCATTTTGCTACACTCGCATTAATATCTTCTAACCATGTGTATGTGACAAATAAAATTTGATTTGATATGTATGAATTCACCGTACCATTCTCTCTTCCCTCAGAGTATGTTTGAGGTGTTGACATCGGAAGCGTCGTACCTGCGTTCCCTAAGAGTTCTCACAGAACACTTCCTGGATTCCCGGGATCTGGACGAAGCGCTGATCATCCGGGACAGGAAGACCCTCTTCTCCAATGTCCTGCGAGTCCGGGAGGTCAGCGAGAGGTAAGAGGGAGAGAGAGGAGTAAAGGGATTCTCAGCTAACAGTTGGGAGTCAGAGGAAGGAAGGAAATAAGGAATAGCATCTGACACAGATTGATAGATTTACACCGTTAGATCATGACAAATCAAAGTTTACTGGTTTATCATACACAGTTTAGCAGATGTTATAGCCGGTGCCGCACTAAACTCCTAACAGTGCAGTAGAATGTCAAACAAGTACACAAATAATCAGAAACAAGAAATCAATAATGTCAGAATGAATCCAATGATCGAGTTGATCCCATTAGATCAGGAAAATGTATCATGTTAGATCAGAACAATCCTGGTTGTAGGAAAGCTATAATGTGTGCAGAGTGGAGACCCAGCACAACAGTGACCGCCACAGCCACAGGCCACTGCTTTATCCTTGACGTGACATGAAACAAGGAGGCTGTGTTTTGCCCCACGTTTACACCTGTAGAGAGTGTAACGCCCCCTTTTTGGTCTTTTGCATAGTAGCAAAGTGGTTCCTATGCAGTCCATGCACAATGTTCATACTGAATACAAGCAGTCTGGTGTTCAGTAGGAACCATGGGCGTTGCCAGCCCTGGGTGTTGCTTTTGTAGAAATCTATTCCTATGTAGCTTAGTTGGTGTCAAAGAGAAGGAAGGGGGAATCAAATGTTTGTGTGTTTCATTTCGTTGTATGATCTTGCATGACCTTGAAAGACAAATTGCCATTCTAATCACATTAAACATTTGTATCTATGGAGACATTTTGTGAATATATTACTCAACCTCCTTTATTCTGACTTTCACTGCGTCAATTTTATTGATTGAAAACTACATTTGGCAATTGCAGCCACTCACTAACAGGTGGCCCTTATCTTTAGAATACATTTTTACATCCTTTTGGCAAATATACATTTTAGAAGACCAGCCTACAAATAAATGGCTGCTATGCCTACAACACGTGCATATTCTGGTGACATGATGATCGATGCTTGGCTGCCGTTTGACAAATACAAATAATCTCGCTCTTTTATCCATAATAACCTCCTCATCTAGGCTATACCAGCACTGCATCTGCAAGCTTTTGGCTAAGACACACGTGCCAATACCAGCATGGGCACATTAGCTATATAACGCAACATTTTTGTGACAAAACCATCATTAGAGTTGAATATGCAATGAAGGCCCAATTAACTTTTTTTTTTAAATTATCCGGTACATGGGAATTTAACCGCAAAAGTCATTTTTACGTGCGGTAAGTCATCACGCAACAAGTGAATTTGATGGAAATGCATCTCTGGTGGCATATAGTTTTTATGCGGATTTCAGAATATTCACATGAAAATCTGTCGCCAATTGGATGGAAACTGTGTTCGAGTTATTTCCTGATAGTTGCTGGTTAAAAATGCAATCTACACAAGACCTTCTAATCGGCAAGTTTGCATGGGCATGAGTTTCGGCTTTCCATAGTGATATCACCACATGGTAAATTGGTTAATAGACCAATAAAAACATAGTTCCAAACCTCTCTGCCAGTAAAAGCTAGTTTTTAGTTTTCCCCTCACCACTAAGACAACTCCCTAGCAAAATTCTTTGTTGATGAATAGTTTTTGGCTAAAAAGCTCATTTTGCCAATTGTAATGGAAATCCAATACAGTAAGGTACATAGTTGTTACCCAGGAATGATGTAATATTGATATGAAAAGAAATGGCTGCATTGGACCTCTTTAATAAACCCCTCATCAATAGAATAAACCATAACCTTTGCCCTTTCGAACCCCCCCCATTAGGTTTCTGAAGGACCTGGAGGACCGTATGGACGAAGGTCTGGTGTTCTCCGACATCTGTGACATCATCCACTACCACGCACAGCACAACTTCCCGGCCTACATCGACTACGTCCGCAACCAGATCTACCAGGAGAAGACCTACACATCCCTCATGTAAGTATGGGTCTATTACTAGATCTCAGAGGTAGGGTTGCAAAATCCTGGTCATTTCCCCCAAATTCCCAGATTTTCCAGAAATCCAGATCGGAAAATTCCCGGATTTCCTGATTTTGGGAATGTTGACGGAGGCATCTTGGTCTGATCATTTACCCAGCAAACTAGAAAAAGATGGGACACTGAATAATGTGTGTCCCCACAGGAAAACCAATGTGGCGTTTGCCACGGTCATCACCCGTCTGCAGGAGTCTCCTCAGTGCCAGCGGCTGCCATTCATGTCCTTCCTGCTGCTGCCCTTCCAACGAATCACACGCATTAAGATGCTCATCGAGGTTAGCGGTATCATGTGAAGTGGACTACAAAGTGTTTTCTATCACAATGAAATGCATGAAACCACATGACTATTAGATTTGTTTGCCTTGAATCCAGATCATCATTTGTTTGTATTGTGTAACATGGCTTATTGTTGCTTTTGTTCATCAGAACATCCTGAAAAGAACAAAGGAGGGGACTACAGAGGAACAGACCGCCTCCAAGGCCCTGGACTCTGTTTCCAAGGTAACACACCTCTCCTGTTTCCATCCAGCCGTCTGCCTGCCCACAGACATTCCGATTGTTCCATTCTAAAGCACTGTTCCACACCGTTCTGGAATATGGAGCAACGGCGTCAGTCCCCTGGTCTATTGTGTGGGATAGAGGATATCCTATTGCGAGAGGACAGAGAGAGTGACTCAGTGTGTCACTGAAGACAATGACAATCTGACAAAGTGTAGAGATAAGAGATGAGGACTCCCAGCTAGCATATTTGGTTCCTTGGAAGTTGTGTGAACGTACAATTTTGGTTTCCCATTGGTTCTGGGAACAAAGTCATACATTTCCTGACTGGTAAAACAGAATGTTTTTTAAACGTTCTGAGAACGGAAGTGAAAATTTTGACTGTTCTGGGAATGTACATTTTTAGTTTGCAGGGAGGTTCTGAGAACATTTTACGGTTCCCTGAAAGTTTTCCTGGAAGGTTTTAATACCGTTCTGAGAATAAGACTTTTAATAACATTGCTTGCTTAGTTTGGGTTAACTGTTTTGAAATCCAAGCACAGATAGGACACATGGAAATTAATTTGCTTTGGAAATAATCATGCTAACACGTTTATTTTTTGCTTTACTCTGGCACGGTGTCAGTGAGATTCAAACCTATGATCTTCTGTCCACAATCCATGGAATTGGTACGCTGTGCCACCAGGATGGAGGAAGCATGCCTTTTTTTTATTCATACAAAGCTGTTCATTTAAGTCTATTCAAACAAACCCCATTTAAAAGGGAACAAGCACTCATTAACACAGTTAACAAGATCAAGGATAGAGAGAGTTTTGTTGATGCTGAGAACAGAATGTACATGTTTTTAAATAACATTCTTAGAATGTTCTTTGAACGATGCTAATATTTTCTTATGGTTTTTATGGAAAATGTTCCTAATGTTCTGAGAACATGACGTTAAATAGAACCATGAGGAAAACGTTATGCTGAAGTACTGAAATTCCCACAGAATAACTTTGTTTCTTAATGTTCTCAGAATTTTCTGAGGACATTAATTTATTTAGAACCATGAGACTTGTGGAAAACATTATGCTGAAGTACTGAAATTCCCACCTATGAAACATATGGTTCTCAGAACGTTATGTGCTAGCTGGGTATCCTGCACCATTCCCAGAACATGGTGTGAATGTTGTTTGCAAAATAACCATGCTCTTACCAAGCTCCAAGAAACATATGGTTCAAGGGGACATTACAGTATGTGTTACCTGGGCTGGCGGTTGCTGCTGTGCTAGCGAGTGTTATTCAAGAAGGGAGGGATCCCCTTGAAAAAGAGAAGAACTTGATACACTTGTGATAGCGAGGAATGGGGATTTTCATGAAATTAGAGAAGGGCTATGAGGATTATTTATCTTGTCTGTTTGAGAGAAAAAGTGAAGGGGCAGCCAAGGTGTCTCTGATCTACTGTTTTCATTCAGTCTCTTGTTCTTTGTCTCATACAATTTATCTTTTTCTTTCACGTTTCCTCAGATCATAGAGGAGTGCAACACCCAAGTGGGGAAGATGAAACAGGTGGAGGAGCTGATCCACCTCTCCAAGACGCTGGAGTTTGACAAGCTCAAGGTAATCAATTAATCAGTCAGTCAGTCATTCAGTTATTACACGACCCAAATACAATATGAGCCTATCCCTTTCTAATTGATTCTTATACATTTCTCCTCCCCTCTCTCTCTTCCTCTCCCTCTAATCTTCCCTGCCTCTCTATCAGGCCATCCCCATCATCTCCCAAACCCGTTTCCTGGAGAAGCGTGGGGAGGTACAGGAGATGGCTAAAGGGGGCAACCTCTTCAACCTGCGTCCCAAGTTCACCCCTGTCTACCTCTTCCTCTTCAACGACCTGCTCATCATCGCCACCAAGAAGGGGTGAGTCCCCCTTATGGTGTTCCTAAGGCTTTATGAAGCCTTCACAAAACCTTCATAAGGCCTTTATTAATGCTTTACAAGTAATGTATACCACGTCAGGCTAGAATATAGAGCGTGGCTCTACATTCACATGTTCTACACTCATAGTCTATGACTCATCTTACTGTCCCAGCCCATCAATGTGATTGGTTCCTCCTCTTATCTCCATTAGTTCGGAGCGTTTCGTGGTGATGGACCACGCCCACCGTTCCCTGGTCCAGGTTCAGCCAATAAAAGAGGACCAGGCCCTGAGCCCTAGCTATGAACACTGTTTCTGTCTGACTCTACTGGAGAACCACCAGGGACGCATGATGGAGAGGCTGATGAAGGCCTCCTCACAGTGAGTAGAACACTGTGTGATATGGAGCACATGGGGATGTGTGATATGGAGCACATGGGGATGTGTGATATGGAGCACATGGGGATGTGTGAAACTTACTCCTCAGCCTGAAGTGTCCCCACTTGCACCACCGAATAGTTCACTTTTCGGTGACGCCTACTGGTAAAACGCTTCGGGAGGGTGGTCACGTGTGCTAACAAAGCAGAGGTACTAGGTTCGAGCCTCTGTGTGAGCCGAATCAGGAGGAAGTGGTACTCGCTAAACGAGCAGCGTGACATCCTTTACAAATACACAAGTTTATTCGCACTCTATGGTCTGTTTCACAAGTCAGTTCTCTCTTTCTCCTTTTTGCTTGTCTTTCTACCTGACCTGCACAGGTCTGACCTGCACAGGTGGATAGCAGCGTTCCCTAACCCTGGTAACCATGATGGAGATCAGGAGGAAGTCATCTATGATGACTGGGGTGAGTGACTGGGTTAGCTAGCCGCAGTTAGGAAGCCATTAGTGACTGAGCTAGTTGCCAAATTCAACCATCCACACACCCATTTAGTCTCCGTTTGCCTTATTGTAAGTACATGGAAACACTTTGGTTTGTATTTGTGTGGTTTCTTGATATTTACTGTTGTGTCCTCAGACTGTCCTCAGGTGCAGTGTGTGGAGCAGTACATTGCTCAGCAGGCTGATGAGCTCACCCTGGAACCCACGGAGATCATCAACGTGGTGCGCAAGACCAACGAGGGTAAGACCTGGCAGGACACTAATGACCTGTCATGTGGTTAGTTAGGAAACTGGGTAGCACTTTATTTTACAAATCCAGAAATTATCCGGTCATTACTACTGACACAGTAATAACCAATCCAATTAACCCACTTCTTTTCCCCAACTCTCTGTTATCCCGAAAATTCTAATTCAACCCTTTAACCTACCTTATCCTCTATACTGTAGCAGTTTGATTTGTGAATGTTATTTTGCATGATTTATATGTAAACATCCTAACTCCCCCCTGCACTCACCCATCCCTCTTCTTCTCCTTCATTCTCCACCTCCTTCCCCTCCCTCGCTCCCTCCATCTCTCCAGGTTTGTACGAGGGGATCCGTCTCTCCGACGGACAGAAGGGTTGGTTCCCCGTGGAGAATGTTTTAGAGATCACCAACGAGCATGTGCGGCGACGGAACCTTCGGGAGCGCTACCGGGTCTTTCAGGCCGCCAGCATCGTCACCAACAAGGTCAAGACCCTTCCATAGTGTTGACGGAACGTCAAGGGAACATTCCAGAATAGTAAAGACCATGCCTTGAGGTCAGCTTAATGGTGACAGAACATCAGGAGAACGTCATTCGAACGTTGACAAAATGTTACAGAACATTTAACTGGATAGGGGAGTGAACCAGTGCCTGCTCTGCATGCTCCCCTGAATAACTCTTAGCTGTAGATATGAGATTTCTGAGAAGCGCTATCTCACTGTGGGTTTTGACTAGAGGCGGCTTGACATTTGCATAAAGTAGAGCAGAGATCGTTTTTTTCTCTACCTGCCCACTAGCAGGGTTCTCGCCGTTCACCTTCCCACAGTTCCCCACACATTTCTGTGCCCTCGTTGAAAATGAATGGGGCAGAACTTGCGGAATTCATTGTTTGTGAAAACCCTACGTTATCATATCATGCAATTAGCATGTTTTCATTTTGTACAAATTACTCATTTGTTGGAAGTTATGGGGGAATGTTTTTTTTTTTTTTAGGGAACTTTAAAGAACCAGGAAATGAAAAATATGGTAGGAGGATGATGTACTAATTTATTACAGGCAAACAAAAATGGACTCCTCTCTTTAATGTTGAGTATGTATTTGAGTGAGAGTGTATAGTATGAGTGAGAGTGTATGTTTGTGTGTGTGCGAACCTGCACCTAACCCCACACACTGCCAGAGGAAAGCTCCAGTTGAAAAGTTTCCCTGCATCAATGTCAGTCAGGTATACCATACCAGTTTGCACGTATCAGGTGGTATATCAAGTATAGATCAAACTCTGAAGTGCCTTCCAATGGATTGTACTCGAAGCACAAGTCCTACAGCTGTGTTATCGTCGTCACTACAGGGTTGGATACATTTGACTGCCATTTCTGGACACAAAAAAAGTCATAGCCAAGTCGCAAACATAATGTCAAGACCACAAAACCTGGTTGTTTGTGATGTACAGTAGTAATATTGGTAACATGGAGCTCTAGTGAAGCCATACTGTTATGATATCAACAGGTCTCTATTACCTCTTTATACAACGGATGGGTCTAATACTGAATGCTGATTGGTTAAAACCACATTCCATTCCGTTTGTTTGAGTGAGTGGGTTTACTCTGGTTTAAGACCAGTGTTCTTATTAAAACTCGATCATGTTTTTCAATGGAAGTGTTTTTTTCAACAGATCAAATAAGATTGACTTTAGTCTGAAATATTAATATAATATTTGAACTATTTGGCAAGTAACAAAATATAAAAAGGCACAAAGGAAAATGAAGTGGTTAATTAAACTGTGTGGTGCACACTTGTAAAAAGGTCTTCAATTACAGTTTTGTTTTCTCGAATTGAACCTGAGCTTAACTATCATATGTTGTGCACATTTGTGGGCGATTAACTGAAAGGAGGACAACATGGGGTTGTGAGGTCACCCAGTATTAACAGGGCATCCACAGCCATCCCCTCAGACTCTGTGACAGTCCCATTTCTCAGAGCCACCGCATCACAAATACTGGTCATTGGAGGCAAAGCTTCTGGGGATAGGCAGCTTTCATCGTCTTCTAATGGCAGTGCATCACCATCACACTCTTCGGGTGAGAAGTACTGGAGATGTAGATTCTCAGGGCTTCTGTTAGAGGGCCTGTCCAGGGTCTGAGTCTGGTTCCAGGGCCCTTCATCATCCATCAGACTGACCGACTCCTCATCCATAGTGAGCAATGCGTTAGCTGCCTCCAGCTCCACAACAGACCTCAGTCTGGGCTGGTTCTGATGTTGGTGCTCCAAGATGTCCAACACAAAGAGCTGGTCCTCTCTATGAAAGAGCCCCATCTCTTCAGCTGGAGATGGTTTGGTGGTGGGAATGGACTGACCCACTGATGGCTGGCTAAGGGTTGAGGTGTGATCAATTGGCGATGTCCCTTCAGGACAAGCCACCTGTTAGTAAGATGATATATTATTAGGAATTTCTTTTGTATCTTTACAGACTCACAAAAAGTTGCCCATGAACACAGATCTAGGATCTGATTACTACCCCAGTCCTTCAGGAGGGAAACCTAACACTGACCTTAGATCAGCTACTAGAGGTACATTTCAACGTACTTCCTTATTTACCTGGGTGGAGATGACGGCAGTGGTGACCTCTGGATGGGCAGGCATTTGGTAATGGAGCTTCAGTAGGTTGGTTATAGCCTGATCCTCCTCCAGGCTTAGCTGGATCACAGCCTGACTCCGTCCCCTCTCTCTGGGCCTGGGTGCAAAGGGCCTCAGCCTGGGAGTGATGGGCAGATGGGGAGCGTCCCTCCTCCAGGTGTGGCCACCCAGGTCTCTGGTAGGGTGGGCTTGTGTTCTGAAGGGGTCAGGTCTGACGGGGGGTGCGGGGCAAAAGGACATGATGGGGCGAGGGGTGTTGAGTTGGAAGCACTCAAAAACCTGCCGTGGAGGGTAAGAAGGGAGGAGTATGGTTCATTTGCAGTTACTGCTTTTGTGTGCAAAAAGTCTAAATGTATGCACTCACTACTGTAAGTCTGGATAAGAGCATATGCTAAATTACTCAAATGTAAAATGAGAAACTGCTTCATTTCAAGTTTCATTAGTGATAAGTTCTGCTCATAACTACCTTCAACGAATGTAAGCGTTTCTACACCACCAGCAGCAGTGAAAACAGAGGATCTTCCTACGGTTCTAACCCCATCTCACTTCCACACCAAAACAAACCAAATGACCTCTACACTGTGTTCTACCGTCCCAATTTATTTCCACCCCCACTCGCCCTGTCTGACTAGAGGGAGGCAATCTAATTCAACTCCCCCAGTCTGTCTGATCCCCCTTTAATCTCTGAACAACCCCCCCCAACAGGATCCCAGTCGCCTCCCAAGGCCATAGAGACAGCCCACTCCCACCCCATCATGACCTGTAGTATTCTCCACAAATCTCTAGTAAGCTGGATAACCCCACTGAAAGGGGGCATTTAATAGGTTTTGCTTTATGATTTTAATTAATACACGGGGGATGGTTTTGGGGGTGTACTCTCTCTTTCCCTCTCTTTCTGTTGGCATCTAGCACATTACAGTTATCTGCAGTTAAGGCATTGCAAAAGGGCAGATGACTGCATAATTGATGAGATGGATTATGACCAATGATGCTCTCACCTGCAACTCGGTCACGATGTTCGGTACCCGTTGTCCCCGGCGCATGGTGGGGTCCGTGTAGAAGAACTCTGAGGGAGTCATAACTGGTACGGATGGGGGGAAATTGTCCAATAAACAAATATTGGCCTTGATTCATTTGGGAGGCGGGTCTTAAAAATCGGGTTTCGGGGGTCAAAAGTGTTGATGAACATTAAACAAACGATGAGAGTTTAAAAAACATACAGCCCTACTATTACCAAGTCAACCCCAAAAGTAAATGTGTCATTTGAAACCTGGCTAATATGTACCAAATCCCAAAAGGTAGCAGAGGGTCCAAGAGCTACATAGGCACCTGAGAGGGGTGGTGGTCCACCTGTCCTGTCCTCACCTAGCTGGTGGTGGGGTCTCCAGGGGTACTGGGCCGATCCCATGGCTGCCATGTACAGGGGCAGGAAGGAGGGATGGTGAAGGGTCCTGTTGGAGAATGGAGGAAGGACCACCTGCCTTGGGCTCTGTTGTTAGAGGAAAGACAACACAGATATTGGAATAAGGCAAAGGTATTGGCTGCTGATGATCTAATTTCAAGTATAATTGTCAAACACCAGTCTAGACGATGGTCATGTTTTTGTGTCGTCTCCATTTACTCAGTTCATGCGTATTATTGTAGGCTACTACCTCGCAATTAAATTGTAGTGTGTTGTTCCAAATCTACTAAACTGTTACTTCTGTATCAGTAGGCTATAATTCTGGAAAACTCACATTGAACTTTGCAGAACCTCCATGTCTGTCGCTCATATCGCTGCAACAACTTTTCTATTTCACTAAAACAAATATAATCTGAAAGGACCAGCAACGATCAATGCACAAAGAAAATAAGCTACTAAAACTGTTTTGGAAGCTTCAACTATTTCTAATGAATTAGCAACAAGCTCTTAAGGTACGAAAACATGTTCGCACAAGTTTTGTTGTGGTTTGAACCACAGGCGTCATAGACAATTGATGCGCATTGACATTTGGTAAATGAGCATGGCGCTACCTGCTGGCCATATCAGGGATCAATGATTCGTCTCTGACTGAATAATATATGTATTGGCTACATCTGAATCCATTAAACCTAGGTTCAATGACGTATACGTACTATGGAGATGCATTGTTGATCAGTGAAATTGCATATTGCAACTGTTTTAAATCCGTGGTCAATTATGTTCTTAGGATAGGCGAGTATAAAATTAAAAAAACAAGGCACCCATGCTGTCTGACTTTCCATAATGGGAAGAACACTGTGAAGATGTTGATCAAAGATATGCAGCTTTATTAAATAAATGTCAACTGGATTTTACTTCAGGTAAAGCTCATTCATTTAAATAGTTTTATAAAATATTGCTAACTGCTATAATAGTGATTCAATTTGTCTTAAATTCTATTGCAGGGCAGTGATTGGTTACCAATGGATTCATTCTAAATAAAGGTAAAATAAATAAAGGTAAAATTCTCACCCCTCTTTAGTTTCCTTCTGTCAGTGTGACAGGAGAAGTTGGAGGCTCTGAGCTCAACATGGCCAGGCAGAGGGAGGATACTGAACATGTAGCCACATTGACTCATACTGCTTAGTGATGGGATGAACACCATCCGCATCTAGAGGAGGGAAAGGATTCAATGCGTACGGTCAAGTCTGATTTTAAACAATTTTAGGTCAAAGGTTTACACTTAAAATGTATTGAAACAAAACCACGTCAATAAATGCATCATTACCTTACCAATAGCTTCGAATCGAGGTTCAATATCAGAAAATGCCAAGAGCGCAGACACCACAAGACTTCTATCCCGACATTCAACCTGAACAGTTCCCGAAAGACGAATTAAAGGTAATACCAATCAGGCTTCCATTGTTTTAAAAACGTTATTATAAAACGTATCATAGGCTAGAAGAAGTCGTAACCACTGTAAACCCACAAACACTGCAAGCAGTATAAAGGAAAAGGGACATGCTATACTACTCGTCTAGTTACATTGACTGCAGAGTATGACCCAAGCACTTCAATGTTTCCGTTCCACTCTCTGGATGATTCCGACTGTATCTCTTCCTTGTTGGGCAGGATATCAACCCTGATAACATTGATCTTTAACCTATTTCGATGTTAATGAAGCAAACAATAAATATAACGATTGTGTTTATCCAGATTCAAATTTCCTGAAATTGACCAGAAATAAGTGTCACTTGTGATTACTGCAATGTTAAGTAATTTAACAACCTGTATAGCAGTACCTAATCCCAAAACACGTTTATTTTTGACCTTGCGTTTGAACGTTCGCAGGCTTCCTAAAAAAACATGATCACCTTGGTCATTACCTGTCTTTTCTTAGTCATGAATGTTCCATTGTTGCTCTTTCAGAAAGATGGTTGACTGAAGAGACAACCACGCTTTATGATATGTCTCATTATTAATGCTGTTTGTTCACCACTGTAGAACCTCAACATCCGATAACATTGATGTTGAATCTCTTTTCATAAAAATGACCTGTTCATTTTTTGGTGGTAAAGAAGTGCTAATTGAATGCATCTATCGGCCACCCGATTCTAACATTGGTAGTTTCATTGATATCCTTGCATCAACCTTGGATTTGATTAATAATGAAGATAAAATGTGTTTTCTATTGGGTGTTTACAACATACATTTATTTAAAAGTGATAACCACTCACTGCCATCAGACTTTTTGAATAATTTATATTCATGCGATCTGTATTACCTCATCTATAAACCCACGCGAGTGACCAGTTAGTTCACCTGCCGCCCTTTTTGATAATATTTTGAATAATGTGGTTAATACAGGTATATTTTACATTGACATTTCTGATTTACTTTCCAATTTTCCACTTCTCTTTGGCAGCTGAAAATGAACAGGTGGGAATATTTAGTAGCATTAAATGTAGAATATTTAACTACAGTAATTGTGAGCGCTTTAAGATGTTGATTGATGATATTTATTGGAAAAAATAATTATAATCAGGCCGATGTGGAGTCTGCTTACCAGACTTTAACCTTGGTTTACAACCGGTCTCAAATAATCCAGTTTAAAAAAAAAAGTTGTATAAAACAATTCTCACAAATCCTTCTCCCCTAAATTTTGCAAATTTACTCACTTACTTTGGATATCCCCCCAAATATGTTTTACTAACAAATTCCAAGAATCCTTAACTAATAAGTCAACTTGGAAAATTGCTTATCAACTGTTGAGTTCTACAAAAGGCATCTACAACTAACCCATCTATCTCAATGTATTGTTGGAAATAAGACTTATAGTGACCCTGATGTTATTTCATGTGAATTTAATATTTTTTTTGTGAATGTGGGTTCTTCTATGTCAAAGAAAATTGATGGAAATCCCTTGGATTACATTTAAGGGACATTTCCCTTCTCTGCTTTAGTTTGACCCCCCTGAAGTAATGTAGTTGATGGCGGTATTGGTCATTTAAAGATATCAGCAGCAGGTCATGATGAGATTGGTGCCTCAGAATTTTGATTTGGTGAAATCGGTGTCTTCCTCGATCACTGAGCTGCTAACATATGTCTTCACCAAATCTATGCAAACTGGTATTGTTCCTAAAGATGAGGAAAATGGCCAGTTATCCCCTTCTATAAATCTGGGGATCCAAGATCTTTTACAAAGTATCACCCAATATCTATACGACCATGTTTTTCAAAACATCTTAGAAAAATTGGTGTATAAGAGAATGTTGACACATTTAAATCAACATTTTATTCTATATGAGCACCAATATGGTTTTCATAAAAACTTCACCACAGATATGGCTCTTATGCAATTGGTGGATAAAATATTTACAACCCTTGACAACAATGAACATGCTCTTGGCATCTTTTTACATTTATCCAAAGCGTTTGACACGGTTGATCATGAAATATGATTTTCTAAATTGCATTATTATTGTTTTCATGATTTATACATAGAATTGGTTATATAGTTCTATTTATGATGGAGAACAATTTTATAATTGTTATTCCTAATCTATATCAAAGACCTTACTGCTGTGTCTTCTACCGTACTTTCCATTCTCTTTTCTGACGATAACAATTAGATTTTATCACATAAGAATTTTGATTCACTAATTAATGAAGCCAACTCAGGCATGGCCAAATTTTCCAGATAAACAAATTATCTTTATTGTGCTCACTAGTAAGAATAAGCAATAGTGTTTAAAAAATAATAATAAAAAGGCCAGAATCTCAATTGGTGGGAATGGAATGGAACAAGTCTCATACACTAGATTCCTCTGAATTCTAATTGATGAAAAGTTATCCTGGAAAGATCACATTCAATTTGTCTGCAGCAAATTAATAATCTGTTGATATCATCATAAAGATTAGTGGTTTGGTTCATCAGGCTTGCTTCCTAACTCTTTAACATAGCTTAATTTACTCATATCTCATTTACTCTAATATTGTCTGGGCCAGTACATTTGTCTCCTACGTACACAAATTACTCATCATACAAAATACATTTGCTAACCACCTCCTTTAATTCCATGGCTTCATCTGCACCTTTGTTTAAGAAACTCAATATCTTGTCTATTTACGACATTAATGTACTCAAATTATGCATTTTCATCTACAAGTACTCATACCTTACAGACAGTTTACCTAAACCCTTCAATGGATTCTTCCAAGTTAGTTCTGAAATCCATCTATATAACACAAGACACTGCGATAACCTTCACCCTTCCCACATCTCACATAATCAATTCTCTACCATACTCTGAAATTCTAATCTTCATCTTTCCAAAACCTCACAATCTGTCAATAACTTCAACTGAAGACTGGGGGGTCAGCCTGATTCACCAAACTACTCAGTAATCTCCTCCATATAGCCTAATTCACACATGCACATCCACACCTGCACACACATATTTTAAATAAAACATAAACTGTTTTTTTTGGTGATTTGTTCGTCTGTACAGTTATGATTAGTGGGTTTTGTTATCTGTTGAAACTATTTTTTACAATTTTTGTACTTACACTACCGTTCAAAAGTTTGGGGTCACTTAGAAATGTCCTTGTTTTTGAGAGAAAAGCACATTTTTTGTCCATTAAAATAGCGTAATATTGATCATAAATACAGTGTAGACATTGTTAATGTTGTAAATGACTATTGTAGCTGGAAACGGCAGATTTTTTTAATGGAATATCTACACAGGCATACAGAGGCCCATTTATCAGACGCCTCACAAGTCCTCAACTGGCAGCTTCATTAAATAGTACACGCAAAACACCAGTCTCAACGTCAATAGTGAAGAGGCGACTCCGGGATGCTGGCCTTCTAGGCAGAGTTTCAAAGAAAAAGCCATATCTCAGACTGACCAATAAAAAGAAAAGATTAAGAACACAGACACTGGATAGAAGAACTCTGCCTAGAAGGCCAGCATACCGGAGTCGCCTCTTGACTGTTGACGTTGAGACTGGTGTTTTGCAGGTACTATTTAATGAAGCTGCCAGTTGAGGACTTGTGAGGCGTCTGTTTCTCAAACTAGACACTCTAATGTACTGTATGTACTTGTCCTCTTGCTCAGTTGTGCCCGGGGCCTCACACTCCTGTTTCTAATCTGGTTAGAGCCAGTTTGTGCTGTTTTGTGAAGGGAGTAGTGTACAGCGTTGCACCAGATCTTCAGTTTCTTGGCAAATTCTCACATGGAATAGCCTTCATTTCGCAGGAACAAGAATAGACTGATGAGTTTCAGAAGAAAGTTCTTTGTTTCTGGCCATTTTGAGCCTGTAATCGAACCCACAAATGCTGATGCTCCAGATACTCAACTAGTCCAAAAAAGAGCAGTTTTATTGCTTCTTTAATCAGCACAACAGTTTTTCAGCTGTGCTAACATAATTGCAAAATGGTTTTCAAATGATCAATTAGTCTTTTAAAATTATAAACTTGGATTAGCTAACACAACATGCCATTGGAACACAGGAGTGATGGTTGCTGATAATGGGCCTCTGTACACCTATGTACATATTCCTTTTCCAGACACAGTAGTCATTTACAACGTCTACACTGTATTTCTGATCAATTCGATGTTAATTTAATGCACAAAAAAGTGCTTTTCTTTCAAAAACAAGGACATTTCTATGTGACCCTAAATTTTGGAACGATAGTGTGTATATATTGTGTATAGTTTTTTTGTGGTGTGGTGTGGCTTCCAACCATACCATTTAAAAAAATATATATATATTTTAATCTTCATTGCTGTTTATTTTCTTTGGTGCAATTTGCTCACTGCTTTTCTACCCTCTTAGGAGGACAAGGTGTTCACCTTTAACTTCAACTGTGGTCCTTCTGTAGCTCAGTTGGTAGAGCATGGCGCTTGTAACGCCAGGGTAGTGGGTTCGATTCCCGGGACCACCCATACGTAGAATGTATGCACACATGACTGTAAGTCGCTTTGGATAAAAGCGTCTGCTAAATGGCATATATATATATAACTTGTTCATGACTGGTCCTGGTCAGTTCTTGGATGGGAGATGAGATGCTGCTGGAAGTGGTGTTGGAGGGCCAGTAGGAGGCACTCTTTCCTCTGGTCTAAAAAAATATCCCAATGCCCCAGGGCAGTGATCGGGTGCCATCTTTCGGATGGGACATTAAACGGGTGTCCTGACTCTCTGAGGTCATTAAAGATCCCATGGCACTTATCGTAAGAGTAGGGGTGTTAACCTCGGTGTCCTGGCTAAATTCCCAATCTGGCCCTCAAACCATCACGGTCACCTAATAACCCCCAGTTTACAATTGGCTCATTAATCCCCCTCCTCTCCCCTGTAACTATTCCCCAGGTCGTTGCTGCAAATGAGAACGTGTTCTCAGTCAATTTACCTGGTAAAATAATGGATAAATAAATAAAACTAACGACAGTGGAGAAAAGCTACACCATATCTAAAACCTGGTCTCCTCTGCCCTAGTCTCCAGAGAAGTTAGCTGTGACAGAGGTACCGATCTATGAACCAAAATATTTTACTGAGTTACAGTTCATATAAGGAAATAAATTCATTAGGCCCTAATCTATGGATTTCACATGAATGGGAATGCAGATACGCATCTGTTGTTCACAGATGCCTTTAAAAAAAAGTAGGAGCTTGAATCAGCAAACCCATCAGTTTCTGCTGTGACCACCATATGCCTCATGCGGTGCGACACATCTCATAGAGTTGATCTGGCTGTTGATTGTGGCCTGTGGAATGTTGTCCCACTCCTCTGCAATGGCTGTGCGAAGTTGCTGGATATGGGAGGGAACTGAAACACGCTGTCGTACACGTCGATCCAGAGCATCCCAAACCTGCTCAATGGGTGACATGTCTGGTGAGTATGCAGGCCAAGGAAGAAATAGGACATTTTCACCTTCCATGAGTTGTCTACAGATCCTTGAGACATTGGGCCGTGCATGACTATGCTGAAACACGGGGGGATGGCAGCTGATGAATGGCACGACAATGGGCCTCGGGAGCTCGTCACAGTATCTCTGCACATTGAAATTATCATCGATATAATACAATTGTGGTCATTGTCCATAGTTTATGCCTGCCCATACCATAACCCCACGGCCACTCTGTTGACATCAGCAAACCGCTCACCCACAAGATGTCTACCATCTGCCCGGTTCATTTGAAACCTGGATTAATCCTTGTAAAGCACACATCTCCAGCATGCCAGTGGCCATTGAAAGTGAGCATTTGCCCACTGAAGTTGGTTACAATGCCAAACTGCAGCCAGGTCAAGACCCTGGTGAGGACAACAAGCATACAGATGATCTTCCCTGAGATCGTGCAGAAATTCATCAATTGTCTAAACCCACAGCTTCATCAGCTGTCCGGGTAGCTGGTCTCAGATGATCCTGGAGATGAAGAAGCCGGAGGTCACGGGCTGGCATGGTTACACGTGGTCTGCGGTTGTGAGGCCGGTTGGACGAACTGCCAAATTCTGTAAAACGACGTTGAACGCGGCTTATGGTAGAGACATGAAAATGTAATGGTCTTGCAACAGCTCCGGTGGATGTTCCTGCAATCATGCAAATTACACACTTATATTTTAGTTTAGTTTCAGTTCCTATACCCACAATGTATGTCTGAAAAAGTGGGTAAACTGTCTACCCTAAAGCGTTTGATTGAATTAGAAAATTGAACTTAAGATTCCTGGACCTCTGAAAATGCACCCAAATGCCTGTTCACATTGGTCTCGCTTTGAGAATAGTTGTGCACACAAAATAAATAATGAAGCCTATGCCATTGCATAACCAAATGCCAACTATAGGCCTACCATTGTTGGATGATCATTGGCATCTAGCTGAAGGCGAGTTGTCTGGAGCAATTTGACCAGTCAAATGTGATTCTGATTATCAAATCAACTAAGCTGACACTGAAATAGCCTGTTAATGACACTTCCATCAATGATCAAGCTGGACCACCGCCAACTTTAAAGATTTTAATTGGCTGAATCACTTCTACCAGGATATGACTTGTGCCAACTGTTGTAGTGCAATCTAGACCTATGCCACATTCTGATGGGACCAGTTACAATTTAGCATTTCAATAACATGCAACTTGACACTGGCTGATGCAGTGTGTTGTGTACGGTCAGAATTGGGGTACCTGTTAACAGCCTTAAAGCATCCAGGTAAAATGTGTATAACTTGAGTGTATGAGCCTTAAATTAAAGGCATAACTAAGTGGTTAGACATACTCATGACAAGTCAACTTAAATCTACCAACACCCTTTGCAGTCACAGAACACTTTATTTCTATAGCATATGTGCTCAGCTATGCAGGGCGTGTGCCATTTCAAGTGAAGTACTACAAAGCTTGTCTACAGAGGCTTTATAAGTTATGGAACGATAAAGGGGGAATCTGTAGTTGAGCAATTAATTGGAATACAACTTGCCTTGAGCTTGCTTGACGCAATATCTAGTAACACTAGCCTCAACATGGTTAATTATTTGTGATCTCATGGTCACGCCTTGCTACCAAAAAGCAGTCTATGAAGCTGAGTGCTTAAATTAGTCAAGCCACATCCTGCAGCAGTTAACTGAAAGTGGCCACGGTTAGAACTGCTGATCACCCCTTAAAGGCCAACATGTCTTAAGTGACATTAAAGTGTCGCACAGAGCATTTACCTAGCCAACTTAGTTACCAAATAAAGTCCTCACTTGTGATATAATCCACAAACTGGATGCAGCCACATTCCATAACAATCAGGACAAGGTACAGAGTGTAAGAAAATATTTATTAAGAACCAGACTTAATTATATTCACAAACATAGCAATCACTCCCGATTCAGTCAGTGGTTTCATTTGTTCCTGTGGAGAGAATAAAATGAAGCTCGATCTCATCTAGGAATATGACATGTAGAACAGATCTCTCCATCTCATACCATTGTATGGAGAGTGACTGGGGTCTGGGCCTAAGTGGTTCCTTTAGGTTGGTTCATTTGCCAGCTGAAGACTTTGACGTATTTAGCCCTAGGGTGGATGCCAGGCATTTCCCTCCCAGGACTAAGGCCTGTGTTGGAAGTAGTTGTGGAGGTCAACGGTCTTCTGGTGGTGGTGAGGGTAGTGGGTGGAAATGCTATGATTGGACAGAGAGTCAGGTGTAAAACGCTGTAGCAGTTACCACCCTCTTTAGCTGCACAACTACCGAACACTTACTTGTTATAGGAACTCTAGTCAAGATGGTGCCAACTCCTGGAGAGTCTGCCTCAAACCGCCAATATGCAAACAGCTTGTATAGGTCACTCAGTGGATAGACACACCGAACTACAATCCTAAAAAGAGAGCTGAACATTAAAGCCACAAGTGCCTGTAGTGAGAGTTAATGACTGACGTGAATATTTATTTTAACCAATGAGGTAGATTATTAGTGAAGTCACGTACACAGAGGCAGTATCCCTGGTTTTGACTGGTGCATTCACAGACTGGCTCTTGTGCTCAACATTGATCTCATTTTCATAGGTAACATGCTGATGGTCAACCTAGAAGACAAGAGGACATCACAAGCCTGAACATAATTCAATGAAAATTATCAAACTATTGCAAGCCATGTCTATAAACTAAATGGTTGGTCCCTTGTCAGGCCTCAAGAGAAATAGACACCTGTCAGTCAAAGTGAATATTAATTTAAATATTCAGCCTGTATGAGATGGAGGCTTGCTGATCTCGTGGACCGATTCTGCACCTGAACCAATGACAGGGTGCATTGATAACAGCAGTAGTTCCTGTGTTTATCTTGCAGATTATTTGGACACATCAGGATTAGGCAAATTCTAAGACATAAGTAACCAGAACTAAGTCATATAGCTGAACAAATTAAGCAAGATGAGTTCTGGGTTACCAGGTTAGATGCTGACAAACTTATTTGAAGTAGTCACTGGTAGGGCCAGTCTCTTGATCATTTGAATGAGTCAAATTGTATAGGTTGGACAGTTATACCTGGACCCTGGTACCACAGGCGTGGAGTCCAAAGCTAAAGAGAGCCCTGGTGTCATCCGTCTCTTGAGGCCTGCAGGTGGAGTCCAGGAGAAAGGTTCCGTTGGGTTCAGCTCCAGGGATGGCCGTAGTCACATCAGTAACCACTGTCACCACCCCTTCAGTGGAACACACTAGAGAAAGGTGTTAGAGCTGGGCTAGAACAAAGTGAATGATCAACACTAAACAGTCAGGCAATAAATTAAGTTGCAGGCAAAGAGACACTAGTAGTTACCTATGACCTCAGTAGTCTGGAAGAGACAAGCTTTGGCCAAGGAACTCTTGACCTCGAAGGTCTTAGGAAGTCGTGAGTGAATTTCAAATAAGCCGTAGAACTGCTTCAAATTGATGTCCTGGGAAAAAAAAAAGAGCAGGTACATTTTAAATAATTATAACTCCTACTTGAGCCAACGACAAGTCAGTTTAAGCACTTGACCAATGAGCATCTCACCTTATAAGTGTAGCCAACAGAGAAGAGGGGCACTTCCAGGTTCAGACTCTTGCTGTCATTCTGCATAGCGTAGCCCCGCTTGGCTGCCAGATTTGTGGTCAGAATGTAGGGGCCAACACCCACCTCCCACAGGTAGTCAAATGGCTTATGGTCCATCTGGAATCTGATGCTTTTCTCATTGCAGACGCCTTTGAAGACTGGAGGAACTGACGAAGAGAAGTTCGGCCCAATAGTTTAGTCAATAGTGCCAAGATGACATCAGGGGTAAACAGTGGTAGATCGCTGGGCTGCATCCACATTAGGCAGGGGTCAGAACCAGAAGGCTCAGAAGACAATCTTGAGAAATAGCATTCCATCCCAGGTCTCTTACTAAACTTAGTCAACTTACAGACATCATTGAACTGAGCCACGACTGAGGCCAGGTAGTAGTAAGGCTCCTCGTGAGGCAGGATGACCAACGTGTAGTTGATGTCCATCGAGAACTGAAGAAGCCCCTCTGGAGAGTACTATGGATATGAACACTCGTTGAGAAACTAGATCTTATATCCACAAACTATGGGTGAATCTCAGGTCCCCAAAACCCATTGGAAAAAGTTCAGGGGAGGAACCCTGGATATCCTCCAATGAGAAGTCACGAGGAAATACTGAGAAAAACCACAGTAGTTCATTAAAGAGTAAACATATACATTTCTCCTTACCAGCTTGTGAACAGCAGCATCCTCAAATGGCAGCCTGAGAATGTAGGCATGAAGGTTACTATTGGGCTGGGGGACCATGGTTATGACGAGGCCACTTTTATTCGCCTCTCGTATGGTGAAGTTGTGACCATTGACCGTCACAGCCACCAGGTCAACATCGTAGTAGAGGTTCCCCAGGTAAACAGTAAACACACGATCCTCAAGGACTGTTTCTGTGGTGGGAGAAGGACAACAGGGTCATTAGCAATCATGACCATGGAGCTGAAGATCCACTTCGGATTGGTTAGTAGAACTTACGGTTAATGATTGTGAGGTGCTGGATCAGAAGAGGTGTGTTCATGGGCCTGTGGAGGCGGAGTCTGGTCTCCACACCACAGTCATCAAGAAAGATTTGTTCATAGTAGAGACGGACCACATAGAACTCATGGTACATGTTGTCCATCACAAAGCTCTGGAAGAGTTGAAACATTTATGAAGCATCTGCCATTCGGTTATATGTTACAAAGTAGAATATTCAAGGTGTACAGAGGACATGAGTGAATGAAGCCATTTGAAGCTTCTCTGCATCAGAATACAAGGTAAGCGTCTCCATGTGAATGGTCAGATGCCGGCCTGGTACGCTACTGACTTTTCTGTATCCTCCGGCAGCATTGAAGGGGATGCTGATCTGGACAGTGGTGTCACTGATGTCCAGGCTGTAGCCTCGCTCTGTTGTGATGGGCTCATCCAGGAGCTGCCCATCCACCCCCATTGATATCTTGATGCTCTCCAACCCAGAGAGGCCAGAGACCAGCGGGGACAGCAGAGTGGGGGTCTGCCAGACCAGCCCCACCCCATCATACATCCCTTCATCTGGAAAGAGATTACAAGTGTTTAGACCCTGTGAGCAACCGAGTGATCGAAACATCTCACAGATCTGAAATAACTTCATAGGTGAAAGTATTATTTGCTTAACTGTTCCATCATTATTGCTTAAGACAATCAGATCTGATAGTTGATTATGTGGAACCTGATATTACACTGGAACTTACTAGTGCTGCACGCAACAATCCAGTCCACCATCATAACCACCCATCTCTGCCTGGAGAACAGTATGGGATGGACCACCTCCACCACTGAACCATTGATCTGGAATTGAATAAAGGATGAAGTGTACTTTCCAACAGTACAAAAGGGGCATTTCAGTAGTCTAAATAAGTGGCTTACTTCCCATCCTGCATAACCCTGGTTTTAAACATTACGCAATGTAAGACCCTCTTGGAATACAGCCACCAGTCTAGGTCGTTAATGTCAAATTAAGCAAGCCTGAAGACAACCAAGATAAAGGAAGCCATTGAACATGACATTTAAATCCTCACCATGGACACAGACCCCATGACAGACCGTGGTGTGTAGGGTGAGCGGAACACCAGTCTCCCCTGGGTGAGGTGGAACACGTAGCCCAGCTCCCGAGCCTCTGAGAATGACATGGGAATCAGCTGCTGCCCCTCCTGCTGGAACATCACCTGCCAGGTAGACGTGGCAGAGCTGTGGGCCTGATGGGGAACAAGAGACAGGGCATGCATGGTGGTATTGGGGACAAACTGGTAGAGCTCATCTAATTGACAATTTGTCAAATAGCCTTTAGCTTACTTTAGCAAGGGCAGCAGTCCAGGCATCCGTTGTACCAGACAGACAAGAAACGTCACTCCTCATTGACACCTACAGGGTAACATGACACTCTCCTATAAAAATACACAAGCCCACCTCCACGAGCCCTGGATACAGTCTAGATCCATGCACCAGTACCTCCATATAGTTCTCCTCACAGCTGACTTCTCTGGTAGACCAGGGTAGAGGGAGGAAGCAGGTTGCATTCACAGAGTAGGTAGTTTCCACTCCACTTGCAGCAGTTGTGATCAAGTTAAAGCTAAAAGTGAACACCTCGTCATCCTAAGATACAAAAGCAAGACCTTCAACTGAGACATTTGGTAGCAATTTATCTAAAAATATATTTAAAAAACCCTCCAATGGGCACAGATAGCAACTCAATGGCTACTCCACATTGGTTCAATGTAATTGAAATATTGATTTAACCAGTGTGCCCATGGGTTGTGGCTTTGAAAAGACCCCAATGCACAGAAAATATATGAACCTGGTTGTCAGTGTGGCAGGAGAAGTAGGAGGCTCTGAGTTCAGCATGGCCAGGCAGAGGGAGGATACTGAACATGTAGCCACACTCTGACCCATACTGCTTAGTGATGGGGTGAACGCCATCAGCATCTAGATAGGGGTAAAGAACTGGGTCATATCAAATGATTTGAATATGCTGAAGTCAAATTCTAAATAAAATCAGTTTATTCTTAATAGTCCAACAGGCACAGTGAGACTGAAATATACTGCAGATAGAGACTTCCTGTCAGCACCAGCTACCAAACTCTGGCCAAGACATGTTAAGATGCCAAGTTCATGAGCTGACCAAACCTGGTTTCAGGCCCATTTTGCATCAGAATTAAAGGTTAAAAGCCTACTTACCAACCGCTTCAAAGCGAGGTTCGTTCCCAGCAAATTGGAGTTGGGTTGTTAACAACATGTATCGATCCCGGCATGCAGTCTCAATGGCCCCTATATAGACACACAAGGTGAGAAACTAAAGGGTGGAAACTAATTGATTCTGACCAACAATTCATGCCAGTGTTCTACAGCTTGTATAAAGTCATCTGACTCATTAAGTTACTTACCTCTTGGAAGGTCAGAACATCTTACACTAGGCCATACAGACAGGAGTACAAATACTCTGTAAGAAAAACAATAGCACAGGTCAATAAAAGGTTGCCAGCATCAAAACACTTACTCAAAACATTTAAGCCCACCACCAAACTTACCCCAACCAAAACCCAAAAGCCATTGCCACTGAGCAGTAGAAGTGTCTAACCAGGAACAGCTAGTAAACACAACAATCAACTATCACGTACTGGCAATATCCTAGACAAAACAACAGTTGATGAGTAGTATGTTCTCTTTCTGGCACTTTTATATGGGGGTGGTGCTGTGATTGAGGTAATTAATTAGCTAATTGGGTCACATGGTTGGTCATCTTGCCAGAGCCGAGGGGCGCAGCTAAATAGTCTGAAGTGGATTCGTCTCCTCATCTCCTCTCCTTCCCCCTTTCTTAGGAAGTGTTTTCCATCTCCACTGAACAACAATATAAACGGATCATGTAAAGTGTTGGTTCCATGTTTCATGAGCAGAAATAAAAGATCCCAGACATTTTCCAAACGAACGAAAAGCTTATTTCTATCAACCTTTGTGCACAAATTTGTTTACATCCCTGTTAGTAAGCATTTCTCCTTTGAAAAGATAATCCATCCACTTGACAGCTGTGTTATATCACGAAGCTGATTAAACAGCATGATCATTACACAGGTACACCTTGTGCTGGGGACAATAAAAGGCCACTCTAAAATGTGTCACAACACAATGCCACAGATATCTCAAGATTTGAAGGAGAGTGCAATTGGCATGCTGACTGCAAGAATGTCCACCAGAGCTGTTGCCAGAGAATTTAATGTTCATTTCCCTACCATAAGCCGTATCCATCCGGCCTCACAACCACAGATCATGAGTAAGGCGTTGTGTGGGCGAGTGGTTTGCTGATGTTAACGTTGTGAACCGAGTGCCCATGGTGGCGGTGGGGTTATGGTATGGGCGGCATAAGCTACGGACAATGAACACAATTGCATTTTATCTATGGCAATTTGACCCCACTCCGGGATGCTGTCCTTCTAGGCAGAGTTTCAAAGGAAAAGCCATATCTCATACTGGCCAATAAAAATAAAAGGTTAAGATGGGCAAAAGAACACAGACACTGGACAGAAGAACTCTGCCTAGAAGGCCAGCATCCCGGAGTCGCCTCTTCACTGTTGAGACTGGTGTTTTGCGGGTACTATTTAATGAAGCTGCCAGTTGAGGACTTGTGAGGTGTCTGTTTCTCGAACTATACACTCTAATGTACTGTACTTGTCCTTTTGCTCAGTTGTGCACCGGGGCCTCCCACTCCTGTTTCTATTCTGGTTAGAGCCAGTTTGTGCTGTTTTGTGAAAGGAGTAGTGCACAGTGTTGCACCAGATCTTCAGTTTCTTGGCAATTTCTCACATGGCATAGCCTTCATGTCTCAGAACAAGAATAGACTGATGAGTTTCAGAAGAAAGTTATTTGTTTCTGGCCATTTTGAGCCTGTAATCGAACCCACAAATGCTGATGCTCCAGATACTCAACTAGTCCAAAGAAGAGCAGTTTTATTGCTTCTTTAATCAGCATTTTTTAAACAGTTTTCAGCTGTGCTAACATAATTGCAAAAGGGTTTTCAAATGATCAATTAGCCTTTTAAAATAATAAACTTGGATTAGCTAACACAACGTGCCATTGGAACACAGGAGTGATGGTTGCTGATCATGGGCCTCTGTACGCCTATGTAGATATTCCTTTAAAAATCAGCCGTTTCCAGACACAGTAGTCATTTACAACGTCTACACTGTATTTCTGATAAATGTTATGTTGTTTTAATGGACAACAAATGTGATTTTCTTTCAAAAACAAGGACATTTCTATGTGACCCCAAATCTTTGAACGGTAGTGTATATATTGTGTATCGTTTTTTTGTGGTGTGGTTTTCTTTTAGCCCATGGGCTTCCAACCACACCATTTAAATGTTTATTTTTTTTCATTTTAAATATATATTTTAATCTCCGTTGTTGTTTATTTTCTTTGGTGCAAGTTGCTCAATGCTTTTCTACCCTCTTAGGAGGACACGGTGTTCACCTTTAACTTCAACTTGTTCATGACTAACAACAGTGGAGACAAGTTACACCATATCTAACACCTCTGCCCAAGTCTCCAGAGAAGTTAGCTGTGAGCACATCACAGAGGTACTGATCTATGGTTCCATACTGAACCAAAATATAAACGCAACATGCAATGATTTCAAAGATTTTACCGAGTTACGGTTCATATTTCTTTTGAACATTTTATTTTACCTTTATTTAACTAGGCAAGTCAGTTAAGACAAATTCTTATTTCCAATGAGGGAACAGGGAACAGTGGGTTACAATTGCCTGTTCAGGGGCAGAAGGACAGATTTGTACCTTGTCAGCTCGGGGATTTGAACTTGCAACCTTTCAGTTACTAGTCCAACGCTCGAACCACTAGGCTACCCTGCCGCCCCATATAAGGAATCCAGTCCATTGAAATAAATTCATTAGGCCCTAATCTATGGATTTCACATGAATTCAGATATGCATCTGTTGTTCAGAGATGCCTTTAAAAAAAAGTAGGAGCGTGAATCAGCAAACCCATCAGTTTCTGGTGTGACCACCATATGCCTCATGCGATGCGACACATCTCATAGAGTTGATCTGACTGTTGATTGTGGCCTGTGGAATGTTGTCCCACTCCTCTACAATGGCTGTGCGAAGTTGCTGGATATTGGAGGGAACTGAAACACGCTGTCTTACACGTCGATCCAGAGCATCCCAAACATGCTCAATGGGTGACATGTCTGGTGAGTATGCAGGCCAAGGAAGAAACGGGACATTTTCAGCTTCCATGAATTGGCTACAGATCCTTGCGACATTGGGCCGTGCATGACCATGCTGAAACACGGGGGGATGGCGGCTGATGAATGGCACGACAATGGGCCTCGGGAGCTCGTCACAGTATCTCTGCACATTCAAATTACCATTGATATAATACAATTGTGTTCATTGTCCGTAGTTTATGCCTGCCCATACCATAACCCCACGGCCACTCTGTTGACATCAGCAAACCGCTCACCCACAAGATGTCTACCATCTGCCCGGTTCATTTGAAACCTGGATTAATCCTTGTAAAGCACACATCTCCAGCATGCCAGTGGCCATTGAAAGTGAGCATTTGCCCACTGAAGTTGGTTACAATGCCAAACTGCAGCCAGGTCAAGACCCTGGTGAGGACAACAAGCATCCAGATGATCTTCCCTGAGATTGTATCTGACAGTTTGTGCAGAAATTCTTCAGTTGTCTAAACCCACAGATTCATCAGCAGTCCGTCCGGGTAGCTGGTCTCAGATGATCCTGCAGATGAAGAAGCCGGAGGTCACGGGCTGGCGTGGTTACACGTGGTCTGCGGTTGTGAGGCCGGTTGGACGAACTGCCAAATTCTGTAAAACGACGTTGAACGCGGCTTATGGTAGAGACATGAAAATGTAATTGTCTTGCAACAGCTCTGGTGGACATTCCTGCAATCATGCAAATTGCACACTCCCTCGTAAATTGAGACATCTGTGGCATTGTGTTGACAAAACTACACCATTTAGTGGCCTTTTATCCCCAGAGGTTTAATCAGCAAAGTTAAAATGCTCACTAACTGGTAAGCTACATTTGTTCACAAAACGTGAGAAATAAGTTGTGTATGGAACATTTCAGGGATCTTTTATTTCAGCTCATGAAACATGGGACCAACACGTAATGTTATTTATACTTGTTCATTTTCAGTCCCTAAACCCACAATGTATTTGTCTGAAAGTGGGTAAACTGCCTACCCTCTCAGCAGAGGCAATTTTACACAAACACATGCAAAACAGGTAGCCGACATTAAATATACGAGTTCAATCAAACGTCGACACCCTAGTTCATGAGCTGTCTATTAGTCATGAGTTGAATGCGTGGCGTTTTCACCGATCATGTGACAAAACACCTTTCATTACATTGTTTTGTAATTAAGTTTAGAATTAGGAAATATAACTCACGATTCCTGGATCTCTGAAAATGCCTACGGTCACATTTGTCTCACTGTGAGAATAGTTGTGTACACAAATCCAAAGATATAGGCCTATGCCATTGCATAATCAAATGCTTCCAACCAAAAGTAAACTATAGGACTACAATTTTTGGATGAGCATTGGCATCTAGCTGAAGGCTAGTTGTCTGGAGGCTAGTTGTCTGTCCATAAGTTGAATGCTTGGACTTCAATCATGCGACAGAACACTCTTTCCTTACATTTGTAATAAAGCGTTTGAATTAGAAAATTGAGCTTACGATTCCTGGATCTCTGAAAATGCACCTAAATGCCTACGTTCACATTGGTCTCGCTTTGAGAATAGTTGTGCACACTAAATAATGAAGACTATGCCATTGCATAACCAAATGCTTCTAACCAAAAGCCAACTATAGGCCTACCATTGTTGGATGATCATTGGCATCAGCTGAAGGCGAGTTGTCTGGAGCAATTTGACCAGTCAAATGTGATCCCTGATTAGCAAATCAACTAAGCTGACACTGAAATAGCCTGTTAATGACACTTCATTCAATGAACAAGCTGGACCACCGCCAACTTTAAAGTTTAATTGGCTGAACCACTTCTACCAGAATATACTTGTGCCAACTGTCGTAGTGCAATCTAGACCTATGCCAAATTCTGATGGGACTAATTACAATTTAGCATTTGTCACACAACTTGACACTGGCTGATGCAGTGTGTTGTGTAAGGTCAGAATTGGGGTACATGTTAACAGCATCCAGGTAAAAATGTGTATAACTCGACAGTGTATGAGCCTTAAATTCTAGGCATAAGTGGTCAGACACTAATTCTAACACCCTTTGAATTCACAGACATTCAAACTGCATGGTAAAAAAAAAAAAAAGCAATAGCCATATTGTTCTGTCTACAGAGGCTTTAAGTTCTAGGATGAGTAGGAGTCATCTGTAGTTACCCATTGATTCAGGCCCATCCTGCAGCAGTTGACCAAAAGTGACAGGGTGGCCACAGTTAGAATTGCTGATCACCCCTTAAAGGCCAACATGTGTCGTAAGTGACTGAGATGAAAGATTCAAATGCGTCGCACACAAAGAATTTACCTAGCCAACTTAGTTACCAAACAAAGTCCTCACTTGTGATATAATCCCCAAACTGGATGCAGCCACATCCCATAACAATCAGGACAAGGTACAGCTTGTAAGATATTTTTTTTATTAAGAACCAGACTTATTTATATTCAAAAACACCTCAATCACTCCCAATTCAGTCAGTGGTTTCATTTGTTCCTGTGGAGAGAATAAAATGAAGTTATTCCTAGATGAGAGCTATGACATGTAGAACAGATCTCTCCATCTCATACCATTGTATGGAGAGTGACTGGGGTCTGGGCCTAAGTGGTTCCTTTAGGTTGGTTCATTTGCCAGCTGAAGACTTTGACGTATTTAGCCCTAGGGTTGATGCCAGGCATTTCCCTCCCAGGACTAAGGCCTGTGTTGGAAGTAGTTGTGGAGGTCAACGGTCTTCTGGTGGTGGTGAGGGTAGTGGGTGGAAATGCTATGATTGGACAGAGAGTCAGGTGTAAAAAGCTGTAGCAGTTTTACCACCCTCATTAGCTGCACAACTACCGAACACTTACTTTTTACAGCTTCTCTAGTCAAGATGGTGCCAACTCCTGGAGAGTCTGCCTCAAACCGCCAATATGCAAACAGCTTGTATAGGTCACTCAGTGGATAGACACACCGAACTGTAACCCTAAAAAGAGAACTGAACATTAAAGCCACAAGTGCCTGTAGTGGGAGTTAATGACTGACGTAAATATTTTTAATTCAACCAATGAGGTAGATTATCAGTGAAGTCACGTACACAGAGGCAGTATCCCTGGTTTTGACTGGTGCGTTCACAGATTGGCTCTTGTGCTCAACATTGATATCATTTTCGTAGGTAACATGCTGATGGTCAACCTAGATGACAAGAGGACGTCACAAGCCTGAACATGAGTCATTGAATATCAAACTGTTGCAAGCCAAAAAAAAAACCTAAATGGCTGTTCCCTTGTCAGGCCTCATGAGAATATAGACACCTGTCAGTCAATGTCTGAATATTCATTTAAATATTCAGCCTGTATGCTGACGGTTTGAGATAGAAGCTTGCTGATCTTGTGGACCAATTCTGCGCCTGAACCAATGACGGGATGCATTGATAACAGCAGTAGTTCCAGCGTTTATTTGGACGCATCAGGATTGGGCAAATTCTAAGACATATGTAACCAGAACTAAGTCATGCAGCTGAACAAATTAAGCAAGATGAGTTCTGGGTTACCAGGTTAGATGCTGACAAACTTATTTGAAGTAGTCACTGGTAGGGCCAGTCAAATTGTATGGGTTGGACAGTTATACCTGGACCCTGGTACCACAGGTGTGGAGTCCAAAGCTAAAGACAGCCCTGGTGTCATCAGTCTCTTGAGGCCTGCAGGTGGAGTCCAGGAGAAAGGTTCTGTTGGGTTCAGCGCCAGGGATGGCCAGAGTCACATCAGTAACCACTGTCACCACCCCTTCAGTGGAACACACTAGAGAAAGTTGTGTTAGAGCTGGGCTAGAACAAAGTGAATGATCAACACTAAACAGTCAGGCAATAAATTAAGTTGAGGCAAAGATGAGGCACTAGTAGTTACCTATGACCTCAGTAGTCTGGAAGAGACAAGCTTTGGCCAAGGAACTCTTGACCTCCAAGGTCTTAGGAAGTCGTGAGTGAATTTCAAATGAGCCATAGAACTGCTTCAAATTGATGTCCTGGGAAAAAAGAGAAGGTACATTTTAAATAATTATAACTCCTACTTGAGCCAACGACAAGCCAATTTAAGCACCTCACCTTATAAGTGTAGCCAACAGAGAAGAGGGGCACTTCCAGGGTCAGACTCTTGCTGTCATTCTGCATGATGTAGCCCCGCTTGGCTGCCAGATTTGTGGTCAGAATGTAGGGGCCAACACCCACCTCCCACAGGTAGTCAAATGGCTTATGGTCCATATGGAAACTGATGCTTTTCTCATTGCAGACGCCTTTAAAGACCGGAGGAACTGACGAAGAAAAGATCGGCCCAATAGTTTAGTCAATAGTGCCAAAATGACAGGGGTAAACAGTGGTAGATCACGGGGCTGCGTCCACGTTAAGGCAGTGGTCAGAACCAGGAGGCTCGGAAGACTGAGAAATATCACTTCCAGCCCAGGTCTCTTAATAAAGTTAGTCAACTTACAGACATCATTAAACTGAGCCACGACTGAGGACAGGTAGTAGAAGGGCTCCTCTTGAGGCAGGATTACCAACGTGTAGTTGATGGCCAACGAGAACTGAAGAAGCCCCTCTGGAGAGTACTATGGATATGAACTCATTTAGAAACAAATCTTACATCCACATATTAGGGGTGAATCTGAGGTCCCCAAAACCCATTGGAAAATGTTGAGGAACATTGGATCTCCTCCAATATCAAGTGTCATGAGAATTTTCTATCCCAATGATTATAACCACAATCAAGCTTTGACCAATTCCCAAGGTTTGTAAGACCCTGGGTTTAATAAATAGGAAGAGAGTCAGCTTATGCAAAAGGTAGTCCTTTATTCACGAGAAGGTGCTAAGAAACCTATAATGCGCACAGCCTTCTATATAACTCCTACAAGTGTATCAGTTCCTCAATGGGGGGGGGGAACTTTCACCTGTCCTTGGTCTCACAGTACTAACACACGTGTTGTCAGTTCCTCTTTATCACACAAAAAACACAATGTTCCCACAATATTCTAGTATTGTGTCTAAACACATCTAAGCTTCTGTAACTATTAGGGTGAAATACTTCAGTCATAACTCTTAATGTCATTCAGATTACATTATTACTTTAAACATAAATTCCCTTATCAAGAAGCCATGAGGAAATACTGAGAAAAACCACAGTAGTTCATTAGAGAGTAAAAATAAGTATTTCTCTTTACCAGCTTGTGAACAACGGCATCCTCAAATGGCACCCTGAGAATGTAGGCATGTAGGGTACTATTGGGCTGGGGCACCATGGTTATGACGAGGCCACTTTTATTCGCCTCTCGTATGGTGAAGTTGTGACCATTGATCGTCACAGCCACAAGGTCAACATCGTAGGAGAGGTTCCCCAGGTAAACAGTAAACACACGATCCTCAAGGACTGTTTCTGTGGTGGGAGAAGGACAACAGGGTTAGCAATCATGACCATGGAGCTGAAGAGCCACTTCGGATAGGTTAGTAGAACTTACGGTTAATGATGGTGAGGTGCTGGATCAGAAGGGGTGTGTTCATGGGCCTGTGGAGGCGGAGTCTGGTCTCCACACCACAGTCATCAAGAAAGATTTGTTCATAGTAGAGATGGACCACATAGAACTCATGGTACATGTTGCCCATCACAAAGCTCTGGAAGAGTTGAAACCGTTATGAAGCATCTGCCATTAGGTTATATGTTACAAAGTAGAATATTCAAGGTGTACAGAGGACATTAGTGACCGAAGCCATTTGCAGCTTCTCTGCATCAGAATACAAGGTAAGCGTCTCCATGTGAATGGTCAGATGCCGGCCTGGTACGCTACTGACTTTTCTGTATCCTCCGGCAGCGTTGAAGGGGATGCTGATCTGGACAGTGGTGTCACTGATGTCCAGGCTGTAGCCTCGCTTTGCTGTGATGGGCTCATCCAGGAGCTGCCCATCCACCCCAATTGAGATCTTGCTGCTCTCCAACCCAGAGAGGCCAGAGACCAGCGGGGACAGCAGAGTGGGGGTCTGCCAGACCAGCCCCGCCCCATCATACATCCCTTCATCTGGAAAGAGTTTACAAGTGTTAAGACCCTGTGAGCAATTCTTCCTCTGCAACTGAGTGATCGAAACATCTCACAGATCTGAAATAACTTCATAGGTGGAAGTATTATATGCTTAACTGAGCCATCACTATTGCTTAAGACAATCCAGTCCCTTCAGGTCTGAACCATGATAATGTGGAACCTGATATTGCACTGGAACTTACTTGTGCTGCACGCAGCAATCCAGTCCACCATCATAACCACCCATCTCTGCCTGGAGAACAGTATGGGATGGACCACCTCCACCACTGAACCACTGATCTGGAATTGAATAAAGGATGAAGTGTACTTGCCAACAGTACAAAAGGGGCATTTCAGTAGTCTAAATAAGTGGCTTCCTTCCCATCCTGCATAACCCTGGTTTTAAACATTACGCAATGTAAGACCCTCTTGGAATACAGCCACCAGTCTAGGTCGTTAATGTCAAATTAAGCAAGCCTGAAGACAACCAAGATAAAGGAAGCCATTGAACAGGACATTTAAATCCTCACCATGGAGACAGACCCCATGACAGACCGTGGTGTGTAGGGTGAGCGGAACACCAGTCTCCCCTGGGTGAGGTGGAACACGTAGCCCAGCTCCCGAGCCTCTGAGAATGACATGGGAATCAGCTGCTGCCCCTCCTGCTGGAACATCACCTGCCAGGTAGACGTGGCAGAGCTGTGGGCCTGATGGGGAACAAGAGACAGGGCATGCTTGGTGGTATTGGAGACTAACTGGTGGAGCTCATCTAATTGACAATTTGTCAAATAGCCTTTAGCTTACTTTAGCAAGGGCAGCAGTCCAGGCATCCGTTGTACCAGACAGACAAGAAACGTCACTCCTCATTGACACCTACAGGGTAACATAACACTCTCCTATAAAAATACACAAGCCCACCTCCACGAGCCCTGATACACAGTCTAGATCCATGCATCAGTACCTCCATATAATTCTCCTCACAGCTGACTTCTCTGGGGGACCAGGGTAGAGGGAGGGAGCAGGTTGCATTCACAGAGTAGGTGGCTTCCACTCCATTCGCATCAATTGTGTTCAAGTTAAACCTAAAAGTGAACACCTCATCGTCCTAAGATACAAAAACAAGACCTTCAACTGAGATACCTGGTAGTAATTTAACTAGAAAATATAGTTTAAAAACCCTTCCCATGGGCACAGATATAAACTCAATGGCTACTCCACATTGGTTCAATGTAATTGAAATGTTGATTTAACCAGTGTGCCCATGGGTTGTGGCTTTGAAAAGACCACAATGCACAGAAAATATATGAACCTGGTTGTCAGTGTGGCAGGAGAAGTAGGAGGCTCTGAGTTCAGCAAGGCCAGGCAGAGGGAGGATACTGAACATGTAGCCACACTCTGACCCATACTGCTTAGTGATGGGGTGAACACCATCAGCATCTAGATAGGGGTAAAGAACTGGGTCATATCAAATGATTTGAATATGCTCAGGTCAACTACTAAATAAAATCAGTTTATTCTTAAGTGGTCCAACAGGCACAGTGAGACTGAAATATACTGCAGGGAGAGACTTCCTGTCAGCACCAGCTACCAAACCCTGGCCAAGACATGTTAAGATGCCAAGTTCATGAGCTGACCAAACCTGGTTTCAGACCCATTTTGCATAAGAATTAAGGTTAAAAGCCTGCTTACCAACCGCTTCAAAGCGAGGTTCGTTCCCAGCAAATGAGAGTTGGGTTGTTACCAACAGGTATCGATCCCGGCATGCAGTCTCAATGGCCCCTATATAGACACACAAGGTGAGAAACTAAAGGGTGGAAACTAAAAGATTCTGACCAACAATTCATACCAGGGTTCTACAGCTTGTATAAAGGCTAATCTGACTCAATTTAAGTGTCTTACCTCTTCGAAGGTCAGAACATCTTACACTAGGCCATACAGACAGGAGTACAAATACTCTGTAAGAAAAACAATAGCACAGGTCAATAAAGGTTGCCAGCATCAAAACACTTATTCAAAACATTTAAGCCCACCACCAAACTTACCCCAACCAAAACCCAAAAGCCATTGCTCCGTAGAAGTGTCTAACCCTAGCCAGGAACAGCTATTAAACTACACCTGCTAGTTAACACAACATCAATTATCACGTACTGACAGTATCCTAGTCAAAACAACAGTTGATAAGTAGCATGTTCTCTGGCACTTTTATATGGGGGTGGTGCTGTGATTGAGGTAATTAATTAGCTAATTGGGTCACATGGTTGGTCATCTTGCCAGAGCCGAGAGGCGCAGCTAAATAGTCTGAAGTGGATTCGTCTCCTCATCTCTTCTCCTTCCCCCTTTCTTAGGATGTGTTTTCCATCTCCACTGAATAACACTATAAACGGATCATGTAAAGTGTTGGTTCCATGTTTCATGAGCAGAAATAAAAGATCCCAGACATTTTCCATACGAACGAAAAGCTTATTTCTATCAAACTTTGTGCACAAATTTGTTTACATCCCTGTTAGTGAGCATTTCTCCTTTGCCAAGATAATCCATCCACTTGACAGCTGTGGCATATCAAGAAGCTGATTAAACAGCTTGATAATTACACAGGTACACCTTGTGCTGGGGACAATGAAAGGCCACTCTAAAATTTGTCACACAACACAATGCCACAGATATCTCAAGTTTTGAAGGTGAGTGCAATTGGCATGCTGACTGCAAGAATGTCCACCAGAGCTGTTGCCAGAGAATTGAATGTTCCCTTCTCTACCATAAGCCGCATCCATCCGGCCCCACAACCACAGACCATGAGTAAGGCGTTGTGTGGGCGAGTGGTTTGCTGATGTTAACGTTGTGAACCGACTGCCCATGGTGGCGGTGGGGTTATGGTATGGGCGGGATAAGCTACGGACAACGAACACAATTGCATTTTATCTATGGCAATTTGACCCCACTCCGGGATGCTGTCCTTCTAGGCAGAGTTTCAAAGGAAACGCCATATCTCAGACTGGCCAATAAAAAGAAAAGATTAAGATGGGCAAAAGAACACAGACACTGGACAGAAGAACTCTGCCTAGAAGGCCAGCATCCCAGAGTCGCTTTTGTGGGTGATAAACCCCATGGTGCGGGATGTACCATGCTGGATGCTTGTTAATGTCCTCTTTGGAGAACTTCTCAGCATCTCCACAAGATATGGTCTCTTCCATGAATGCTGTGTAGTCCTTGTAGTGCTGCTTGTTTTTCCTTAGCCTCCTTTCCAGGCACTTGAGACGGTGAACTGCACATGTTTTATTGTTCGGCAGTTTGGGTCTTTCTTCCTTAAACGGCAGCGGCATCTCATAATGTCCATTGTCCTTGCGTCTGATGCCCGCTTTCATTTTCGTCAGGAACCGGATATCCTCTTGAGATATGAGGTCCTCTTCTGCAGCGCTCTCGTTGAAGTCAGATTCAAGCGTCTTGATAATGTCCAGTGCTGTGATTACCTCTCTTACACATGTTCTACAAACATAGTGTACTTGATTTGTGAGGTTGGAAGAAGATTGAAGGCTTGGCATCATCTGTCTAACGATAACCCGATGACTCACTCCAATAGCGTCGCCATTGTCGATACATGGATTTCCATAGCCGACTATGCTCCAGCCAAGATCTGTTCTCTGAGCGAAAGGCTGATTTCCCTTACCAGACACAATTTCTCTTGGAAGGAGAGCCTGGGAGCAGTTGTAGCCAATTAAGAGACCGACATCACAGCTCTGTTGAGGAGCAATCTCCTCTGCAATGTGTTCAAGATGAGACCATGCTCTTGCAGTCTCTGGAGTAGGAATATGATCTCTGTTTGCAGGAATAAACTCTCTCGAGTAGGCTGTTGGCAGAGGGATTTTCTACTCCAAGTAAAACCCTCTAACCTGCAAACCAGACAGCTTCTGTTAGGGCACAATGGTATTCCTTGAAGCCATTGTTGAGAGATTCAGTTGGACTGGGTCCTTCCTTGTATTGAGAGCCTTTGTTGTCTCTTCAAGGATAAAAGTGGTGTCGCTCTGGGTGTCAAGAAGTGCATACCCAAGCTTTGAATCCTTGGCGTCTTAGGTTTTCCATCTTCGCTTGGTTTCAAAGCATGAAGGGATGTCACAGGATTGCAAGCGATCTTTACTTCTCTCGTGAGAAACTTCACAAACTGACTGAAGCTTGGAAAGGTCTCAGTTTCTTATAAGATGTCTATGACCTTTCTATTCCATCTTGAAGTTAGCCAATTTGGAAGTTTAGCGAGGATCTTTTGTTTATCATTACAGTCATTAAGCACCTCCAGGTCCTTATTCTGAGACATAGCAGCCTCACAGCTGCGAAGAAAGTCTACAAGGTCTCTAAGCTCAAAACTGTCCTTGGATCCTATCTTAGTGATGAGTAATTTGTTTCCGTACCTTTCTTCAAGAATGGTTCACGCAGCATGGTAGGCTGACTCAGTTCCTAACATAAAGTAACTTTCGATGACTTTCTTGGCAGGCCCACCGATATATTTTCTTAAGTAATATATCTTCTCATTTGCTGGTATGTTCTCAAATCAAATCAAATTTTATTTGTCACATACACATGGTTAGCAGATGTTAATGCGAGTGTAGCGAAATGCTTGTGCTTCTAGTTCCGACAATGCAGTAATAACCAACAAGTAATCTAACTAACAATTCTAAAACTAATGTCTTATACACAGTGTAAGGGGATAAAGAATATGTACATAAGGATATATGAATGAGTGATGGTACAGAGCAGCATAGGCAAGATACAGTAGATGGTATCGAGTACAGTATATACATATGAGATGAGTATGTAAACAAAGTGGCATAGTTAAAGTGGCTAGTGATACATGTATTACATAAGGATGCAGTCGATGATATAGAATACAGTATATACATATGCATATGAGATGAATAATGTAGGGTAAGTAACATTATATAAGGTAGCATTGTTTAAAGTGGCTCGTGATATATGTACATCATTTCACATCAATTCCCATTATTAAAGTGGCTGGAGTTGAGTCAGTGTCAGTGTGTTGGCAGCAGCCACTCAATGTTATTGGTGGCTGTTTAACAGTCTGATGGCCTTGAGATAGAAGCTGTTTTTCAGTCTCTCGGTCCCAGCTTTGATGCACCTGTACTGACCTCGCCTTCTGGATGATAGCGGGGTGAACAGGCAGTGGCTCGGGTGGTTGTTGTCCTTGATGATCTTTATGGCCTTCCTGTAACATCGGGTGGTGTAGGTGTCCTGGAGGGCAGGTAGTTTGCCCCCGGTGATGCGTTGTGCAGACCTCACTACCCTCTGGAGAGCCTTACGGTTGAGGGCGGAGCAGTTGCCGTACCAGGCGGTGATACTCTCGATTGTGCATCTGTAGAAGTTTGTGAGTGCTTTTGGTGACAAGCCGGATTTCTTCAGCCTCCTGAGGTTGAAGAGGCGCTGCTGCGCCTTCTTCACGATGCTGTCTGTGTGAGTGGACCAATTCAGTTTGTCTGTGATGTGTATGCCGAGGAACTTAAAACTTGCTACCCTCTCCACTACTGTTCCATCGATGTGGATAGGGGGGTGTTCCCTCTGCTGTTTCCTGAAGTCCACAATCATCTCCTTAGTTTTGTTGACGTTGAGTGTGAGGTTATTTTCCTGACACCACACTCCGAGGGCCCTCACCTCCTCCCTGTAGGCCGTCTCGTCGTTGTTGGTAATCAAGCCTACCACTGTTGTGTCGTCCGCAAACTTGATGATTGAGTTGGAGGCGTGCGTGGCCACGCAGTCGTGGGTGAACAGGGAGTACAGGAGAGGGCTCAGAACGCACCCTTGTGGGGCCCCAGTGTTGAGGACCAGCGGGGAGGAGATGTTGTTGCCTACCCTCACCACCTGGGGGCGGCCCGTCAGGAAGTCCAGTACCCAGTTGCACAGGGCGGGGTCGAGACCCAGGGTCTCGAGCTTGATGACGAGCTTGGAGGGTACTATGGTGTTGAATGCCGAGCTGTAGTCGATGAACAGCATTCTCACATAGGTATTCCTCTTGTCCAGATGGGTTAGGGCAGTGTGCAGTGTGGTTGAGATTGCATCGTCTGTGGACCTATTTGGGCGGTAAGCAAATTGGAGTGGGTCTAGGGTGTCAGGTTGGGTGGAGGTGATATGGTCCTTGACGAATCTCTCAAAGCACTTCATGATGACGGAAGTGAGGGCTACGGGGCGGTAGTCGTTTAGCTCAGTTACCTTAGCTTTCTTGGGAACAGGAACAATGGTGGCCCTCTTGAAGAATGTGGGAACAGCAGACTGGTATAGGGATTGATTGAATATGTCCGTAAACACACCGGCCAGCTGGTCTGCGCATGCTCTGAGGGCGCGGCTGTGGATACCGTCTGGGCCTGCAGCCTTGCGAGGGTTAACACGTTTAAATGTCTTACTCACCTCGGCTGCAGTGAAGGAGAGACCGCATGTTTTCGTTGCAGGCCGTGTCAGTGGCACTGTATTGTCCTCGAAGCGGGCAAAAAAGTGATTTAGTCTGCCTGGGAGCAAGACATCCTGGTCCGTGACTGGGCTGGATTTCTTCTTGTAGTCCGTGATTGACTGTAGACCCTGCCACATGCCTCTTGTGTCTGAGCCGTTGAATTGAGATTCTACTTTGTCTCTGTACTGACGCTTAGCTTGTTTGATAGCTTTGCGGAGGGAATAGCTGCACTGTTTGTATTCGGTCATGTTACCAGACACCTTGCCCTGATTAAAAGCAGTGGTTCGCGCTTTCAGTTTCACGCGAATGCTGCCATCAATCCACAGTTTCTGGTTAGGGAATGTTCTTCCTGCCTATCAGAGTCTGAAAAGAGACCTTCCAGTCAGTGAACGAGAGTGGTTCTCCATTGAATGTTACTGGTTACTGGTTCTGGTATGGGGAGGCGGCTTTCCCTGATTGATTCCGCTAGCAACCTGAACATGGTCTTGGTGCCATCTTCTTGTTGTGTGCTTGTCACAACATCTTGTGGTGAAAGACTGTGGAATGAGCCACTTCTGTGCATGACTTCTTTCACAGATTTGCAGTTAGAGAGTAGTTCTCTCTTCTCGTCCTCTGAGTTTTCATCTTGCTCATACACTTGCATCCGAGTCTTGGCAGCATTTAGTTTCTTGAGCATTTCTAGGTGCTCTAACTCTCTACGCTTGTCTTCTCGCGTCCTTCGTCTGGCAACATTTTCTACCTCTAACTTGACTCGCAGCCTAGCTTCTTCTAAGCTGCGTTTCACAGCCTCAGCTTCTTGCTCCGCTGTCCTCTTCTTATCTTCATCTTCGAGTCTCTGAAGCTCTTCTAGTTGCCGTTGTTGCTTAACCATTACTTCTAAAGCTGCTTGGTTAGTAGATACTTCCGCCGCAGCCTCTTGTCTCTTGACAGATGACACGCTTGAATGTCTGGAGTTGACCTTTGAGTTGCTTAGAGACTGGGAGGAAGCACTTAAGGGCTGATAGTTGAGACTTGACTTATGTGAGAGTTCGGACATGCACAAGGAATTGCTGTCCTTCCAGTGCAGCTCTACCTGGTTACTTTTGACCTTCTTCCCTGCCTTTTAAATGACACCTTACAGTCTTGATAATAGACATTGTAGCTGCTTCACAAGTATCAACTCTGCGTCGTATATCATTGTCGGGAATGTCAATTTGACGCAAATTTACGTAGACAAGGTTTAGCTCTGTAGAGGTATGGCTAATCTTGATTAAGAGGTCTTCTAGTAGGTCTTCAGAGCAACAGCCTGTCGGTGACAGTTTTGCTTCCTTTACCAGAGCCTTCCACTTCTCATAGCTGACCCTGAAACGATGTTCGAGCTGTCTCCATCTTTCGGCGCGCAGTTCTCTGCCCTTTTCAGTTAACCTGTGGACCCTCTCACCTTTTCGTGGCTCTTCTTGTGATATCTCATCAGCAGCCTCTGTATCATCATTCGCTGGCAGAAGTGACTCCACACCAGTCTGGGCCTCTTCCTGCTGCTCTGTTTGTTCTGATGAAGGCTTAAAGTTTGCGAGGTGATGCTGCAGATGCTCAACTTGACCCACCCCATCTCTATCACCTATAGTGAAACTACCTCTTTCTGACATTCTAAATCAAATCAAATCAATTCTAGGTAAGGTTTGGATAAGTGAGTAGGTAATTTATTCTCTAATTCACTGTAATTTAAACCTTAGTACTGTAACGTCGGGATAGTGATGGGTGTGGAGTCAGACGCAGAAAGCAGAAGGTAGACGGGAAAAAACGCTTTAATGTCCTCAAGCACAGTAACAGGGACAAACATGGGTGAAGCCCAAAACACAGGCGCAACAAAACCCAAAACCACTGTTACCAAAATACCGGACAGCGAAAACCCAAAAGAACACAAACACCACTAACGTAGAATAACCACAAGCCCGTACAAACACCAGCGGGCTAAACTAACTTAAATAACACCCATCCCAAAACCCCAACAAGGAACAGGTGAAAACAATTAGACAAAATAAAACGAAAAGGAAAAAGGGATCGGTGGCAGCTAGTAGACCGGCGACGACCACCGCCGAGCGCCACCCGAACAGGAAGGGGAGCCACCTTCGGTGGTATTCGTGACAAGTACGTGGTTTAAACATGTATAATGCTTGTAACAAAGGCTTGAACAAACACCTCATTGGTTGCTTATTACAAAAGGGAGGAAATCAAACTTCACATTTATTATTCCTGGCATGAATTCACACTTCATCCTTAATTATTATAATGTTACCATCCTAACATACACGCTTCAACCTTTATGAACTACACCCGATGACATGAAAATTTAGCTAACAAAGCGCGGGATTACCTTCCCTCCAAAAGTGTGTTGCTACAATAAGGATCCCCACGACAACAGAATTAGCTACGTAGTTCCGCTTGTCTTATCATTTCCCCCACACAGCGGACACGTAAACAATTCAAACAAAGGACAATGGCATAGACTTACAGGATAACTGTCAGTTACAAGTAGTGCACAGCGTTGCACCAGATCTTCAGTTTCTTGGCAATTTCTCACATGGAATAGCCTTCATTTCTCAGAACAAGAATAGACTGATGAGTTTCAGAAGAAAGTTCTTTGTTTCTGGCCATTTTGAGCCTGTAATCGAACCCACAAATGCTGATGCCCCAGATACTCAACGAGTCCAAAGAAGAGCAGTTTTATTGCTTCTTTAATCAGCATTTTTTTATAAACAGTTTTCAGCTGTGCTAACATAATTGCAAAAGGGTTTTCAAATGATAAATTAGCCTTTTAAAATGATAAACTTGGATTAGCTAACACAACGTGCCATTGGAACACAGGAGTGATGGTTGCTGATAATGGGCCTCTGTACGCCTATGTAGATATTCCTTTAAAAAATCAGCCGTTTCCAGACACAGTAGTCATTTACAACATCTACACTGTATTTCTGATCAATTTTATGTTATTTTAATGGACAAAAAATATTTGCTTTTCTTTCAAAAACAAGGACATTTCTATGTGACCCCAAATCTTTGAACGGTAGTGTATATATTGTGTATAGTTTTGTTGAGGTGTGGTTTTCTATAAGCCCATGGGCTTCCAACCACACCATTAAAAGAAATGCTTTTCTACCCTCTTAGGAGGACAAGGTGTTCACCTTTAACTTCAACTTGTTCATGACTAACAACAGTGGAGACAAGCTACACCATATCTAACACCTGGTCTCCTCTGACCTAATCTCCAGAGAAGTTAGCTGTGAGCACATCACAGAGGTACTGATCTATGGTTCTATACTGAACCAAAATATAAACGCAACATGCAACGATTTCAAAGATTTTACTGAGTTAGTTTTTAAAAAAACATTTTATTTTTACCTTTATTTAACTAGGCAAGTCAGTTAAGACAAATTCTTATTTTCAATGACGGCCTACCAGGGAACAGTGGGTTATAACTGCCTGTTCAGGGGCAGAAGGACAGATTTGTACCTTGTCAGCTCGGGGATTTGAACGTGCAACCTTTCAGTTACTAGTCCAACGCTGGAACCACTAGGCTACACTGCCGCCCCATTTAAGGAATCCAGTCCATTGAAATACATTCATTAGGCCCTAATTTATGGATTTCACATGAGTTCAGATATCCAACTGTTGTTCAGAGATGCCTTTAAAAAAAAGTAGGAGCGTGAATCAGCAAACCCATCAGTTTCTGGTGTGACCACCATATGCCGCAGTTGATCTGGCTGTTGATTGTGGCCTGTGGAATGTTGTCCCACTCCTCTACAATGGCCGTGCGAAGTTGCTGGATATTGGAGGGAACTGAAACACGCTGTCGTACACGTCGATCCAGAGCATCCCAAACACGCTCAACGGGTGACATGTCTGGTGAGTATGCAGGCCAAGGAAGAAATGGGACATTTTCAGCTTCCGTGAATTGGCTACAGATCCTTGCGACATTGGGCCGTGCATGACCATGCTGAAACACGGGGGGATGGCGGCTGATGAATGGCACGACAATGGGCCTCAGGAGCTCGTCACAGTATCTCTGCACATTCAAATGACCATTGATATAATACAATTGTGTTCATTGTCCGTAGCTTATGCCTGCCCATACCATAACCCCACGGCCACTCTGTTGACATCAGCAAACCGCTCACCCACAAGATGTCTACCATCTGCCCGGTTCATTTGAAACCTGGATTAATCCTTGCAAAGCACACATCTCCAGCATATCAGTGGCCATTGAAGGTGAGCATTTGCCCACTGAAGTTGGTTACAATGCCAAACTGCAGCCAGGTCAAACCCTGGTGAGGACTTCAAGCATCCAGATGATCTTCCCTGAGATTGAATTTCTGCACAAAACTGTCAGATACATCAATTGCCTAAACCCACAGTTTCATCAGCTGTCCGGGTAGCTGGTCTCAGATGATCCCGCAGATGAAGAAGCCGGAGGTCATGGGCTGGCGTGGTTACACGTGGTCTGCGGTTGTGAAGCCGGTTGAACAAACTGCCAAATTCTGTAAAACGACGTTGAACGCGGCTTATGGTAGAGAAATTAAAATGTAATCGTCTGGCAACAGCTCTGGTGGACGTTCCTGCAATCATGCAAATTGCACACTCCCTCATAACTTGAGACATCTGTGGCATTGTGTTGTGACAAAACATCACCATTTAAAGTGGCCTTTTATCCCCAGTGGTTTAATCAGCTTCTTGACATGCCACACCTGTCTGGTGGATGGATTATCTCAAAGTTGAAATGCTCACTAACAGGTATGTAAATAATTTGTGCACATAACATGAAATAAGCTTTGTATGGAACATTTCAGGGATCTTCTATTTCAGCTCATGAATCATGCGACCAACACTTAACGTTATCTATACTTTTGTTCATTTTCAGTCCCTATACCCACAATGTATTTGTCTGATAAAGTGGGTAAACTGCCTACCCTCTCAGCAGAGGCAATTTTACAAACACATGCAAAACAGGTAGCCGACATTAAATATACGAGTTCAATCAAACGTCGACACCCTAGTTCATGAGCTGTCCATTAGTCATGAGTTGAATGTGTGGCGTTTTCACCGATCATGCGACAAAACACCTTTCATTACGTTGTTTTGTAATTAAGTATTTGAAAATATCTTACGATTCCTGGATCTCTGAAAATGCCTGTCACATTTGTCTGTGAGAATAGTTGTCTACACAAATCCAAAGATATAGGCCTATGCCATTGCATAATCAAATGCTTCCAACCAAAAGTAAACTATAGGCCTACCATTGTTGGATGAGCATTGGCATCTAGCTGAAGGAGAGTTGTCTGGAGCAATTTGACCAGTCAAATGTGATCCCTGATTAGCAAATCAACTAAGCTGACACTGAAATAGCCTGTTAATGACACTTCCATCAATGAACAAGCTGGACCACCGCCAACTTTAAAGATTTTAATTGGCTGAACCACTTCTACCAGGATATGACTTGAGCAATCTAGACCTATGCCACGAATTACAATTTAGCATTTCAGTCACACAACTTGACACTGGCTGATGCAGTGTGTTGTGTAAGGTCAGAATTGGGGTACATGTTAACAGCCTTAAAAGCATCCAGGTAAAATGTGTATAACTCTACTGTATGAGCCTTAATTCTAGGCATAACCAAGTGGTCAGACACTCATTCTAACACCCTTTGAATTCATTCATTCAAACAGCATGGTAAGAAAAGCAGCAATAGCCTTATATTGTTATGTATACAGAGGCTTTAAGTTCTAGGATGAGTAGGAGTCATCTATAGTTACCCATTGATTTGGACTAATATAGCTTAATGCCACGAGCTTGCTTTACTCAATTTCTAGTAAAACTAGCCTCAACATGGTCACACCTTGCTGCCAAAATGCAGTTTATGGATCCGTGTGCTTAGATTATTCAGGCCCCATCCTGCAGCAGTTGACCAAAAGTGGCAGGGTGGCCACAGTTAGAATTGCTGATCACCCCTTAAAGGCCAACATGTGTCGTAAGTGACTGAGATGAAAGATTCAAATGTGTCGCACACAAAGAATTTACCTAGCCAACTTAGTTACCAAACAAAGTCCTCACTTGTGATATAATCCCCAAACTGGATGCAGCCACATCCCATAACAATCAGGACAAGGTACAGCTTGTAAGAAATTTGTTTATTAAGAACCAGACTTATTTATATTAAAAAACACCGCAAACACTCGATTCAGTCAGTGGTTTCAATTGTTCCTGTGGAGAGAATAAAATGAAGCTCGATCTCATCTAGGAATATGACATGTAGAACAGATCTCTCCATCTCATACCATTGTATGGAGGGTGACTGGGGTCTGGGCCTAAGTGGTTCCTTTAGGTTGGTTCATTTGCCAGCTGAAGACTTTGACGTATTTAGCCCTAGGGTGGATGCCAGGCATTTCCCTCCCAGGACTAAGGCCTGTGTTGGAAGTAGTTGTGGAGGTCAACGGTCTTCTGGTGGTGGTGGAAAGGGTAGTGGGTGGAAATGCTATGATTGGACAGAGAGTCAGGTGTAAAACGCTGTAGCAGTTACCACCCTCTTTAGCTGCACAACTACCAAACACTTACTTTTTACAGTTTCTCTAGTCAAGATGGTGCCAACTCCTGGAAAGTCTGCCTCAAACCGCCAATACGCAAACAGCTTGTATAGGTCACTCAGTGGATAGACACACCGAACTATCACCCTAAAAAGAGAACTGAACATTAAAGCCACAAGCGCCTGTAGTGGGAGTTAATGACTGACAAATATTTTTAATTCAACCAATGAGGTAGATTATCAGTGAAGTCACGTACACAGAGGCAGTATCCCCGGTTTTGACTGTTGCGTTCACAGATTGGCTCTTGTGCTCAACGTTGATATCATTTTCGTAGGTAACATGCTGATGGTCAACCTAGATGACAAGAGGACGTCACAAGCCTGAACATGATTCATTGAATATCAAACTGTTGCAAGCCAAAAAAACTAAATGGTTGTTCCCTTGTCAGGCCTCATGAGAATATAGACACTTGTCAGTCAATGTCTGAATATTCATTTAAATATTCAGCCTGTATGCTGACGATTTGAGATGGAGGCTTGCTGATCTCGTGGACCGATTCTGCACCAGAACCAATGACGCGATGCATTGATAACAGCAGTAGTTCCAGTGTTTATTTGGACGCATCAGGATTGGGCAAATTCTAAGACATATGTAACCAGAACTAAGTCATGCAGCTGAACAAATTAAGCAAGATGAGTTTTGAGTTACCAGGTTAGATGCTGACAAACTTATTTGAAGTAGTCACTGGTAGGGCCAGTCACTTGATCATTTGAATGATTCAAATTGTATGGGTTGGACAGTTATACCTGGACCCTGGTACCACAGGTGTGGAGTCCAAAGCTAAAGAGAGCCCTGGTGTCATCAGTCTCTTGAGGCCTGCAGGTGGAGTCCAGGAGAAAGGTTCCGTTGGGTTCAGCGCCAGGGATGGCCAGAGTCACATCAGTAACCACTGTCACCACCCCTTCAGTGGAACACACTAGAGAACGTTGTGTTAGAGCTGGGCTAGAACAAAGTGAATGATCAACACCAAACAGTCAGGCAATAAATTAAGTTGCAGGCAAAGATGAGGCACTAGTAGTTACCTATGACCTCAGTAGTCTGGAAGAGACAAGCTTTGGCCAAGGAACTCTTGACCTCCAAGGTCTTAGGAAGTCGTGAGCGAATTTCAAATGAGCCGTAGAACTGCTTCAAATTGATGTCCTGGGAAAAAAAGAGAAGGTACATTTTAAATTATCATAACTGCTACTTGAGCCAACGACAAGCCAATTTAAGCGCTTGACCAATGAGCATCTCACCTTATAAGTGTAGCCAACAGAGAAGAGGGGCACTTCCAGGGTCAGACTCTTGCTGTCATTCTGCATGATGTAGCCCCGCTTGGCTGCCAGATTTGAGTTCAGAATGTAAGGGCCAACACCCACCTCCCACAGGTAGTCAAATGGCTTATGGGCCATCTGGAAACTGATGCTTTTCTCATTGCAGACGCCTTTAAAGACTGGAGGAACTGACGAAGAGAAGATCGGCCCAATAGTTTAGTCAATAGTGCCAAGATGACAGGGGTAAACAGTGGTAGATCGCTAGGCTGCGTCCACGTTAGGCAGTGATCAGAACCAGAAGGCTCGGAAGACAATCTTGAGAATTATCACTTCCAGCCCAGGTCTCTTAATAAAGTTAGTCAACTTACAGACATCATTGAACTGAGCCACGACTGAGGCCAGGTAGTAGAAGGGCTCCTTTTGAGGCATGATGACCAACGTGTAGTTGATGTCCATCGAGAACTGAAGAAGCCCCTCTGGAGAGTACTATGGATATGAACTCATTTAGAGGGGGGGGGGGGAACTTTCTCCCGTCCTTGGTCTCACACATGTGTTGTCAGTTCCTCTTTATCACACAATGTTCCCACAATATTCTAGTATTGTGTCTAAACACATCGTCTAAGCTTCTGTAACTATTAGGGTGAAATACTTCAGTCATAACTCTTAATGTCATTCAGATTCTATTATTACTTTAAACATAAATTCCCTTATCAAGAAGCCATGAGGAAATACTGAGAAAAACCACAGTAGTTCATTACAGTAAAAATAAGTATTTCTCTTTACCAGCTTGTGAACAACGGCATCCTCAAATGGCACCCTGAGAATGTAGGCATGTAGGGTACTATTGGGCTGGGGGACCATGGTTATGACGAGGCCACTTTTATTCGCCTCAAGTATGGTGAAGTTGTGACCATTGAGCGTCACAGCCACCAGGTCAACATCGTAGGAGAGGTTCCCCAGGTAAACAGTAAACACACGATCCTCAAGGACTGTTTCTGTGGTGGGAGAAGGACAACAGGGTCATTAGCAATCATGACCATGGAGCTGAAGAGCCACTTCGGATAAGCTAGTAGAACTTACGGTTAATGATGGAGAGGTGCTGGATCAGAAGGGGTGTGTTCATGGGCCTGTGGAGGCGGAGTCTGGTCTCCACACCACAGTCATCAAGAAATATTTGTTCATAGTAGAGATGGACCACATAGAATTCATGGTACATGTTGTCCATCACATAGCTCTGGAAGAATTGAAACCATTATGAAGCATCTGCCATTAGGTTATATGGTACAAAGTAGAATATTCAAGGTGTACAGAGGACATGAGTGACTGAAGCCATTTGCAGCTGCTCTACATCAGAATACAAGGTAAGCGTCTCCATGTGAATGGTCAGATGCCGGCCTGGTACGCTACTGACTTTTCTGTATCCTCCGGCAGCGTTGAAGGGGATGCTGATCTGGACAGTGGTGTCACTGATGTCCAGGCTGTAGCCTCGCTCTGTTGTGATGGGCTCATCCAGGAGCTGACCATCCACCCCCATTGAGATCTTGATGCTCTCCAACCCAGAGAGGCCAGAGACCAGCGGGGACAGCAGAGTGGGGGTCTGCCAGACCAGCCCCACCCCATCATACATCCCTTCATCTGGAAAGAGTTTACAAGTGTTAAGACCCTGTGAGCAATTCTTCCTCTGCAACCAAGTGATCAAAACATGTCACAGATCTGAAATAACTTCATAGGTGAAAGTATTATTTGCTTAACTGAGCCATCACTATTGCTTAAGACGATCAGATCTGATCCTTGATAATGTGGAACCTGATATTGCACTGGAACTTACTAGTGCTGCACGCAACAATCCAGTCCACCATCATAACCACCCATCTCTGCCTGGAGAACAGTATGGGATGGACCACCTCCACCACTGAACCATTGATCTGGAATTGAATAAAGGATGAAGTGTACTTCCCAACAGTACAAAAAGACTCATTTCAGTAGTCTAAATAAGTGGCTTCCTTCCCATCCTGCATAACCCTGGTTTTAAACATAACGCAATGTAAGACCCTCTTGGAATACAGCCACCAGTGTAGGTCGTTAATGTCGAATTCAGCAAGCCTGAAGACAACCAAGATAAAGGAAGCCATTGAACAGGACATTTAAATCCTCACCATGGAGACAGACCCCATGACAGACCGTGGTGTGTAGGGTGAGCGGAACACCAGTCTCCCCTGGGTGAGGTGGAACACGTAGCCCAGCTCCCGAGCCTCTGAGAATGACATGGGAATCAGCTGCTGCCCCTCCTGCTGGAACATCACCTGCCAGGTAGACGTGGCAGAGCTGTGGGCCTGATGGGGAACAAGAGACAGTCTCCAATACCACCAAGCATGCCCTAACTGGTGGAGCTCATCTAATTGACAATTTGCCAAATAGCCTTTAGCTTACTTTAGCAAGGGCAGCAGTCCAGGCATCCGTTGTACCAGAAAGACAGGAAACATCACTCCTCATTGACACCTACAGGGTAACACAACACTCTCCTATAAAAACACAAGCCCACCTCCACGAGCCCTGGATACAGTCTAGATCCATGCATCAGTACCTCCATATAGTTCTCCTCACAGCTGACTTCTCTGGGGGACCAGGGTAGAGGGAGGGAGCAGGTTGCATTCACAGAGTAGGTGGCTCCCACTCCATTCGCATCAATTGTGATCAAGTTAAAGCTAAAAGTGAACAACTCATCGTCCTAAAATACAAAAACAAGACCTTCAACTGAGATACCTGGTAGTAATTTAACTAGAAAATATAGTTTAAAAGCCCTTCCCATGGGCACAGATATAAACTCAATGGCTACTCCACATTGGTTCAATGTCATTGAAATGTTGATTTAACCAGTGTGCCCATGGGTTGTGGCTTTGAAAAGACCACAATGCACAGAAAATATATGAACCTGGTTGTCAGTGTGGCAGGAGAAGTAGGAGGCTCTGAGTTCAGCATGGCCAGGCAGAGGAAGGATACTGAACATGTAGCCACACTCTGACCCATACTGCTTAGTGATGGGGTGAACACCATCAGCATCTAGATAGGGGTAAAGAACTGGGTCATATCAAATGATTTGAATATGCTGAAGTCCAATACTAAATAAAAATCAGTTTATTCTTAAGTGGTCCAACAGGCACAGTGAGACTGAAATATACTGCAGGGAGAGACTTCCTGTCAGCACCAGCTACCAAACCCTGGCCAAGACATGTTAAGATGCCAGGTTCATAAGCTGACCAAACCTGGTTTCAGGCCCATTTTGCATCATAATTAAGGTTAAAAGCCTACTTACCAACTGCTTCAAAGCGAGGTTCGTTCCCAGCAAATTGGAGTTGGGTTGTTACCAACAGGTATCGATCCCGACATGCAGTCTCAATGGCCCCTATAAAGACACAAGGTGAGAATCTGAAGGGTGGAAACTAAATGATTCTGACCAACAATTCATACCAGTGTACTGTAGCTTGTATAAAAGGCTCATCTGACCCATTAAGTTTCTTACCTCTTGGAAGGTCAGAACATCTTACACTAGGCCATACACACAGGAATATAAATACTCTGTAAGAAACACAATAGCACAGGTCAACAAAGTATGCCAGCATCAAAACAGTTATTCAAAACATTTAAGCCCACCACCAAACTTACCCCAACCAACACCCAAAAGCCATTGATCCGTAGAAGTGTCTAACCCTAGCCAGGAACAGCTAGTAAACTACACCTGCTAGTTAACACAACATCAACTACCACGTACTTACAGTATCCTAGACAAAAAAAACAACAGTTGATATGTAACATGTTCTCTGGCACTTTTATATGGGGGTGGTGCTGTGATTAGGTAATTAATTAGCTAATTGGGTCACATGGTTGGCCAGCTTGCCAGAGCCTAGGGGCGCAGCTAAATAGTCTGAAGTCGATTCCTCTCCTCATCTCCTCTCCTTCCCCCATTCTTAGGATGTGTTTTCCATCTCCACTGAACAACAATATAAACGGATCATGTAAAGTGTTGGTTCCATGTTTCATGAGCAGAAGTAAAAGATCCCAGACATTTTCCATACGAACGAAAAGCTTATTTCTATCAAACTTTGTGCACAAATTTGTTTACATCCCTGTTAGTGAGCATTTCTAAGATAATCCATTCACTTGACAGCTGTGGCATATCAAGAAGCTGATTAAACAGCATGATCATTACACAGATGTACCTTGGACTGAGGACAATAAAAGGCCACTCTAAAATTTGTCACACAACACAATGCCACAGATATCTCAGGTTTTGAAGGAGAGTGCAATTGGCATGCTGACTGCAAGAATGTCCACCAGAGCTGTTGCCAGAGAATTGAATGTTCATTTCTCTACCATAAGCCGCATCCACCCGGCCTCACAACCACAGACCTTGTGTACGTCGTCTTGTGGGCAAGTGGTTTGCTGATGTTAACATTGATAACAGAGTGCCCATGGTGGCGGTGGGGTTATGGTATTGGCGGCATAAGCTACGGACAACGAACACAATTGCATTTTATCGGTGGCAATTTGAATGCATAGAGATACCGTGATGAGATCCTGAGGCTTGTTGTAGTGCCATTTATCCAGCTCCATCACCTCTGTTTCAGCATAATAATGCACAGCCCCATGTTGCAAGGATCTGTGCACAATTCCTGGAAGCTGAAAATGTCCCAGTCCTTCCATGGCCTGCAAACTCACCAGACATGTCACCCATTGAGCATGTGTGGGATGATCTGAATCGATGTGTATGACAGTGTGTTCCAGTTCTCGCCAATATCCAATAGCTTCGCGCAGCCATTGAAGAGGGGTGGGACAACAGCCTGATCAACTCTATGTGAAGGAAATGTGTTGCGTTGCATGAGGCAAATGGTGCTCACACAAGATACTGACTGGTTTTCTGATCCACCCCCCTATTTCTTTTGAAGGTATCTGTGACCAACTGATCCATATCTGTATTCCCAGTCATGTGAAACCCATAGATTAGGTCCTAATTTAATTATTTTAATTGACTGATTTTCTGTAACTCAGTAAAATCTTGGTTGCATTTATATTTTTGGTCAGTATACATAGTCTATGCTTGATATTTATACATGTCATTTCATATTCATGGTACAGAATAATCCTTCACTATGTCTGAGTTTACACAGGCAGCCCAATTCTGATATTTTTTTCCACTAATTGGTCTTTTGACCGATCACATTAGATCTTTTCACATCAGATATTTTTCAGAGCTGATCTGATTTGTAAAAAAAAAAATCTAAATTGGGCTGCCTGTGTAAATGCAGCCTTTTTGGTGAGTTTAGTGACCCAAGTCAAGAGTTATATTTTCACTTGGCAATGGGATCATTATATGAAATACATTTAGCTGGGATTTTAACCAACTTCACAAATTTGCAAACATGTTTTCATGTTTTATTAGGCATTCAACCGAGGATCTTCCCTGTAACAGCAATCAAAGCTCCCATCCCAACTATCGCCACACCCACATACTGCCCACTGCCCTGACCTCTGTTGGAGACTAGTGTATTAAATAGGCAGCAGAGGTTAGAGGGCAAAGGTTGAGTTGACAGGGTGTTCAATAGAGACAGTGACAATGTCATTAGCAGGGTAGGGACACTGAACGGTCAGCCTGAAACAAAACACAATTGTTAAGAGAACGGAACATTTGAATGTTAGTGTGTAAATAGTGTGTGTGCGTGCATCCATGTGTGTTGTTACCTGTAGGGAGAGTCTTGCGGATGAGGCCCTCCCTCACCCTCCCTTTGGCATATCAGACCATGACTATCTACCTGCTTCCTGTTTACAGACAAAATCTCAAAACAGGAAGTACCAGTGACGTGCTCAATACAGAAGTGGTCTGTTGAAGCAGACACAAGGCTACAAGACTGTTTTGCTAGTACAGACTGGAATATGTTCTGGGATTCATCCAATAGCATCAAGGTGTTTACCACATCAGTCACGAGCTTCATCAACAAGTGCATAGATGACTTCATCCCCACAGCAACTAAGCGAACGAACCCAAACCAAAACCATGGAATACAGGCAATATCGGTGCTCTGCTAAAGGCTATAGCTACTGCTTACAAGAAAGCCCGCTACGATCTCCGATGAGACATCAAACATTCAAAGGACAATATGGGAGGAAGGTGGAACCCTATTAGACCGGATCTCACTCTCCGTGGCTGATGAAAGTAAAGCTTTAAAAAAGTTTAAACTCACAAGGCCACCGGGCCAGACCGAATACCAGTGAGCGTTCTTGGAGAATGTTCAGAGACCAGCAAGTGTCTTGACTGACATTTCCACTCTCTCTTTGTCCCAGTCGTTAATCCCAACACGTTTCAAGTTACCACCATTTTCCCTGTTCCCAAGAACTCCAAGGTAACCTGCCTAAATGAATATCGCCCTGTAGCACTCAACTGTAATTATGAAGTTCATTGAAAAGGCTGATCATAACACACCATCATCCTAGACACCCTGAGCCCATTTCAATTTTCATATCGCCCCAACAGTTCCACAGATTACGCAATCTCAAATGCACTTCACAATACCCTCTCCAACCTGGACAACAGGAGAAATAACTGGGTGGACAGCCCATTACAACACTGGGGCCAAGCCCCTGCCATCCAGGACCTCTGTATCTGGCGGTGTCAGAGGAAGGACTAAAAATGGCCAAAGACTTCAGCCACCCAAGCCATAGACCGTTCACTCTGCTCCCGTCCGGCAATCGATACCGGAGCATCGGCTCTTAGACCGACAGGCTCAGAGACCGCTTCTACCACCAAGCCATAAGACTGCTACATACTTAATGAAATGGTTACACAGACCATATGCATTGACATTGATCTTGCACTGACTCTACGCACACTCACAAGTATTCAGCGCATGTGACAAGTATAATACATGTTTTTACATTTTAGTCATTTAGCAACACTCTTATCCAGAGCAATTAGGGTTAAGTGTCTTGCTCAAGGGCACAGTGGCAGATATTTCACCTAGTCGGCACTGGGATCTGAACCAGCAACCTTTCGGTTACTGGCCCAACGCTCTTAACCGTTGAAGTTTCAAATGCATTCTGACATTACTGAAAGTGTAGGTATTTTAACATTACTATTGTTTAACAGACAACAACACTTTTGATCAATGAAATATTGAATCAGTCGTCTTCCTCAAATGAACGGGATGATGAAATCTTTGCAAGAGGGAGGGAATCTGATTTCATTGGTCCTCAAGTCGCGGCTCAGGCAATATATTCAGGATAAATTGTTTTAACCCCGAGTAAGCCTGCCCCGAGCAGGTTATTTATGAATGATTAATTGGCATAAAATTTTACCTGGCTAAAAAGGTGAGCCACTTTCGTGGTACTGGTTATCCCGAGTTGAACTCAGGGTTGACCAAAGTTATCTAGAATTCCTGAAATCTGATTCGTAGTATCGGGCTCTGATTCTCATACAGTACACTAGCAAATTCCCCTCAACCTAGATGAGACATAATATACTGTATACTTAACACGTATGTTTATTTCATAACTCCAACTGGAACTGGTGATATGCCCACAGATGTTCGTATTGACCATTATGTTGGTAACAATTGAATAAACTCGAACCAACAACTGTATTCTGTGGCTCAACACACACACACACTCTCGCAGTAGATACAGCCTGACTCAGACTAGACATTGTAAATCTGGGACACGAATTAGTATGATATTGTAATGGCCTCTATAAATCATAAATGAGCGAATGTCCACAACAGTTGTTGAGTCCTTCAATGAAAACTCACAGGCTAGTGCAAAAGTACCATGCACAAAGAAAAAGCCAGGTTACAACCTGCGGTGCCCCGACCCCCTGCCCAGATCCCCTGCCCCCCACATAACTGACCAGGAGGGTCGCTACACAGCCCCCTCACCACAAAGTCCCTTGTTCCAGAGGGAACAAAAAGTCCCGGAAGCGACCCGGAGGCCTCCTTTTTTTCCCTACGCGGGTGTGATGGGGCTCACAGGCATAAGCGGTTCAGTCTGTGGTAGGGGGCTATCCCTCTGGGGCACCGGGGACACAGCCTGTGGCTCTGGGGAACCACTCAGTGACATAGGGGGTATAGGAGGAGCGGGACTTCTGGAGCTCTAACTGTGGGCAGAATTTAATTTCCAGAGGGAGGGGTTTACCTGAAGAGGCCCCTCTGTATGGGGATTACCTGCCACATTTCTCCCTCTGGGAGGCAGCTGGATCCAGTACACCATCTTCTCCCATCCTATCCAGGACCATGCACCGTCCCACCCAGTGACTCTCCAGCTTGGGGCAACTACGTTTCTTTCTTTCTTTCTCATCAGAGATGATGGCCAGCTGCTGCGCTAGCGTTTTGTTGAAGTGCTCCACGAGGCCATCGCTCTACGGGTGAGGCGGAGTGGTGCGGCTTTTGTGCCTATCCAGCCACTCACACATGGTGACGAACACACGGGACTGTCGCTGTGAATGGACTCAGTCGACAAACCTGCTGAACATATGGCTGTGAGGGCATCGACGATGGTCTCTGCTTCCTGGAGTGTAGGTTTCAGGCCATTTTGTGAAATAGTCCATGGTCGAGAAACACCCAGCGGTTTCCACGGTCTGTGGTGGGGTACGGCCCGACTCCGTCCACTCCCAAACTGTCCAATCCCTACTCCTCCATGCATGCTCTAGAGCACAGCCTCCCACAGTGCTTTGGGGACCACCACCTGCCACCTATCCTCTCCTGTAGCTGGCTCCTTCCATGCTCACTGTAGCATGTCATCAGCAAGCCGCACCTCCACCCACTCTAGCACTGGCTGCAGATCTGTGTCCTGCTGCTGCCTCCATTTAGCCAATTTGAGAGCCTGCAGCTCACAGCAGACAGGCACGCTCACCTGGCATACTGAGGCACCGACCCCCTCCTCCGCACACAGCTCTCTCTCATGGGCCTCTCTCAGCTCCCGTGTGCAGTACAGGGCCACCGTTAGAGTGGCCCGATGTACAACGGTGAAGTCGTACAGCTGGAGCTCCTCCAACCAGCATGCGACCTGCCCCTCTGGCTCTTTAAAAAACATGAGCCACTGGAGAATGGAGTGATAACTCCTTACAGTGAAGGGCAAGCCACACAGGTAGTACTTGAAGTGTTTGATGGACTCCACTACAGCGAGGAGCTCTTGCCATATGACACAGTAGCAGTGTGTGTTTGTTGAATGTCTTGCTGAAGTACGCCACTACTCTCTCCCCTTCTGGCCCCACCTGGGCCAGCACCCCACCCATGTCCATATTGCTCGCATCTGTGTTCAGGAAAAAGGGCAAGGTGGGGGAGGTGAGCACATGGGCCTCGATCAGTGTACGCTAGAGGGTGTTGGAGACCTCCTGCCACTCTGCTGTCCTTTGGCAGTAGGCGGTTCAAGGGAGTGGCAACACTGGAGAAGCCCCGTACAAACCTCCTGTAGTACGAGACCAGGAAGCTCTTCAGCTGCTGCTGGTTAGTGGGAATGGGCCAGTCTTGGACAGCCCACACTTTGTCCTCCATAGTGCTGATTCCCTCTTCCTCCACTTGGTGCCCCAAGGACACCTCTCTCCTCATGAAGTGAGATTGCTCAGGGTGGAGCTTCAGGCCTGCGGCAGACACCCTTTCCAGCACTTCATAGCGCCCCCAGGACAGACTGGAAGGAGCTGCCATGGGCCAGGATGTCGTCAAGGTTGACCAGACACTCCTGTTGGGGAACGCCAGCCAGCACCCTATCAATCAACCGCCCAAAAATAGCTGGAGCGTTGCGCAAGCCGAAGAACAGGACCTTGAACTGCCAGTGCCCTCTGTTGGTGGGTGAAAGCAGTCTTGGCTCTGGGGAGAGGAGAACCTGCCAGTGCCCTCTGTTGGTGGGCAAAAGCAGTCTTGGCCCTGGGGAGAGGAGAACCTGCCAGTGCCCTCTGTTGGTGGGCGAAAGCAGTCTTGGCTCTGGGGAGAGGAGAACCTGCCAGTGCCCTCTGTTGGTGGGTGAAAGCAGTCTTGGCTCTGTGGAGGGAGAACCTGCCAGTGCCCTCTGTTGGTGGGCAAAAGCAGTCTTGGCTCTGGAGAGAGGAGAACCTGCCAGTGCCCTCTGCGGAGGTTCAGTGAGGGAGCTAGGAGGACGTCCTAACCAGGTTCAGTGAGGGAGCTAGGAGGACGTCCGAACCAGGTTCAGTGAGGGAGCTAGGAGGACGTCCTAACCAGGTTCAGTGAGGGAGCTAGAGGACGTCCGAACCAGGTTCAGTGACTCTTCGTTACATGATATAGGGTATGACTCCTTCATGGTTACCGCATTCTGTAGTCCGCACATAACCTCAGCTTATCCCCCTTCTTAGGAATCATGACTATTGCTGCCGCCCAGGGGCTGCCTGAGGGCTCAATGAAGTCTGCCCACTGTATCTCCAACGGCCTTGTCTGCTGCCTCCTGGTGTGCCAGTGGGATATGGCTGGGATGCATCTTGATGGGCCGAGCGTCCCCTCGTGCTGCACCAGAATCTGACCCGCCTCCTCTTCACTCAGAGCAAAGCTGTCTCTGAATTCCAACAGCAACAGCCGTTCCTGCTGCTCGGGGTCAAGGCCATCACAGCTCCTCTCCCATATCTATCTCACTGCGGACAGTGTCCTCTTCTCTCCCATCTGGGGTGGCTGGGCTGGCCCCGGCTCACAGATGGACGTTTCATGGAGGTAGCTGGGGAAAGAAACACACAGATGGGGGTTGTGGGCTTGAACCGAGTCCAACCTAGTACAATGTCCGGCCTCACCAGGGTTACTGTGGACAGTGACAGCGAAGAGACAAAAGTCCCCAACACCGTTCCGGCCAACCACAAAAACAGGCTCCATTCTCATGCAGCAGTCTGCTCCTGAGCTCTGTGGGACTTTGGGTAATCCCTGCGCAGATGGCCTGGCTGGCCACACCCCCAGCAGACCAAGTGGCCAGAGCGTGTGCTGCATGCTGTCTGTAGTGCAATAGAACGAATTGAGTTTAGTTATTTTCAAGGTTTTCCGGCTCTGGGCTACACTGCACCACAGCCCACACAGTGGGTGTACTGTATCAACATGCCCCCACGGAAGCTCCAGTCCATACAATCTCCAAGGCTTTCTGTAATGAATCAAACACGACAGCGTCTTGGGTTTACCGAGAATGGTGCGACCCCCCCAACAAATGGGGAATGGATTTAAAACATTTTCAGGGGGGGTCTCTCAGTTGGTTGAGGGGCAGCTCTCGGGGAACTACGGGAGGGGGATCCTGGGGGGCTGGTCGCCTGGCAGTTGGACGCTTGGGCCGATGGCTGATGGGAACCTGAACCAGCGATCTGTTTTTTGGCCTTGTGGGAGATCTGTCAACGTGCCCTTGTTTCGGGCGGTGACCCTGGTTGCTTCTGTGGGTCACTCTGGAAGATGGCTAATGTGATGTAGATTTTGTGCAGCTTCACTGCAAGTAGATATCATTTTTTTATTGAATAGTACACCATAAAGAAAAATAATTACAAAAAAAGATTAGTGCAAGCAAATATACGGGCCACAAACAGGCAAATAACTGTGCAGCACAAAAGTGGTGTGCAAAACGGCATCTCGGAACGCACAACTCATCGGTGCTTGTCACAGATGGGCTAATGCAGCAGACAACCACACCGGGTTCCACTCATATCAGCTAACATCAAGAAGAACTGTGGGCACGCAACCACCAACACTGAACAATTGAGGAGCGGAAAAACATTGCCTGGTCCGACAAATCCCGGTTCCATCATGATGGCAGAGTCCCGATTTGGTTTAAGCAGCATGAGTCAATGTCCCCATCCTGTCTGTTGACAACAGTGGTGTAATGCTGTGGTGGATGTTTTCCTGGCACACGTTAGGTCCAACACCGTTCACCTGATGACCGAGGTCAGCCTGCAGGCGCCCGGCCTGCCACAAGGAGTCGCTAGAGCGCGATGAGCCAAATCAAGCCCGCCCGGCCAAACCCTCCCCTGGACAATGCTGGGCCAATTGTGTGCGACCCTATGGGACCCCCGATCATGATCGAACCCGGGTCTGTAGTAGCGCCTCCAGCACTGTGATGCAGGAGGCCCTTTTAGCGGGCTCTCTTGTATGCATCCATGTCCTATTCCCTCTGCTCTCTGTGATGCATTTTCTTCTTTGACGCACCTTATGTCTAAACTTCTTTACAGTGAAATGATCTTGATTGGTGATCTCAACTGGTTGGTTAAAGCCGGTGTCTGATGGTTTAAAAATGTTTTGTAATTCTATGAATCTTACCCAGTTGATTAATTCACCCACTCGCCCAAATCTTAAATGCCCAGATAAATCTACCCTGATTGACTTGATATTAACAAATGTTCCACATAAATATTCTGAGGTTGGTGATTTTTGTAATGATTTAAGTGACCATTGTGTTGTTGTTGCTGTTAGAAATATGAAGGTTCCTAAGACAGACCCACGTTTTATTCGTAAGAGAAATTTGAAGTGTTTTAATGAGCAGGCTTTCTTTCATGATTTGTTTTATTTTGACTGGAGCAAGATTGAGCTTACCCCTGATGTGGAAACTGCCTGGATATTCTTTCATGATGTTTTTTTCCAAATAGTAAACAAACATGCCCCATTCCGCAGGTTCGGGGTTAAAGGGCGGGATAATCCATGGTTTTCTTCTGAGCTGTCTTGTATTATTCACAACTGTAATCTAGCCTGGGCTAAAGCAAGGAAATCATGTTCTGATGCTGATTGGCTTATTTTTAGGCACTTACGAAACAAGTGTTATTTTCTTCTCAGGAAGGCCATTTTATGTATTTTACCACTGATAACCTGAATGACCCTAGAAAGTTTTGGAAGGCTATTAAGTCTGTCTGGTAACAGTAATGTTAATTAATGAATTACCGTCATGTGTTTTGAAGGACTCTGTTGCTGTATATGACAAAACTGAAATGCTGAATTGTTTCAAAGAACACTTTGTATCATCTGGTAGGCTGTTTGATTCAGTGTCCTCTGTCTCTGTACAACCCTGTGTGGATGAACCAGTGTCCTCCGTCTCTGTACAACCCTGTGTGGATGAACCAGTGAGAGCTGGTCAAACGCTTAGCTTTTTGCCATTCTCAGTGCAGGTGGTACATAAAGCCCTGAAATACTTAGATCAAAGAAAGCCTGCAGGTCCTGATCTTTTGGATCCCTGCTTTTTAAATCTGGCAGCTGATTTCATAGCTGAACCACTTACATATCTGTTCAATCTAACCCTGGAATGTAATGAAATTCCAAAAATCTGGAAATCAGCAATTGTCCTACAACTTTTAAAAGGGGGAGATCCAACTCTTAAATAATTATAGGCCAATCTCAAAGCTGTCACCCCTGGTGAAAATACTTGAAACCCTTGTGAGTGAACAGCTAAAAGAGTTTTTATTTATTAACTCTATATTATCAATGTACCAATCAGGCTTCAGGAAGAAGCATAGCACAATTACAGCAGCCATGAAGGTTTTAAATTATATCACTGAAGCCCTTGACAAAAAACAGCACTGTGTCTCACTTTTTATTGATCTCTCTAAGGCTTTTGATACAGTTGATCATGCTATACTAAAGGCAGAGATTGTCGAGTGTAGGTCTTTCAGAGCATGCAGTTGCATGGTTTGCTAACTATCCGTCTGATAGAACTCAGTGCACTCAATTTGATGGTCTTGTGTCTGTTAAATTGTCTGTCTTTAATGGTGTGCCCCAAGGCTCTGTACTTGGTCCTCTCATTCACTATTTATTTAAATGATTTAGACAAAAATGTCCAAAATGCATTTTTATGCTGATGATACTGTTACTTACTGTTGTGCCTAGTCTCTTACAAAACCTTTCCAGAACATGCAAACTGCTTTTTATACTGTTCAACAATTGAAGCTTATCCTCAATACTGACAAAACTAATCTAATGGTGTTTTTTAAAGCAAGAAATAGACCTCTGAACCTTTCACCTATTACTACCTTTCAGGGCAAGGAAATTGAGGTTGTAACCTCCTATAAATATCTTGTAATATTAATTGTTGACGGCCTCTCTTTTAAATTGCATATTCAACAACTTACAAAAAAAATTAAACTGAAATTGTGATTTTATTTTAGGAATAAGGCCTATTTTTCTTTTGAAGCCAGGAGGCAGCTAGTATCAGCTACATTTATGCCTTTACTAGACTATTGGGGATACTTTATATACGAATGCTTCTGCTCAGTGTTTGAGATCAATTGACACTCTTTACCATGGCACTTTGAGATTTATTTTCAAATGCAAAACCTTTACGCACCACTGCACTTTGTATACCAGGGTTGGCTGGCCTTCTCTAGTGACTCGTAGGCTCAGTCACTGGTATACTTTTATTTATAAAGCCATTTTGGGTTTACTACCATTTTGTTTGTACATTTTTATTGTTCAGAAATGTGGGTACTCTTCATTCGTTGGACTTTATCCTGCTAACTGTTCCAAATGTCCGAACTGAATTTGGTAAAAGGGCTTTTATGCGCCATCGTCTTGGAACGCCTTACAAAATACTTTTAAACTGGAAGAACTTGTCCCGACTGGTATTTTTAAATCACTGATGAATGATCTTGAGACTGACTCCCTGACCTGTCAATGTTAATTTGTTTTTGATTTTTGTTATACTCTTGTGAATTCTATGGTTTTTACTAGATTACTTGTAGTTTATGTCTGTAATTTTTGTAATGACTTGGTGCTACCTAGCTTGGCCAGGACGCTCTTGAAAAAGATTTTAAATCTCAATGAGCCCTTCCTGGTTAAATAAGTTTAATAAAATAAAAATGCCTTGTAAGCGGTAGATTAGCCTTTAACCCAGCACTGATATTGTCTGTAATTCATGGTTTATTTTGGATACATTCGTAGTCACTGTAGGGATGACAGTCTGCACTTATTGAAGCCTGTGACTTTTGGTGGTAAACTCAATGTCTGCGTGTCGTCATCACAGGAGGCTGCTGAGTACAAGACTCGTCTGGAATAGAGCAAATGAAACAGCTGGAAACCATGTATTGGATACCATTCTGCTCCAGCCATTAACACAAGCCAGTCCTCTCCAAATAAAAAGGTGCCACCAACCTCCTGTGAGTCATGTATATCGTCCTAAGGTCATGATTGTGTTGCTCATATTTGGTTTAATTATTTTATATTGGATGAACCCCGAAACATATCCCAATCTGTGCTAGCGAAAATCTTGTAGCCTCGCGTTTGTCGTCCTACCACTTCCGTATTGAGCGCATCACTGGCACTTCCTGTTTGAGCTTTTCTTTGTAAAACAGAATCACGTTTAGATTTGCTGAAGGACCTTATGCGTAATGACTCGGGATGATCCAGCTGGGTCTGTGAAGCACCGTAGGAGAGAACGTCTTTGTTCTGGGGCAGGTAGCCTAGTGGTTGCAAGCTTGAATCTGAGCTGACAAGGTTAAACTTTATTTTTAAAGTCGTTCTGCCCCTGAACAACGGAGTTAACCCACTGTTCCTAGGCAGTCTTTGAAAATAAAACTGTTAACCAACTTAATTAAAAATATAAAAAAACTTGTCCCAGATTGCTCTGTGGGAGGGAGGGGAGAAACGCCAAGAATCAGACAACTCCGTCTGTCCGCACACTGGAATCCACACCCACTTCATCCACCCAGCAGACTTATGACCTGATGCCCTTGCCTCAGCCAGATCCGATGTCCAGCCACAAGCATTCCAGTGATCCTACACTCAGGCCACCTTGAAGTATTGGCCCTTTCCACTGCTAGGCTTACCCATATTGCCAGCCACTATCGTCCACTAGTGCAATTTCAATTTACTTGACACCAATATAACAACCTTAGTGTTCAGGCTACTGTATGGCTATGGCCACAAACACCCTAAAGAAACAGAACTGTTGGGACTAGAGATAAAAGGAAAAGCCTGGTCATAACTTGGGGCGGTTTCCACTGGCAATTAAAGGGTCAAATAGCTGGCTCCAAAAAAATGCTCAACTTCACGCTGGGTCAAGGGGCAGTAGGGTAGCCTTATGGTTAGTGTTGGACTAGTAACGAAAGGTTGCAAGTTCAAATCCCCGAGCTGACAAGGTACAAATCTGCCGTTCATTGAAAATAATGTTCTTAACTGACTTGCCTAGGTGTTGGAGGAAATTATAGTTGAAGCGATTAATAATGTATACATTTCAATTAGAACCAATTATTCTAATACTATTATGTTATGGGATGAAATATATGGGTTCTTGGTTAAGCTGTTACTGAAAATGTAAGAAATGAATTAATTGTCTGTACCTTGTAGGTTTAAGGGAGAAGGATGATGCATCTGACAGATAAGAATGGTCCTTGATATTCCATTAGTGGAGAAAAGTATCTTTTAGACAGTTTGGAATGTAGTTTTATGAGGGGAGTAGAAGAAGGTCTCCAGACCTAAAGACACTGCGTTATTGTGGGGATCGGAGAGAGTGTGTGAAACTGATGACGTCATTTTATGTCCTCATTAAAATGTAATGTTCTTTGTATTTTGGGTCAGTACTCTCTGGAATTAAACGCTGTTACCTGGCTTTTAAGACTGGTCTCGATCTACTTCATGCATAATTAATGAACTTAAACCTCATTAATGAACGAGAGAGTGCGAAATTGATTTTGGCTATAAAACATAGGAATTTATAAATTCCACTAACACTAGGTTAAAGAAAACTGGTCTACACTGGCCCAGGTTAACTGGTGCCAGATTGATTAGATTTAGGGCTGTGACTTTACACAACAACCAAGCTGATCACTGCTAGACACTGAAAGTTTAGCTAGTTCATGGACAAGCAGTTGTCATACATGGGGAATTACCACCATAAATCCATCCTTCATACAAATGTTTTCACTATGCAAAACAGACCCTTCAGCCCTTGAATGCTAGCAAGTCAGTTAGAAGATGGCAAGTGAATTCCTACTAGTTCAAATTGAACACAAGCCAGAGCCTATCATTTTTTTCTGGTTTGCTAGGTGGTGAATGCCATGGCAAGCAAGGAATTAAGCTAGCAACACTAAGTATTAACTAGTGAACATTAGCAAGCTAAATAGATGGATCAGTCATGTCACAGCAGGAATTTGGGGTAAAGTTAGAACATGGCAAATTACTCAGGTCAACATCTTGCTAGCTACATTAATGACTCCAGCTCACCACATTGTCTACCTACAGTAGCATCATGGCAATCTAATTTCTGGAGGCAATGGAAATAACATTTGAGTTGACCCCACCCTGGGTTGACTTCAAAGTGCTAATGTTAACAGGGCTTTAAAGTGTTACCCTATTAGAATTCACTTGGGGTATAACCCCCAAACTGAATGAAGCCACATCAGGACAAGCTACAGAGATTTTAAAGATTATATTTATTAAGACATTTACACTCAATACTCTTGGCAGCATTGTCACTTCATTAGTTCCTACAGAGAGAGGAAGAAAAAGTTAGCTCCGTTTGAAAAGTAACACAATACTAGTCGTCATTGTACGTCATAAAATTGTGTTGCGTGACTGGTGTGGGCCTAGAGATTGATTTGCCAGTTGCCTTAAGCTGGCAGGCATTTCTCCCAGGAGTCACTCCTGTTTTGGAGGTTGAAGGTATAATGGGTAGGCTGAAATAGTGTGGACAGAGTCAGGAGTAAATTTCTCCACTTTTTAGATGCATGACACCAAGTACTGAACACTTACTTTACAGGGACTCTAGTCAAGATGGTGCCAAATCCTGGCGAGTCTGCTTCAAACCGCCGATACGCAAACAGCTTGTAAAGGCCACTCAGTGGATAGACACACCGCACAGTCACCCTAACGAGAGAACAATTGAACACATGTATAGATCAAAGCCACGGTGCCTTTAGTGAGAGTTAGTGACTAAGGAATATTTATTGTACTTGGTTTCAACCAATGAGACAGTATATTATTAGTGAAGTCATGTACACAAAGGCAGTATACCTGGTTGAGACTGGTGCTTCCACTGATTGGCTTGTATGCTCAACAGTGATCTCATTTTCATAGGTAAGGTGCTGGTAATCAAACTGCAACACAAGAGGTCAAAACAAACCTGAATGTATTAATTCAACCATTAGCCTGTTGAAAGCCATGTCTAAACGCTTACGGTTGTTCTTTTGTTAGCCCTCATGAGAAATCAAGACAGTTTAAGTCTTAATATTAATTTAAGTAGTTGGCCTGTATGTTGAAAGTTCCTGAGTTAAACCAGGGTTTCCCCAAAACTCAGTCCTGGGGCACATACCTTGCTTTACAGATTCAAATACCAACTCCGCAAGCTTTGAATCAACTGTGTAGCACTGGAGTTTAAAAATTATTTTTTCAGTACCAGGGGCCCTAGAATAAAGTTGTGAACACCGAGTTAAGGCACACCAATCACTTGGACCGTCTCTGCACATTCAGGATATTCTGGTAATCAAATTATTTGGCCAGATTAGGATATGGGGCAAAACAGGTTAAATTAGGGGGTTTCAGCCGAGTCCTTTGGTAAGGACTAACAAAAACCCCAGAACTAAAACCCACAGCTGACCAAAATTTAGCAAGATTTTAGTTGTTGGTTAAGATGGAACAATGCTGGAACTTCCATTTCAAATACCGATCACTCGTGGAGCCCGATTGCATTTATGACTCTAATTCTATGGGTTGGACAGTGCTATACCTGGACCCTGGTTCCACAGGTGTCAAGTCTAAAGCTAAAGAGAACCCTGGTGTCATCCATCTCTTGAGGCCTGCAGTTGGAGTCCAGGAGGGAGGATCTGATGGGTTCAGATCCAGGGATGGCCAAAATCACAGACACCACTGTCATCACACCTTCAGTGGAACACACTGGAGAGAGGAAGGCCTGTTAGTGCTGATCAACCCTATAAAAGCGTCACCAGGCAAAAGCAAGCGACGCTGCAGGTTAATATCTGACCAACTAGTAGTTACCTATGAACTCAGTAGTCTGGAATAGACACGCTTTGGCCAAGGAGCTCTTGACCTCCAAGGTCTTCGGAGCTCTTGAGAGAATTTCAAAAGTACCACGGAACTGCTTCAAATTGATGTCCTAGGAAGAAAAAAAAAGAGCAGGTACTCTTTAATTATAACTCCTACTTTATCCAACGACGAGTCAGTTTAAGCACTTGACCAATGAGCATCTCACCTTATAAGTGTAGCCAACAGAGAAGAGGGGCACTTCCAGGGTCAGACTCTTGCTGTCATTCCGCATAACGTAGCCCCGCTTGGCTGCCAGATTTGTGGTCAGAATGTGAGGGCCAACACCCACCTCCCACAGGTAGTCAAACGGCTTATGGTCCATCTGGAATCTGATGCTTTTCTCGTTGCAGACGCCTTTGAAGACCGGAGGAACTGAGAAGAAACAAATAGTTTAGTCAATAGTGACACAACGTTAGGGGTAAACTTGGGAAAGTGTATCGTGGTTGGTTACTGGGCTGCGTCAAGCCATCGTGCAGCCCAGGTCTCATAGTTGAAGGTTGAAGTCAACTTACAGACATCATTGAACTGAGCCACGACTGAGGCCAGGTAGAAGTACGGCTCGGCCTGAGGCAGGATGACCAACGTGTAGTTGATGTCCAACGAGTATTCGAGAAGCCCCTCTGTAGGGTACTATGGACAGGAACACATCACCAATTAAGAAACAGTACAAAAGCCTTCAATTCACCTCTTAAAACCATTGGAGATGGTTGAGGACAGGAACCCCCTCTTCTCCAATGTTGAGGAAAAGCTGAGACCACAGTAGCTAATATCATTGCATCATTACCAGCTTGTGAATAACGGCATCAAATGGCACCCTGAGAATGTAGGCATGTAGGGTACTATTGGGCTGGGGGACCATGGTTATGATGAGGCCACTTTCATTCGCCTCTAGTATGGTGAATTTGTGACCATTGAGCTTCACAGCCACCAGGTCAACATCATAGGAGAGGTTCCCCAGGTAAACAGTAAACACACGATCCTCAAGGACTGTTTCTGTGGTGGGAGAAGGACAACAGGGTCATTAGCAATCATGACCATGGAGCTGAAGATCCACTTGAATTGGCTAGTAGAACTCCTTACGGTTAATGATGGAGAGGTGCTGGATCAGAAGGGGTGTGTTCATGGGCCTGTGGAGGCGGAGTCTGGTCTCCACACCACTGTCATCCATGAAGATTTGTTCATAGTAGAGACGGACCACATAGAACTCACGGTACATGTTGTCCATCACAAAGCTCTGGAAGAGTTGAAACCGTTATGAAGCATCTGCCATTAGGTTATATGGTACAAAGTAGAATATTCAAGGTGTACAGAGGACATGAGTGAATGAAGCCATTTGCAGCTTCTCTGCATCAGAATACAAGGTAAGCGTCTCCATGTGAATGGTCAGATGCCGGCCTGGTACGCTACTGACTTTTCTGTATCCTCCGGCAGCGTTGAAGGGGATGCTGATCTGGACAGTGGTGTCACTTATATCCAGGCTGTAGCCTCGCTCTGCTGTGATGGGCTCATCCAGGAGCTGACCATCCACCCCCATTGAGATCTTGATGCTCTCCGACCCAGAGAGGCCAGAGAACAGCGGGGACAGCAGAGTGGGGGTCTGCCAGACCAGCCCCACCCCATCATACATTCCTTCATCTGGAAAGAGGTTATACATAGAAAGGTTAAGACTGATGAACACTTCCTGGTTTAGTGATCAATCAGTGCAGTGATCAGGTACAGGTGAAAATAGTCACTAGAGCCATCAATTGTTTAGCCCATCTAGCCCTTTGAATGGTCAGGGCTGATAGGTCACTGAAACTTACCAGTGCTGCAAGCAACCACCAAGTTCACCATGATGACCATCCATCTCTGCCTGGAGACTAGTATCAGATAGACCACCTCAACCAACGTACCATTCACCTGGAATTAGATAATGATTTGGTACCTGCCAACAATACAGTATGAAGACAACTGAAAAGCTATGTAAATAAATCCAGTATTCCAGCCTAAACAAGTTATATTTTAAGAATTCCTACAGGAAAGCAAGACCATACCCATCAAGGCATTTAATGTAATTTGAGATGGGAAAGCCTCGTGCCAGCATTGAGACATACCCAAGATACCTGCATCCATTTAAATCCTCACCATGGTGACAGACCCCATGACAGAACCTGGCGTGTAGGGTGAACGAAACACTAGCCTCCCCTGGGTGAGGTAGAACACGTAGCCCAGCTCCCGAGCCTCTGAAGGAGACATGAGAGTCAGCTGCTGCCCCTCCTGCTGGAACATCACCTGCCAGGTAGACATGGCAGAGCTGTGGGCCTGATGAGGAACAAGAGACAGGGCATGCATGGTGTTATTGGGGACAAATTGGTGGAGCTCATCTAATTGACAATTTGCCAAATAGCCTTTAGCTTACTTTAGCAAGGGCAGCAGACCAGACATCTGCTTTTGTACCAGGTAGATCAGACACTTCACCCCTCACCGACACCTACAGGGGAATATAACAGACCATACTCCTATAAAAAAAGGTTAAGGATAGTCTAGGCCAGCATCAGCACAAATACAACCCTGGATGCACAGTCTAGAGCCATGTATTAGTACCTCCATATAGTTCTCCTCACAGCTGACTTCTCTGGGGGACCAGGGTAGAGAGAGGGAGCAGGTTGCATTCACAGAGTAGGTGGCTTCCACTCCATTCGCATCAATTGTGATCAAGTTAAAGCTGAAAGTGAACACCTCGTCGTCCTAATATACAAAAACAAGACCTTCAACTGAGATACCTGGTAGTAATTTGACTAGAAAATAGTTTAATGCCCTTCCCATGGGCACAGATTTAACTCAATGGCTACTCCACAGTCGTTCAATGTAATTGAAATGTTGATTTAACCAGTGTGCCCATGGGTTGTGGCTTTGAAAAGACCACAATGCACAGGAAATATATGAACCTGGTTGTCAGTGTGGCAGGAGAAGTAGGAGGCTCTGAGTTCAGCATGGCCAGGCAGAGGGAGGATACTGAACATGTAGCCACACTCTGACCCATACTGCTTAGTGATGGGGTGAACACCATCAGCATCTAGATAGGGGTAAAGAATTGGGTCATATCAAATGATTTGAATATGCTCAAGTCCAATACTAAATAAAAATCAGTTTATTCTTAAGTGGTCCAACAGGCACAGTGAGACTGAAATATACTGCAGGGAGAGACTTCCTGTCAGCACCAGCTACCAAACCCTGGCCAAGACATGTTAAGATGCCAAGTTCATAAGCTGACCAAACCTGATTTCAGGCCCATTTCACATCAGAATTAAGGTTAAAAGCCTACTTACCAACCGCTTCAAAGCGAGGTTCGTTCCCAGCGACTGAGAGTTGGGTTGTTACCAACAGGTATCGATCCCTACACACAGTCTCAATGGCCCCTATAAAAGACACACAAGGTGAGAAACTAAAGGGTGGAAACTAATTGATTCTGACCAACAATTCATACCAGTGTTCTACAGCTTGTATAAAGGCTCATCTGACTCAATTTAAGTTACTTACCTCTTGGAAGGTCAGAACATCTTACACTAGGCCATACAGACAGGAGTACAAATACTCTGTAAGAAAAACAATAGCACAGGTCAATAAAGGTTGCCAGCATCAAAACACTTATTCAAAACATTTAAGCCCACCACCAAACTTACCTCAACCAAAACCCAAAAGCCATTGCTCCGTTGTGAACCGAGTGTCTAACCCTAGCCAGAAACAGCTAGTAAACTACACCTGCTAGTTAACACAACATCAACTATCACAGACTGACAATATCCTAGTAAAAACAACAGTGGATAAATACCATGTTCTCTGGCACTTTTATATGGGGGTGGTAATGTGATTGAGGTAATTAATTAGCTAATTGGGTCACATGGTTGGTCATCTTGCCAGAGCCTAGGGGCGCAGCTAAATAGTCTGAAGTGGATTCCTCTCCTCATCTCCTTCCCCCTTTCTTAGGATGTGTTTTCCATCTCCACTGAATAACAATATAAACGGGTCATGTAAAGTGTTGGTTCCATGTTTCATGAGCAGAAATAAAAGATCCCAGACATTTTCCATACGAACGAAAATCTAATTTCTATCAAACTTTGTGCACAAATTTGTTTACATCCCTGTTAGTGAACATTTCTCCTTTGCCAAGATAATCCATGCACTTGACAGCTGTGGCATATCAAGAAGCTGATTAAACAGCATGATCATTACACAGGTACACCTTGTGCTGGGGACAATGAAAGGCCACTCTAAAATTTGTCACGCAACACAATGCCACAGATATCTCAAGTTTTGAAGGTGAGTGCAATTGGCATGCTGACTGCAAGAATGTCCACCAGAGCTGTTGCCAGAAAATTGAATGTTCCTTTCTCTAACATAAGCCGCATCCATCCGGCTTCACAACCACAGACCATGAGTAAGGCGTTGTGTGGGCGAGTGGTTTGCTGATGTTAACATTGTGAACCGAGTGCCCATGGTGGCGGTGGGGTTATGGTATGGGCGGCATAAGCTATGGACAATGAACACAATTGCATTTTATCTATGGCAATTTGACTCCACTCCGGGATGCTGTCCTTCTAGGCAGAGTTTCAAAGGAAAAGCCATATCTCAGACTGGCCAATAAAAAGAAAAAGATGGGCAAAAGAACACAGACACAGGACAGAAGAACTCTGCCGAGAAGGCCAGCATCCCGGAGTCGCCTCTTCACTGTTGAGACTGGTGTTTTGCGGGTACTATTTAATGAAGCTGCCAGTTGAGGACTTGTGAGGTGTCTGTTTCTCAAACTATACACTCTAATGTACTGTACTTGTCCTCTTGCTCAGTTGTGCACCGGGGCCTCCCACTCCTGTTTCTATTCTGGTTAGAGACAGTTTGCGCTGTTTTGTGAAGGGAGCAGTGGAGCTCCCTCCAGTAACCACGAGCACAACTTCTCCTTGATTTTAACTGGCCGCTTTATCCTGTAGATTTAGTCAGAATTATCACCTTCCGTGAGAACTATAAAGTAAATGAAAAATACAGTGAAGCACACTCTTACATCCTCCTTATCTTACGAGTGACATATTAGCTTGGTATAACTCTGAAGTGCTTACATACATAAATAGTTTAGCCGGTGCTATAACAGTATCAGATTAAACACATGAATCATGGTAAAATACCTCATTGGCTGCTTATTACAGAAGGGAGGAATATCTACTTCACATTTATTATTCCTGGCATTAATTCACACTTCATCCTTAATTATTATAATGTTACCATCCTCACATACACGCTTCAACCTTTATGAACTACACCCGATGACATGAAAACTTAGCTAACACAGTGCGGGATTGCCTTCCCTCCAAAAGTGTGTTGCTACAATAAGGATCCCCGTTACAACAGTATAAGCTGTGTAGTTCCGCTTGTCTTATCATTTCCCCCACACAGCGGACACGTAAACAATTCAAACAAAGGACAACGACATAGACTTACAGGTTAACTGTCAGTTACACTCCCACCAATCACCGGTGATTTCTGTGAAAGGGGTGTGCATGTTTCTTGATCGGCTTCCAGGAGGGTGACTCTTATGGACGGGCCTCTCCCTATAGGTGGGTTTGGTGATGTGTTTACCTCTCTCATCCAGGGTTGAGTCACTGATCAGTAACTTGAATCTTCTCACCCGTCCATCCTGTCCCGGGTACACTTCTGTAACGTTTGCCAATTTCCACTGGTTGCGTGGTACAATATCATCTTGCAAGATGACAATGTCATTAATCCTTGCGTTTCTTCTGTCTTTATTCCATTTCTGTCTGTGTTGGAGGTTTAGGAGGTACTCTTTCTTCCACCTTGTCCAGAATTCATTGGCTAAGAATTGTACTCTACGCCATCTCTTGCGGAGATAAAGATCTTCCTTGATGAACTGTCCAGGTGGCGGTAAGATAACTGTGGACTTCATTGTCAAGATATGATTTGGCGTGAGAGGTTCTGGACCTAATGGATCATTCAGATATACCGTAGTTAGGAGTCTACTATTTAAAATTGCCATGACTTCATAGAGAAAGGTATGCAGAGAAGCGCTGTCGAGTCTTCCATCTGACTGATCAAGAATGGATGTTAAGACACTTCGTATCGTGCGGATTTGTCTTTCCCAAACACCACCCATGTGACTTAAAGATGGGGTGTTCATGATAAACTCGCATCCAAGTTCCTTCAGTCCTGTTTGATCCATTTCTTTCAGGGCGTCCACAAACTCGCGTCTTGCACCAATGGAGTTGCTGTCTTGATCACGTCTGATTTGACGAACATTACCACTTTTGAATGAACGCAGGGAATTGATAAAAGTGTTGGTGGTGAAGTCATCAAGCAGGAGTAGGAGCCCATAACGCTTTAACTCTCTTCTTCCGTCCTTGGCATAGAAAGGTCCAAAGCAGTCCATCCAGCAGTATGTGAAGATCTGCCATCCTTTGCCCTTCTGTACATCTTCTGAATTTCCTACATTTCACACATTTGTAGATGTGAGAGGAAACTGCATTGCTGCATCCTTGGATCCATATACCGTTGGATCGCAGCTCATTGATAGTCATTCCACGTCCTTGGTGTCGTACTCTTTCAAGATAGCCACTTGTCAGTGCTGCTTGTCAAGCACTATCTCTTGGCAGGATTGCAAGATGCTTCACATGGGAATGAAGAGTTGCATGAGCCAAGCGACCTCCTACCCTGTGGATACCTTGCTCATCCAGAAATGCAACTTGCTTGCTTTATCTTTGGTCTTGATGTCTTTCTGGTGCCTAAGGTTGTGTATCTCATGGGAGAAGGCTGCTTCTTGAACCATCTTTATAATGGTGAGCTCTGCCTCTCTCCTTTCTTCTATGCTTGTAGCTTCACTGGACCTCAATTTTAAACCCATGGCTTCCTTGACACGTCGTTTGAGCCTGGCAATAGCTTTTACCACTCTTGCCCAGTCTGAGAACATGTGAAGGTGATCTAGTAAGGATCTTTCTTCCTTTGCCTGGGTATCATGGACCAGGGATTTCTGCAGCTCTGGATCATTGTCTGAGAACTCTTCCCCCTTGACTTGAACTTTGGGAAGTTCTTCTTGTCAAAGAAAGTCTGGACCTGTGAACCAGTTGGAAGCCATGAGCTGTTCTGATGTGAGACCTCTGGAAGCATGATCCGCAGGATTCTCTTCAGAGGTCACATATCTCCATTGTTCGGGATCTGTGCTTTGCTTAATGCGTTGAATACGGTTAGCTACAAAGACGTGGAATCTTCTGGCTTCATTGTTGATGTAGCCAAGAACTACCTTCGAGTCTGTCCAGAAGTATTCCTGTAGACCTTGTATCTCTAGCTCCCTTTTGAGCATGTCACTTGTTCGAACAGCTACCACCGCTGCTGAAAGTTCCAGTCGTGGTATGGTCGTAACCTTGGAAGGGGCGACTCTCGACTTCCCCATAACTAGGGAGCAATGAACTTCTCCTGCTGTGCTGATTGTTCTGAGGTATGAGCACTCTCCAAAACCTGAGGTACTAGCGTCGGAGAAGTGATGCTCATAACTCTGCACCTCCTTGAAACTTGATGGCAAGTAGCCTCGTTGGATCCTTACTTCAGACAAGTTTTGTAGACCTTAGAGCCAGAATTCCCACTGGGAACGTAGGTCATCTGGAAGGGGGTCATCGCGGTCAATCTTGTCACGACACATCTGCTGCAAGATCTGCTTCCCTGCCAGGACAAAGGGTGCCACAAAGCCAAGTGGATCATATACAGAGGCTACTGTAGACAACACTCCTCTTCTTGTGAGTGGGCGTTCCTTGACAACTACTCTAAACTGGAACTCGTCTGATGCGACACACCACAGTACACCAAGCGCTCTCTCCATGTGTGGTTCACCCAGGTCTTTGGCACCCTCGGGACACGTTCTTCCTTGGGAATTATGGCTTTAACTTCCTTGCTGTTAGAGATAAACTTGTGCTGCAAAGCTCTCTTGCTTCTTTCACCAGCTGGGCCGCTTCAGCTTCAGACGATACGCTTGTCAACCCATCATCAACATAAAAGTTCCTTTCTATGAACTGGATAGACTTCTCACTGAAGCTTCCTCGTCCTTCGGCAGCAAGATGTTTGAGACCATAGTTGGCGCAACCAGGAGATGAAGCTGCGCCGAACAAGTGGACCTTCATACGATGCACTGAGGGTTGAGACTCTCGATCTCCGTTCTCCCACCAAAGGAACCGTAGATAATCTTGGTCTTCTGCTTTCACATGAAACTGGTGGAAAATGCGCTCTACGTCACACATGATTGCAACTGGACCCTTACGAAAACGACAAAGGACGCCCAGCAATGTGTTTGTCAACTCTGGACCGCAAAGGATATGGTCATTCAAGGACGTCTCTCGAAACTTAGCTGAGCAGTCAAAGACGACTCGTATCTTCCCAGGCTTTTGTGGGTGATAAACCCCATGGTGCGGGATGTACCATGCTGGATGCTTGTTAATTTCCTCTTTGGAGACCTTCTCAGCATCTCCACAAGATATGGTCTCTTCCATGAATGCTGTGTAGTCCTTGTAGTACTGCTTGTTTCTCCTTAGCCTCCTTTCCAGGCACTTGAGACGGTGAACTGCACATGTTTTATTGTTCGACAGGTTGGGTCTTTCTTCCATAAACGGCAGCGGCATCTCATAATGTCCATTGTCCTTGCGTCTGATGCCCGCTTTAATTTTTGTCAGGAACCGGATATCCTCTTGAGATATGAGGTCCTCTTCTGCAGCGCTCTCGTTGAAGTCAGATTCAAGCATCTTGATAATGTCCAGTGCTGTGATTACCTCTCTTACATGTGTTCTACAAACATAGTGTACTTGATTTGTGAGGTTGGAAGAAGATTGAAGGCTTGACATCATCTGTCTAACGATAACCCGATGACTCACTCCAATAGCGTCGCCATAGTCGATACATGGATTTCCATAGCCGACTATGCTCCAGCCAAGATCTGTTCTCTGAGCAAAAGGCTGATTTCCCTTACCAGAAACAATTTCTCTTGTAAGGGAAGACCACCCTGTATTGGACAAAAATGAATGGGAAGTCATTGGCATCGGACAAACCATATACACATTGTTCAATACCACCCAATTCGGCGTTGATTCATGCAAAGTGTATTGCAAATGCCATATGGCAATTGCCAGTTGTAACACTTTAAAAATTCAACAGGTGGCGAATCCGCTCCACCATGGTTTTTCATATTGGAAATGTAACCCAAGTCAACCTCCAAAAGCAACATTTTGAAAAAATGATTTTTTTGTCGAAAACTTATCACCCCTTAAAAAAGTGCTTTCTGGGCCGTTTATCGAAATTCTTCAGATTTTTTTTGTAAATTACACATGTGTAAGAACTGTATGAATATACTTTTGTCCAATTTTATTATCATATATATATATTTTTTTTTTATGCGCATAAGTAATATGTTGTGTCCATTTTCAATATGATTTCATAGGAAGTCAAAAGTCAAAAGTCAAAATTTTGTAAAAAACTTCACACACCCTTAAAAAAGTGCTTTCTGGACCGTTTTTCGAAATTCTTTCAAATTTTGTGTCAATTACACACGTATAAGAACTGTATCAACATAGTTTAGTTGTATTTTATTATCATAATTTTTTTTTTTTTACTTGTGCATAAGGAATATGATTTTTCCATTTACAATATGATTTCATAGGAAGTCAAAAGTCAAAGTCAAGTCACTTTTTGGGGGCCAAATGCCATAAGAAATTTGACATGCTCAAAAATCCTGCAGAAATGCAAAAATTGACTGGCCTGATGAACTCTGGATGGCCGGGCAGTGATAGTTGTTCCTTTCCATCACTCATTGTGTTGATTTCATCATGTCCATTTGGTGATGTTTTTTTCACTTTTGCAAAGTCACTGTGCATTTGCAATATGGTTCAATGGGCATTTACCATATGAAATTTGACATGCTCAAAAATGCAAAATTGACTGGCCTGATGAACACAGGATGACCGAGCAGTGATAGTTGTACCTTTCCATCACTCGTTGTGTTGATTTCATCATGTCCATTTGTTTATGTTTTATCACTTTTGCAAAGTCACTGTGCATTTGCAATATGGTTCAATGGGCATGTACCATCACAAATTTGTCATGCTATAAAAATCCTGCAGGAATGCAAAATTGACTGGCCTGATGAACACAGGATGGCCTGGCAGTGATATTGTTCCTTTCCATCACTCGTTGTGTTGATTTCATCATGTCCATTTGGTGATGTTTTTTTCACTTTTGCAAAGTCACTGTGCATTTGCAATATGGTTCAATGGGCATTTACCATATGAAATTTGACATGCTCAAAAATGCAAAATTGACTGGCCTGATGAACACAGGATGACCGAGCAGTGATAGTTGTACCTTTCCATCACTCGTTGTGTTGATTTCATCATGTCCATTTGTTTATGTTTTCTCACTTTTGCAAAGTCACTGTGCATTTGCAAGATGGTTCAATGGGCATGTACCATCACGAATTTGTCATGCTATAAAAATCCTGCAGGAATGCAAAATTGACTGGCCTGATGAACACAGGATGGCCTGGCAGTGATATTGTTCCTTTCCATCACTCGTTGTGTTGATTTCATCATGTCCATTTGGTGATGTTTTTTTCACTTTTGCAAAGTCACTGTGCATTTGCAATATGGTTCAATGGGCATTTACCATATGAAATTTGACATGCTCAAAAATGCAAAATTGACTGGCCTGATGAACACAGGATGACCGAGCAGTGATAGTTGTACCTTTCCATCACTCGTTGTGTTGATTTCATCATGTCCATTTGTTTATGTTTTATCACTTTTGCAAAGTCACTGTGCATTTGCAATATGGTTCAATGGGCATGTACCATCACAAATGTGTCATGCTATAAAAATCCTGCAGGAATGCAAAATTGACTGGCCTGATGAACACAGGATGGCCTGGCAGTGATATTGTTCCTTTCCATCACTCGTTGTGTTGATTTCATCATGTCCATTTGTTTATGTTCTCACTTTTGCAAAGTCACTGTGCATTTGCAATATGGTTCAATGGGCAGGTACCATCACGAATTTGTCATGCTATAAAAATCCTGCAGAAATGTGAAATTGACTAGCCCGATGAACTCGGGATGGCTGGGCAGTGATTCTGGTTCATCTCAATGGCTCGTTAGGGTTGATTTCAGAATGTCACTTTTGGTGATGGTACCTCACTGTTTAAACATATTGCAAATGGACAAGAGTCACCAGCAAGTCACCGTCCATCAGTCAATTAGATATCATTCTGACACCAAACTGATACAAACTGACACTAAACCCACTTTTTCCAACTTGTTTAGTAGCCAACTATCACATACTTCAGAGCTGGCCCAAAATTCACAACGCCTTTGGTTCAAACCATAAAAAAAAACATAAAACACGTAGTTACATTCTAGCTGCGGGTCCATTTCTTATGTTATGTGTAGGCCTAGCTGAGGCGAACCCGAATCCCAAGTTTCGGCTCGATCGGTCATTTGGTGTCCGAGCAAAACCCTAATTGGTGCTGAAAATCCACTTTTTTCCATGACTTGCTACGGGGTCCTGGAATGAGCTATCGGACAGAAACGTTGGGGTCTGTCTATATGGGCCGAGACGGTCGCAATGCACCCAGTCTTGCGACTCTGGGACATTTCTAAATGTCGCCATTTTCGTGATGCAAAAATGAATTGAAGTCATTGCAAATGTACGAAGCTGTTTCTCGGTCCGAGAACCGTCTAGAGCCACGTAACTCACCACGCACTATCGAGGTCTAGAACAGGATTCTAACGTTTCGGAACTCTAGGTCTGACGGTTCTTTAAAAGTTCCAACAAGGTTAACTAATGCAGGCAGTGTATGTCTCTACACACCCCAATGGGTCCCTACTTCCAAGCTGTGTGTGTGTGTGACTGATTTACAGTTCATGGGGGTTGCCTAATCACATATGAAGTTTTGGAAAGATCTGACTTTTTTAACCCCTCGAAACAGCCCAAGAGACACCAATTATGGCACTTCCGGTTGGCACAGGAAGCTATAAGTCAACACATATCCTCACTGGGGTATGCTTTTACAGAATTCTGAGTTTTAAGTCCTTACGTTAAGAATTGACTGATTTACACAGGGTTGAATGCACTATGTCTATCAAACTGCAGGCAGGGTATGGAAAAACACTTTGAGGGTGATTTTAACCACTTCCGGTTGGTCCAGGAAGCTTAGAATCAACACAGGTAGACCTCGTAGTGGCCTGATGGACTGTCATCGAAGACAGGTTCATACGACATTCAGAACCCACATAGGCTGAATGGTTGAATTTAGGGGTGCAGGCAATGTATTCCTATGGGGAGAGAGGTCAATGCAAACTGTTTGATGTAAACACCTTCTTTTAACTGTTAAGGGTTAATGCCACATGGTCAAGGTTAGGCTTGCACGGATCGGGAGGACCTTAGGAACGTACCTGAGGTCGAATTGTGCTTCTCACTCTAACAGTTCTCTCACTGTCACCCAAAAGCAAATGACATTGAGGGCCAGCCTTCATTTTGGGCCTACTTTTCTAATGGTCGCTGTGCTTAGACCGAGCGAGCTACGGTCAAGCGGGGCATCTCGTTGATCTCGGCATGGCCTAGGGAATATGGAAATGCCATTGTAGGCTTTGTGTGTCTTTAAGCACCGCACTTTGTCACTCCATCCTTGCTGTGTGTGTGTTTCTGGGTGTGTGTGTGTGTGAGAGAGAGCTTTTCTTTGACATCTGTTGGGAGAAATGACTGACTTACAGTTTATGGGGGTTTCCTAATCACACATATGAAGTTTTGAAAAGATCTGACCTTTTTAACCCTTAGAAACTGCCACTGTGACACCATTTACGGCACTTCCGGTTGGCACAGGAAGCTATAAATAAACTCATATCCTGATTGGGGTATGCCTTTCCAGAATCCTGAGTTTTAAGTCTTTACGTTAAGAACTGAGTTATTTACAGAGGGTTTAGTGAGTGTGTGTTATTTCAGAAAATCATAGAAAATCACAGAAATCTCGCAGAGCTCCGCAGCACACTTTAAAAAGATTCGTAAGAACACCCCGCAACTGGATCTGTAACCGTTGAAAAAAAACACCTATCCGTGAACATCACCAATCTGTCATCGTACGATTTCTCTTAAATGACGATAGATAAATGGCTGGTTCTTTTTTTATTGACACCGGAGGCTCCTTGACTTTGACGTGAAGTGGAAAAATAATTTCTCTATTTTCATTTTGGACCTTTAATCCCAGATAAATGGCCATAACTCAAAAACCGTTGAGGCCTAGACGCCATCTTGTTCGGGGCCAACTGCCCATTATGCCAAACCTACGCTCACCGAGTTTCGGCTTTGAAATATTTTCCGTTTTCGAGATAAGACCCCGTCGTGAATCGTGATGTTTTGTCCAATAGCAATATGATTGCTTATGCCCTCTTGTGGGATATTCCGGGACAGCAGAAAAATGACCAAAATCTTATTATTTTTGTAAAACGGAAACCGAATGTCCGACAAAGTTCATTTGATTACTTCCTGGTAGGTCCGGCCCTGCCGCTCGGCCCGACGCCGTCCGCGAATTTTACAAACGATTTTGGACGTCTAGTAAGGGACCGTACATTTGCAATATGGACTTTCTCACTAACCATACAGCAACTGCAGAAATCTTCCCTTAAGGTATGGAACGAGAGCCTGGGAGCAGTTGTAGCCAATTAAGAGACCGACATCACAGCTCTGTTGAGGAGCAATCTCCTCTGCAATGTGTTCTAGATGAGACCATGCTCTTGCAGTCTCTTGAGTAGGAATATGATCTCTGTTTGCAGGAATAAACTCTCTCGAGTAGGTTGTTGGCAGAGGGATTTTCTTCTCCAAGTAAAACCCTCTAACCTGCAAACCAGACAGCTTCTGGCAGGGCACAATGGTATTGCTTGAAGCCATTGTAGAGAGTTTCAGTTGGACTGGGTCCTTCCTTGTATTGAGAGCCTGTCCTTCCAGTGCAGCTCTACCTGGTCACTTTGACCTTCTTCCCTGCCTTTTAAATGACACCTTACAGTCTTGATAATAGACATTGTAACTGCTTCACAAGTATGAACTCTGCGTCGTATATATCGTTGTCGGGAATGTCAATTTGACGCAAATTTACGTAGACAAGGTTTAGCTCTGTAGAGGTATGGCTAATCTTGTTTAAGAGGTCTTCTAGTAGGTCTTCAGAGAAACAGCCTGTCAGTGACAGTTTTGCTTCCTTTACCAGAGCCTTCCACTTCTCATAGCTGAACCTGAAACGATGTTCGAGCTGTCTCCATCTTTCGTCGCGCAGTTCTCTGCCCTTTTCAGTTAACCTGCGGACCCTCTCACCTTTTCGTGGCTCTTGTTGTGATATTTCATCACCAGCCTCTGTATCATCATTCGCTGGCAGAAGTGACTCCACACCAGTCTGGGCCTCTTCCTGCTGCTCTGTTTGTTCTGATGAAGGCTTGAAGTTTGCGAGGTGTTGCTGCAGATGCTCAACTTGACCCACCCCATCTCTATCACCTATAGTGAAACTACCTCTTTCTGACATTCTAAATCAAATAAAATCAATTCCAGGTAAGGTTTGGATAAGTGAGTAGGTCATTTATTCTCTAATTCACTGTAATGTAAACCTTAGTACTGTAACGTCGGGATAGTGATGGGTGTGGAGTCAGACGCAGAGAGCAGAAGGTAGACGAGAAAAAAAACTTTAATGTCCTCAAGCACAGTAACAGGGACAAACATGGGTGAAGCCCAAAACACAGGCGCAACAAAACCCAAAACCACTGTTACCAAAATACCGGACAGCGAAAACCCAAAAGAACACAAACACCACTAACGTAGAATAACCACAAGCCCGGGCTAAACTAACTTAAATAACACCCATCCCAAAACCCCAACAAGGAACAGGTGAAAACAATGAGACAAAAACAAACGAAAAGGAAAAAGGGATCGGTGGCAGCTAGTAGACCGGCGACGACCACTGCCGAGCGCCACCCGAACAGGAAGGGGAGCCACCTTCGGTGGTATTCGTGACAAGTACGTGGTATAAACATGTATAATGCTTGTAACAAAGGCTTGAACAAACACCTCATTGGTTGCTTATTACAAAAGGGAGGAAATCAAACTTCACATGTATTATTCCTGGCATGAATTCACACTTCATCCTTAATTATTATAACGTTACCATCCTAACATACACGCTTCAAACTTTATGAACTACACCCGATGACATGAAAATTTAGCTAATACAGCGCGGGATTACCTTCCCTCCAAAAGTGTGTTGCTACAATAAGGATCCCCGCTACAACAGAATTAGCTACGTAGTTCCGCTTGTCTTATCATTTCCCCCACACAGCGGACATGTAAACAATTCAAACAAAGGACAACGGCATAGACTTACAGGATAACTGTCAGTTACAAGTAGTGCACAGCGTTGCACCAGATCTTCAGTTTCTTGGCAATTTCTCACATGGAATAGCCTTCATTTCTCAGAACAAGAATAGACTGATGAGTTTCAGAAGAAAGTTCTTTGTTTCTGGCCATTTTGAGCCTGTAATCGAACCCACAAATGCTGATGCCCCAGATACTCAACGAGTCCAAAGAAGAGCAGTTTTATTGCTTCTTTAATCAGCATTTTTTTAAACAGTTTTCAGCTGCGCTAACATAATTGCAAAAGGGTTTTCAAATGATAAATTAGCCTTTTAAAATGATAAACTTGGATTAGCTAACACAACGTGCCATTGGAACACAGGAGTGATGGTTGCTGATAATGGGCCTCTGTACGCCTATGTAGATATTCCTTTAAAAATCAGCCGTTTCCAGACACAGTAGTCATTTACAACATCTACACTGTATTTCTGATCAATTTTATGTTATTTTAATGGACAAAAAATATTTGCTTTTCTTTCAAAACCAAGGACATTTCTATGTGACCCCAAATCTTTGAACGGTAGTGTATATATTGTGTATAGTTTTGTTGAGGTGTGGTTTTCTATAAGCCCATGGGCTTCCAACCACACCATTAAAAGAAATGCTTTTCTACCCTCTTAGGAGGACAAGGTGTTCACCTTTAACTTCAACTTGTTCATGACTAACAACAGTGGAGACAAGCTACACCATATCTAACACCTGGTCTCCTCTGCCCTAATCTCCAGAGAAGTTAGCTGTGAGCACATCACAGAGGTACTGATCTATGGTTCTATACTGAACCAAAATATAAACGCAACATGCAACGATTTCAAAGATTTTACTGAGTTAGTTTAAAAAAAAAACATTTTATTTGTACCTTTATTTAACTAGGCAAGTCAGTTAAGACAAATTCTTATTTTCAATGACGGCCTACCAGGGAACAGTGGGTTATAACTGCCTGTTCAGGGGCAGAGAGACAGATTTGTACCTTGTCAGCTCGGGGATTTGAACGTGCAACCTTTCAGTTACAACGCTGGAACCACTAGGCTACACTGCCGCCCCATTTAAGGAATCCAGTCCATTGAAATAAATTCATTAGGCCCTAATTTATGGATTTCACATGAGTTCAGATATCCATCTGTTGTTCAGAGATGCCTTTAAAAAAAGTAGGAGCGTGAATCAGCAAACCCATCAGTTTCTGGTGTGACCACCATATGCCGCAGTTGATCTGGCTGTTGATTGTGGCCTGTGGAATGTTGTCCCACTCCTCTACAATGGCTGTGCGAAGTTGCTGGATATTGGAGGGAACTGAAACACGCTGTCGTACACGTCGATCCAGAGTCGATCCAGAGCATCCCAAACACGCTCAATGGGTGACATGTCTGGTGAGTATGCAGGCCAAGGAAGAAATGGGACATTTTCAGCTTCCATGAATTATCTACAGATCCTTGCGACATTGGGCCGTGCATGACCATGCTGAAACACGGGGGGATGGCGGCTGATGAATGGCACGACAATGGGCCTCGGGAGCTCGTCACAGTATCTCTGCACATTCAAATTACCATTGATATAATACAATTGTGTTCATTGTCCGTAGTTTATGCCTGCCCATACCATAACCCCACGGCCACTCTGTTCACAACGTTGACATCAGCAAACCGCTCACCCACAAGATGTCTAACCATCTGCCCGGTTCATTTGAAACCTGGATTAATCCTTGTAAAGCACATCTCCAGCATGCCAGTGGTCATTGAAAGTGAGCATTTGCCCACTGAAGTTGGTTACAATGCCAAACTGCAGCCAGGTCAAGACCCTGGTGAGGACTACAAGCATACAGATGATCTTCCCTGAGATTGTGCAGAAATTCTTCAGTTGTCTAAACCCACAGATTCATCAGCAGTCCGTCCGGGTAGCTGGTCTCAGATGATCTCGCAGATGAAGAAGCCGGAGGTCACGGGCTGGCATGGTTACACGTGGTCTGCGGTTGTGAGGCCGGTTGGACGAACTGCCAAATTCTGTAAAACAACGTTGAATGCGGCTTATGGTAGAGACATGAAAATGTAATTGTCTGGCAACAGCTCTGGTGGACGTTCCTGCAATCATGCAAATTGCACACTCCCTCATAAGTCCCCGCGATATGCAACTGTTCAGGGAAGTCAGGAACCAATACACGCAGTCAGTCAGGAAAGCTAAGGCCAGCTTCTTCAGGCAGAAGTTTGCATCCTGTAGCTCCAACTCCAAAAAGTTCTGGGACACTGTGAAGTCCATGGAGAACAAGAGCACCTCCTCCCAGCTGCCCACTGCACTGAGGCTAGGGAACACGGTCACCACCGACAAATCCATGATTATCGAAAACTTCAACAAGCATTTCTCAACGGCTGGCCATGCCTTCCGCCTGGCTACTCCTACCTCGGCCAACAGCTCCGGCCCCCGCAGCTCCTCGCCCAAGCCTCTCCAGGTTCTCCTTTACCCAAATCCAGATAGCAGATGTTCTGAAAGAGCTGCAAAACCTGGACCCGTATAAATCAGCTGGGCTTGACAATCTGGACCCTCTATTTCTGAAACTATCCGCCGTCATTGTCGCAACCCCTATTACCAGCCTGTTCAACCTCTCTTTCATATCGTCTGAGATCCCCAAGGATTGGAAAGCTGCCGCAGTCATCCCCCTCTTCAAAGGGGGAGACACCCTGGACCCAAACTGTTACAGACCTATATCCATCCTGCCCTGCCTATCTAAGGTCTTCGAAAGCCAAGTCAACAAACAGGTCACTGACCATCTCGAATCCCACTGTACCTTCTCCGCTATGCAATCTGGTTTGCGAGCCGGTCACGGGTGCACCTCAGCCACACTCAAGGTACTAAACGACATCATAACCGCCATCGATAAAAGACAGTACTGTGCAGCCGTCTTCATCGACCTTGCCAAGGCTTTCGACTCTGTCAATCACCATATTCTTATCGGCAGACTCAGTAGCCTCGGTTTTTCGGATGACTGCCTTGCCTGGTTCACCAATTACTTTGCAGACAGAGTTCAGTGTGTCAAATCGGAGGGCATGTTGTCCGGTCCTCTGGCAGTCTCTATGGGGGTGCCACAGGGTTCAATTCTCGGGCAGACTCTTTTCTCTGTGTATATCAATGATGTTGCTCTTGCTGCGGGCGATTCCCTGATCCACCTCTACGCAGACGACACCATTGTATACACTTTCGGCCCCGTCATTGGACACTGTGCTATCTAACCTCCAATCGAGCTTCAATGCCATACAACACTCCTTCCGTGGCCTCCAACTGCTCTTAAACGCTAGTAAAACCAAATGCATGCTTTTCAACCGATCGCTGCCTGCACCCGCATGCCCGACTAGCATCACCACACTGGATGGTTCCGACCTTGAATATGTGGACACCTATAAGTACCTAGGTGTCTGGCTAGACTGCAAACTCTCCTTCCAGACCCATATCAAACATCTCCGATCGAAAATCAAATCAAGAATCGGCTTTCTATTCCGCAACAAAGCCTCCTTCACTCACGCTGCCAAGCTTACCCTAATAAAACTGACTATCCTACCGATCCTCGACTTCGGCGACGTCATCTACAAAATTGCTTCCAACACTCTACTCAGCAAACTGGATGCAGTTTATCACAGTGCCATCCATTTTGTCACTAAAGCACCTTATACTACCCACCACTGCGACTTGTATGCTCTAGTCGGCTGGCCCTCGCTACATATTCGTCGCCAGACCCACTGGCTTCAGGTCATCTACAAGGCCATGCTAGGCAAAGCTCCGCCTTATCTCAGCTCACTGGTCACGATGGCAACACCCATCCGTAGCACGCGCTCCAGCAGGTGTATCTCATTGATCATCCCTAAAGCCAACACCTCATTCGGCCGCCTTTCGTTCCAGTACTCTGCTGCCTGTGACTGGAACGAATTGCAAAAATCGCTGAAGTTGGAGACTTTTATCTCCCTCACCAACTTCAAACATCAGCTAGCTGAGCAGCTAACCGATCGCTGCAGCTGTACATAATCTATTGGTAAACAGCACACCCATTTTCACCTACCTCATCCCCACAGTTTTTATTTATTTACTTTTCTGCTCTTTTGCACACCAATCTCTACCTGTACATGATCATCTGATCATTTATCACCAGTGTTAATCTGCAATATTGTAATTATTCGCCTACCTCCTCATGCCTTTTGCACACATTGTATATAGACTCCCTTTTTTCTCTGTGTTATTGACTTGTTAATTGTTTACTCCATGTGTAACTGTGTTGTCTGTTCACACTGCTATGCTTTATCTTGGCCAGGTCGCAGTTGCAAATGAGAACCTGTTCTCAACTAGCCTACCTGGTTAAATAAAGGTGAAATAAAAAAAAAAAAAAATAACTTGAGACATCTGTGGCATTGTGTTGACAAAACTGCACCATTTAGTGGCCTTTTATCCCCAGCGGTTTAATCAGCTTCTTGACATGCCACACCTGTCAGGTGGATGGATTCTCTCAGCAAAGTTAAAATGCTCACTAACTGTGCACAAAACGTGAGAAATAAGTTGTGTATGGAACATTTCAGGGATCTTTTATTTCAGCTCATGAAACTTGGGACCAACACTTTACATGTTATATTTTAGTTCAGTTTCAGTTCCTATATCCACAATGTATTTGTCTGAAAAAGTGGGTAAAATGCCTACCATCTCAGCAGAGGCAATTCCACACAAACACATGCAAAACAGGTCACCTACATGAAATATGATACGAGTTCAATTAAAACAGACACCCTAGCTCATGAGCTGTCCATAAATTGAATGCTTGGACTTCAATCATGCGACAGAACACTCTTTCCTTACATTTGTAATAAAGCGTTTGATTGAATTAGAAAATTGAGCTTACGATTCCTGGATCTCTGAAAATGCACCTAAATGCCTACGTTCACATTGGTCTCGCTTTGAGAATAGTTGTGCACACAAAATGAAGACTATGCCATTGCATAACCAAATGCTTCTAACCAAAAGCCAACTATAGGCCTACCATTGTTGGATGATCATTGGCATCTAGCTGAAGGAGAGTTGTCTGGAGCAATTTGACCAGTCAAATGTGATTCTGATTATAAAATCAACTAAGCTGACACTGAAATAGCCTGTTAATGACACTTCCATCAATGATCAAGCTGGACCACCGCCAACTTTAAAGATTTTAATTGGCTGAATCACTTCTACCAGGATATGACTTGTGCCACCTGGTATAGTGCAATCTAGACCTATGCCACGTTCTGATGGGACCAGTTACAATTTAGCATTTCAATACCATGCAACTTGACACTGGCTGATGTAGTGTGTTGTGTACGGTCAGAATTGGGGTCCCTGTTAACAGCCTTAAAGCATCCAGGTAAAACTTGTGTATGAGCCTTAAATTCAAGGCATAACTAAGTGGTTAGACATGGCAACTTAAAATCTACCAACACCCTTTGCTGTCACAGAAGACTGTTTCTATAGCATGTCATTGTTCTCTATAGCATATGTGCTCAGCTATGCAGGGCGTGTGCCATTTCAAGTGAAGTACTACAAAGCTTGTCTACAGAGGCTTTATAAGTTATGGAACGATAAAGGGGGAATCTGTAGTTGAGCAATTAATTTTGGAATACAACTTGCCTCGAGCTTGCTTGACGTAATATCTGGTAACACTAGCCTCAACATGGTTAATTATTTTTGATCTCATGGTCACACCTTGCTACCAAAAAGCAGTCTATGAAGCCGAGTGCTTAAATTAGTCAAGCCACATCCTGCAGCAGTTAACTGAAAGTGGCCACAGTTAGAACTGCTGATCACCCCTTAAAGGCCAACATGTCTTAAGTGACATTAAAGTGTCACACAGAGCATTTACCTAGCCAACTTAGTTACCAAACAAAGTCCTCACTTGTGATATAATCCCCAAACTGGATGCAGCCACATCCCATAACAATCAGGACAAGGTACAGCTTGTAAGAAAATATTTATTAAGAACCAGACTTAATTATATTCACAAACACGCAATCACTCCCGATTCAGTCAGTGGTTTCATTTGTTCCTGTGGAGAGAATAAAATTAAGCTAGATCTCATCTAGGAATATGACATGTAGAACAGATCTCTCCATCTCATACCATTGTATGGAGAGTGACTGGGGTCTGGGCCTAAGTGGTTCCTTTAGGTTGGTTCATTTGCCAGCTGAAGACTTTGACGTATTTAGCCCTAGGGTTGATGCCAGGCATTTCCCTCCCAGGACTAAGGCCTGTGTTGGAAGTAGTTGTGGAGGTCAAAGGTCTTCTGGTGGTGGTGAGGGTAGTGGGTGGAAATGCTATGATTGGACAGAGAGTCAGGTGTAAAACGCTGTAGCAGTTACCACCCTCTTTAGCTGCACAACTAACGAACACTTACTTGTTACAGGAACTCTAGTCAAGATGGTGCCAACTCCTGGAGAGTCTGCATCAAACCGCCAATATGCAAACAGCTTGTATAGGTCACTCAGTGGATAGACACACCGAACTGTAATCCTAAAAAGAGAGCTGAACATTAAAGCCACAAGTGACTGTAGTGAGAGTTAATGACTGACGTGAATATTTGTTTTTACCAATGAGGCAGTAGATTATTAGTGAAGTCACGTACACAGAGGCAGTATCCCTGGTTTTGACTGGTGCATTCACAGACTGGCTCTTGTGCTCAACATTGATCTCATTTTCATAGGTAACATGCTGATGGTCAACCTAGATGACAAGAGGACATCACAAGCCTGAACATAATTCAATGAAAATTATCAAACTATTGCAAGCCATGTCTATAAACTAAATGGTTGTTCCATTGTCAGGCCTCATGAGAAATATAGACACCTGTCAGTCAAAGTGAATATTAATTTAAATATTCAGCCTGTATGAGATTGAGGCTTGCTAATCTCGTGGACCGATCCTGCACCTGAACCAATGACAGGGTGCATTGATAACAGCAGTAGTTCCTGCGTTTATTTTGCAGGTAATTTGGACACATCAGGATTGGGCAAATTCTAAGACATAATTAACCAGAACTAAGTCATGCAGCTGAACAAATGAAGCAAGATGAGTTCTGGGTTACCAGGTTAGATGCTGACAAACTTATTTGAAGTAGTCACTGGTAGGGCCAGTCACTTGATCATTTCAATGATTCAAATTGTATGGGTTGGACAGTTATACCTGGACCCTGGTACCACAGGCGTGGAGTCCAAAGCTAAAGAGAACCCTGGTGCCATCTGTCTCTTGAGGCCTGCAGGTAGAGTCCAGGAGAAAGGTTCTGTTGGGTTCAGCTCCAGGGATGGCCAGAGTCACATCAGTAACCACTGTCACCACCCCTTCAGTGGAACACACTAGAGAAAGTTGTGTTAGAGCTGGGCTAGAACAAAGTGAATGATCAACACTAAACAGTCAGGCAATAAATTAAGTTGCAGGCAAAGATTAGGCACTAGTAGTTACCTATGACCTCAGTAGTCTGGAAGAGACAAGCTTTGGCCAAGGAACTCTTGACCTCCAAGGTCTTAGGAAGTCGTGAGTGAATTTCAAATGAGCCGTAGAACTGCTTCAAATTGATGTCCTGCGAAAAAAGACAAGGTACATTTTAAATAATTATAACTCCTACTTGAGCCAACGACAAGACAATTTAAGTACTTGACCAATGAGCATCTCACCTTATAAGTGTAGCCAACAGAGAAGAGGGGCACTTCCAGGGTCAGACTCTTGCTGTCATTCTGCATGATGTAGCCCCGCTTGGCTGCCAGATTTGAGTTCAGAATGTAAGGGCCAACACCCACCTCCCACAGGTAGTCAAATGGCTTATGGGCCATCTGGAAACTGATGCTTTTCTCATTGCAGACGCCTTTAAAGACTGGAGGAACTGACGAAGAGAAGATCGGCCCAATAGTTTAGTCAATAGTGCCAAGATGACAGGGGTAAACAGTGGTAGATCGCTGGGCTGCGTCCACGTTAGGCAGGGGTCAGAACCTGAAGGCTCGGAAGACAATCTTGAGAAATAGAATTTCATCCCAGGTCTCTTAAAGTTCAAGTCAACTTACAGACATCATTGAACTGAGCCACGACTGAGGCCAGGTAGTAGTAAGGCTCCTCGTGAGGCAGGATGACCAACGTGTAGTTGATGTCCATCGAGAACTGAAGAAGCCCCTCTGGAGAGTACTATGGATATGAACACTCGTTGAGAAACTAGATCTTATATCCACAAACTAGGGGTGAATCTCAGAAAGTTCAGGGGAGGAACCTTGGATATCCTCCAATGAAAGTCACGAGGAAATACTGAGAAAAACCACAGTAGTTCATTAAAGAGTAAACATATATATTTCTCTTTACCAGTTTGTGAACAGCAGCATCCTCAAATGGCACCCTGAGAATGTAGGCATGAAGGTTACTATTGGGCTGGGGGACCTTGGTTATGACGAGGCCACTTTTAGTCGCCTCTATGGTGAAGTTCTGACCATTGAGCGTCACAGCCACCAGGTCAACATCGTAGTAGAGGTTCCCCAGGTAAACAGTAAACACACGATCCTCAAGAACTGTTTCTGTGGTGGGAGAAGGACAACAGGGTCATTAGCAATCATTACCATGGAGCTGAAGAGCCACTTCAGATAGGTTAGTAGAACTTACGGTTAATCATGGTGAGGTGCTGGATCAGAAGGGGTGTGTTCATGGGCCTGTGGAGGCGGAGTCTGGTCTCCACACCACAGTCATCAAGAAAGATTTGTTCATAGTAGAGATGGACCACATAGAATTCATGGTACATGTTGCCCATCACAAAGCTCTGGAAGAGTTGAAACCGTTATGAAGCATCTGCCATTAGGTTATATGGTACAAAGTAGAATATTCAAGGTGTACAGAGGACATGAGTGACTGAAGCCATTTGCAGCTTCTCTGCATCAGAATACAAGGTAAGCGTCTCCATGTGAATGGTCAGATGCCGGCCTGGTACGCTACTGACTTTTCTGTATCCTCCGGCAGCGTTGAAAGGGATGCTGATCTGGACAGTGGTGTCACTTATGTCCAGGCTGTAGCCTCGCTCTGCTGTGATGGGCTCATCCAGGAGCTGCCCATCCACCCCCATTGAGATCTTGCTGCTCTCCAACCCAGAGAGGCCAGAGACCAGCGGGGACAGCAGAGTGGGGGTCTGCCAGACCAGCCCCGCCCCATCATACATCCCTTCATCTGGAAAGAGATTACAAGTGTTAAGACCCTGTGAGCAATTCTTCCTCTGCAACCGAGTGATCAAAACATCTCACAGATCTGAAATAACTTAATAGGTGGAAGTATTATATGCTTAACTGAGCCATCACTATTGCTTAAGACAATCCAGTCCCTTCAGGTCTGAACCATGATAATGTGGAACCTGATATTGCACTGGAACTTACTTGTGCTGCACGCAACAATCCAGTCCACCATCATAACCACCCATCTCTGCCTGGAGAACAGTATGGGATGGACCACCTCCACCACTGAACCATTGATCTGGAATTGAATAAAGGATGAAGTGTACTTGCCAACAGTACAAAAAGACTCATTTCAGTAGTCTAAATAAGTGGCTTCCTTCCAATCCTGCATAACCCTGGTTTTAAACATTACGCAATGTAAGACCCTCTTGGAATACATCCACCATTGTAGGTCGTTAATGTCGAATTCAGCAAGCCTGAAGACAACCAAGATAAAGGAAGCCATTGAACAGGACATTTAAATCCTCACCATGGACACAGACCCCATGACAGACCGTGGTGTGTAGGGTGAGCGGAACACCAGTCTCCCCTGGGTGAGGTGGAACACGTAGCCCAGCTCCCGAGCCTCTGAGAATGACATGGGAATCAGCTGCTGCCCCTCCTGCTGGAACATCACCTGCCAGGTAGACGTGGCAGAGCTGTGGGCCTGATGGGGAACAAGAGACAGGGCATGCATGGTTGTATTGGGGACAAACTGGTGGAGCTCATCTAATTGACAATTTGCCAAATAGCCTTTAGCTTACTTTAGCAAGGGCAGCAGTCCAGGCATCCGTTGTACCAGACAGACAGGAAACGTCACTCCTCATTGACACCTACAGGGTAACACAACACTCTCCTATAAAAACACAAGCCCACCTCCACGAGCCCTGGATACAGTCTAGATCCATGCACCAGTACCTCCATATAGTTCTCCTCACAGCTGACTTCTCTGGTGGACCAGGGTAGAGGGAGGAAGCAGGTTGCATTCACAGTGTAGGTGGTTTCCACTCCACTTGAAGCAGTTGTGATCAAGTTAAAGCTAAAAGTGAACACCTCATCATCCTAAAACACAAAAGCAAGACCTTCAACTGAGATACCTGGTAGTAATTTAACTAGAAAATATAGTTTAAAAGCCCTTCCCATGGGCACAGATATAAACTCAATGGCTACTCCACATTGGTTCAATGTAATTGAAATGTTGATTTAACCTGTGTGCCCATGGGTTGTGGCTTTGAAAAGACCACAATGCACAGAAAATATATGAACCTGGTTGTCAGTGTGGCATGAGAAGTAGGAGGCTCTGAGTTCAGCATGGCCAGGCAGAGGGAGGATACTGAACATGTAGCCACACTCTGACCCATACTGCTTAGTGATGGGGTGAACGCCATCAGCATCTAGATAGGGGTAAAGAACTGGGTCATATCAAATGATTTGAATATGCTCAGGTCAAATACTAAATAAAAATCAGTTTATTCTTAAGTGGTCCAACAGGCACAGTGAGACTGAAATATACTGCAGGGAGAGACTTCCTGTCAGCACCAGCTACCAAACCCTGGCCAAGACATGTTAAGATGCCAAGTTCATAAGCTGACCAAACCTGGTTTCAGACCCATTTTGCAGCAGAATTAAGGTTAAAAGCCTGCTTACCAACCGCTTCAAAGCGAGGTTCGTTCCCAGCAAATGAGAGTTGGGTTGTTACCAACAGGTATCGATCCCGGCATGCAGTCTCAATGGCCCCTATATAGAGACACACAAGGTGAGAATCTGAAGGGTGGAAACTAAAAGATTCTGACCAACAATTCATACCAGTGTTCTACAGCTTGTATAAAGGCTCATCTGACCCATTAAGTTACTTACCTCTTGGAAGGTCAGAACATCTTACACTAGGCCATACAGACAGGAGTACAAATACTCTGTAAGAAAAACAATAGCACAGGTCAATAAAGGTTGCCAGCATCAAAACACTTACTCAAAACATTTAAGCCCACCACCAAACTTACCCCAACCAAAACCCAAAAGCCATTGCCACTGAGCAGTAGATGTGTCTAACCAGGAACAGCTAGTTAACACAACATCAACTATCACGTACTGACAATATCCTAGACAAAACAGCAGTTGATGAGTAGTATGTTCTCTTTCTGGCACTTTTATATGGGGGTGGTGCTGTGATTGAGGTAATTAATTAGCTAATCGGGTCACATGGTTGGCCAGCGTGCCAGAGCCTAGGGGCGCAGCTAAATATTCTGAAGTGGATTCCTCTACTCATCTCCTCTCCTTCCCCCTTTCTTAGGATGTGTTTTCCATCTCCACTGAACAACAATATAAACGGATCATGTAAAGTGTTGGTTCCATGTTTCATGAGCAGAAATAAAAGATCCCAGACATTTTCCATACCAACGAAAAGCTTATTTCTATTAAACTTTGTGCACAAATTTGTTTACATCCCTGTTAGTGAGCATTTCTCCTTTGCCAAGATAATCCATCCACTTGACAGCTGTGGCATATCAAGAAGCTGATTAAACAGCTTGATCATTACACAGGTACACCTTGTGCTGGGGACAATGAAAGGCCACTCTAAAATTTGTCACACAACACAATGCCACAGATATCTCAAGTTTTGAAGGTGAGTGCAATTGGCATGCTGACTGCAAGAATGTCCACCAGAGCTGTTGCCAGAGAATTGAATGTTCCCTTCTCTACCATAAGCCGCATCCATCCGGCCCCACAACCACAGACCATGAGTAAGGCGTTGTGTGGGCGAGTGGTTTGCTGATGTTAACGTTGTGAACCGACTGCCCATGGTGGCGGTGGGGTTATGGTATGGGCGGGATAAGCTACGGACCACGAACACAATTGCATTTTATCTATGGCAATTTGACCCCACTCCGGGATGCTGTCCTTCTAGGCAGAGTTTCAAAGGAAAAGCCATATCTCAGACTGGCCAATAAAAAGAAAAGATTAAGATGGGCAAAAGAACACAGACACTGGACAGAAGAACTCTGCCTAGAAGGCCAGCATCCTGGAGTCGCCTCTTCACTGTTGAGACTGGTGTTTTGCGGGTACAATTTAATGAAGCTGCCAGTTGAGGACTTGTGAGGTGTCTGTTTCTCAAACTATACACTCTAATGTACTGTACTTGTCCTCTTGCTCAGTTGTGCACCGGGGCCTCCCACTCCTGTTTCTATTCTGGTTAGAGCCAGTTTGCGCTGTTTTGTGAAAGGAGTAGTGCACAGCGTTGCACCAGATCTTCAGTTTCTTGGCAATTCCTCACATGGCATAGCCTTCATGTCTCAGAACAAGAATAGACTGATGAGTTTCAGAAGAAAGTTATTTGTTTCTGGCCATTTTGAGCCTGTAATCGAACCCACAAATGCTGATGCTCCAGATACTCAACTAGTCCAAAGAAGAGCAGTTTTATTGCTTCTTTAATCAGCATTTTTCTAAAACAGATTTCAGCTGTGCTAACATAATTGCAAAAGGGTTTTCAAATGATCAATTAGCCTTTTAAAATAATAAACTTGGATTAGCTAACACAACGTGCCATTGGAACACAGGAGTGATGGTTGCTGATAATGGGCCTCTGTACGCCTATGTAGATATTCCTTTAAAAATCAGCCGTTTCCAGACACAGTAGTCATTTACAACATCTACACTGTATTTCTGATAAATTTGATGTTATTTTAATGGACAAAAAATGTGCTTTTCTTTCAAAAACAAGGACATTTCTATGTGACCCCAAATCTTTAAACGGCAGTGTATATATTGTGTATAGTTTTTTTGAGGTGTGGTTTTCTATAAGCCCATGGGCTTCCAACCACACCATTTAAATGTTTTTTTTTAAATATATATTTTAATCTCCATTGTTTTTTTTTTCTTTGGTGCAAGTTGCTCAATGCTTTTCTACCCTCTTAGGAGGACACGGTGTTCACCTTTAACTTCAACTTGTTCATGACTAACAACAGTGGAGACAAGTTACACCATATCTAACACCTGGTCTCCTCTGCCCTAATCTCCAGAGAAGTCAGCTGTGAGCACATCACAGAGGTACTGATCTATGGTTCCATACTGAACCAAAATATAAACGCAACATGCAACGATTTCAAAGATTTTACTGAGTTAGTTTTTTAAAAAACATTTTATTTTTACCTTTATTTAACTAGGCAAGTCAGTTAAGACAAATTCTTATTTTCAATGAGGGCCTACCAGGGAACAGTGGGTTATAACTGCCTGTTCAGAGGCAGAAGGACAGATTTGTACCTTGTCAGCTCGGGGATTTGAACTTGCAACCTTTCAGTTACTAGTCCAACGCTGGAACTACTAGGCTACCCTGCCAGCCCATTTAAGGAATCCAGTCCATTGAAATAAATTCATTAGGCCCTAATCTATGGATTTCACATGAATTCAGATATCCATCTGTTGTTCAGAGATGCCTTCAAAAAAAAGTAGGAGCGTGAATCAGCAAACCCATCAGTTTCTGCTGTGACCACCATATGCCTCATGCGGTGCGACACATCTCATAGAGTTGATCTGGCTGTTGATTGTGGCCTGTGGAATGTTGTCCCACTCCTCTACAATGGCCGTGCGAAGTTGCTGGATATTGGAGGGAACTGAAACACGCTGTCGTACACGTCGATCCAGAGCATCCCAAACACGCTCAACGGGTGACATGTCTGGTGAGTATGCAGGCCAAGGAAGAAATGGGACATTTTCAGCTTCCGTGAATTGGCTACAGATCCTTGCGACATTGGGCCGTGCATGACCATGCTGAAACACGGGGGGATGGCGGCTGATGAATGGCACGACAATGGGCCTCGGGAGCTCGTCACAGTATCTCTGCACATTCAAATGACCATTGATATAATACAATTGTGTTCATTGTCCGTAGCTTATGCCTGCCCATACCATAACCCCACGGCCACTCTGTTGACATCAGCAAACCGCTCACCCACAAGATGTCTACCATCTGCCCGGTTCATTTGAAACCTGGATTAATCCTTGCAAAGCACACATCTCCAGCATGTCAGTGGCCATTGAAGGTGAGCATTTGCCCACTGAAGTTGGTTACAATGCCAAACTGCAGCCAGGTCAAGACCCTGGTGAGGACTTCAAGCATCCAGATGATCTTCCCTGAGATTGAATTTCTGCACAAAACTGTCAGATACATCAATTGCCTAAACCCACAGTTTCATCAGCTGTCCGGGTAGCTGGTCTCAGATGATCCCGCAGATGAAGAAGCCGGAGGTCATGGGCTGGCGTGGTTACACGTGGTCTGCGGTTGTGAAGCCGGTTGAACAAACTGCCAAATTCTGTAAAACGACGTTGAACGCGGCTTATGGTAGAGAAATTAAAATGTAATCGTCTGGCAACAGCTCTGGTGGACGTTCCTGCAACATTGTGTTGTGACAAAACATCACCATTTAAAGTGGCCTTTTATCCCCAGTGGTTTAATCAGCTTCTTGACATGCCACACCTGTCTGGTGGATGGATTATCTCAGCAAAGTTGAAATGCTCACTAACAGGTATGTAAATAATTTGTGCACATAACATGAAATAAGCTTTGTATGGAACATTTCAGGGATCTTCTATTTCAGCTCATGAAACATGAGACCAACACTTAACGTTATCTATACTTTTGTTCATTTTCAGTCCCTATACCCACAATGTATTTGTCTGATAAAGTGGGTAAACTGCCTACCCTCTCAGCAGAGGCAATTTTACACAAACACATGCAAAACAGGTAGCCGACATTAAATATACGAGTTCAATCAAACGTCGACACCCTAGTTCATGAGCTGTCCATTAGTCATGAGTTGAATGTGTGGCGTTTTCACCGATCATGCGACAACACCTTTCATTACGTTGTTTTGTAATTAAGTATTTGAAAATATCTTACGATTCCTGGATCTCTGAAGATGCCTACGGTCACATTTGTCTCACTGTGAGAATAGTTGTGTACACAAATCCAAAGATATAGGCCTATGCCATTGCATAATCAAATGCTTCCAACCAAAAGTAAACTATAGGCCTACAATTTTTGGATGAGCATTGGCGTCTAGCTGAAGGCTAGTTGTCTGGAGCAATTTGACCAGTCAAATGTGATCCCTGATTATCAAAGCAACTAAGCTGACACTGAAATAGCCTGTTAATGACACTTCCATCAATGATCAAGCTGGACCACTGCCAACTTTAAAGATTTTAATTGGCTGAACCACTTCTACCAGGATATGACTTGAGCAATCTAGACCTATGCCACGAATTACAATTTAGCATTTCAGTCACAACTTGACACTGGCTGATTCAGTGTGTTGTGTACGGTCAGAATTGGGGTACATGTTAACAGCCTTAAAAGCATCCAGGTAAAATGTGTATAACTCGACTGTATGAGCCTTAATTCTAGGCATAACCAAGTGGTCAGACACTCATTCTAACACCCTTTGAATTCAGACATTCAAACAGCATGGTAAGAAAAGCAGCAATAGCCTTATATTGTTATGTATACAGAGGCTTTAAGTTCTAGGATGAGTAGGAGTCATCTGTAGTTACCCATTGATTTGGACTAATATAGCTTAATGCCACAAGCTTGCTTTACTCCATTTCTAGTAAAACTAGCCTCAACATGGTCACACCTTGCTGCCAAAATGCAGTTTATGGATCCGTGTGCTTAGATTTCTCAGGCCCATCCTGCAGCAGTTGACCAAAAGTGACAGGGTGGCCACAGTTAGAATTGCTGATCACCCCTTAAAGGCCAACATGTGTCGTAAGTGACTGAGATGAAAGATTCAAATGTGTCGCACACAAAGAATTTACCTAGCCAACTTAGTTACCAAACAAAGTCCTCACTTGTGATATAATACCCAAACTGGATGCAGCCACATCCCATAACAATCAGGACAAGGTACAGCTTGTAAGAAATTTGTTTATTAAGAACCAGACTTATTTATATTAAAAACCACCGCAAACACTCGATTCAGTCAGTGGTTTCAATTGTTCCTGTGGAGAGAATAAAATTAAGCTCGATCTCATCTAGGAATATGACATGTAGAACAGATCTCTCCATCTCATACCATTGTATGGAGAGTGAATGGGGTCTGGGACTAAGTGGTTCCTTTAGGTTGGTTCATTTGCCAGCTGAAGACTTTGACGTATTTAGCCCTAGGGTGGATGCCAGGCATTTCCCTCCCAGGACTAAGGCCTGTGTTGGAAGTAGTTGTGGAGGTCAACGGTCTTCTGGTGGTGGGTGGAAAGGTGGGCTGAAATGCTATGACTGGACAGAGAGTCAGGTGTAAAAAGCTGTAGCAGTTTTACCACCCTCATTAGCTGCACAACTACCGAACACTTACTTTTTACAGCTTCTCTAGTCAAGATGGTGCCAACTCCTGGAAAGTCTGCCTCAAACCGCCAATACGCAAACAGCTTGTATAGGTCACTCAGTGGATAGACACACCGAACTGTCACCCTAAAAAGAGAACTGAACATTAAAGCCACAAGCGCCTGTAGTGGGAGTTAATGACTGACATAAATATTTTTAATTCAACCAATGAGGTAGATTATCAGTGAAGTCACGTACACAGAGGCAGTATCCCTGGTTTTGACTGTTGCGTTCACAGATTGGCTCTTGTGCTCAACGTTGATATCATTTTCGTAGGTAACATGCTGATGGTCAACCTAGATGACAAGAGGACGTCACAAGCCTGAACATGATTCATTGAATATCAAACTGTTGCAAGCCAAAAAAACTAAATGGTTGTTCCCTCGTCAGGCCTCATAACTACAGACACTTGTCAGTCAATGTCTGAATATTAATTTAAATATTCAGCCTGTATGCTGACGGTTTGAGATGGAGGCTTGCTGATCTCGTGGACCGATTCTGCACCAGAACCAATGACGCGATGCATTGATAACAGCAGTAGTTCCAGTGTTTATTTTGCAGATTATTTGGACTGGGCAAATTCTAAGACATATGTAACCAGAACTAAGTCATGCAGCTGAACAAATTAAGCAAGATGAGTTCTGGGTTACCAGGTTAGATGCTGACAAACTTATTTGAAGTAGTCACTGGTAGGGCCAGTCAAATTGTATGGGTTGGACAGTTATACCTGGACCCTGGTACCACAGGTGTGGAGTCCAAAGCTAAAGAGAGCCCTGGTGTCATCAGTCTCTTGAGGCCTGCAGGTGGAGTCCAGGAGAAAGGTTCCGTTGGGTTCAGCGCCAGGGATGGCCAGAGTCACATCAGTAACCACTGTCACCACCCCTTCAGTGGAACACACTAGAGAACGTTGTGTTAGAGCTGGGCTAGAACAAAGTGAATGATCAACACCAAACAGTCAGGCAATAAATTAAGTTGCAGGCAAAGATGAGGCACTAGTAGTTACCTATGACCTCAGTAGTCTGGAAGAGACAAGCTTTGGCCAAGGAACTCTTGACCTCCAAGGTCTTAGGAAGTCGTGAGAGAATTTCAAATGAGCCGTAGAACTGCTTCAAATTGATGTCCTGGGAAAAAAAAGATAAGGTACATTTTAAATTATCATAACTCCTACTTGAGCCAACGACAAGCCAATTTAAGCGCTTGACCAATGAGCATCTCACCTTATAAGTGTAGCCAACAGAGAAGAGGGGCACTTCCAGGGTCAGACTCTTGCTGTCATTCTGCATGATGTAGCCTCGCTTGGCTGCCAGATTTGAGTTCAGAATGTAAGGGCCAACACCCACCTCCCACAGGTAGTCAAATGGCTTATGGGCCATCTGGAAACTGATGCTTTTCTCATTGCAGATGCCTTTGAAGACCGGAGGAACTGACGAAGAGAAGATCGGCCCAATAGTTTAGTCAATAGTGCCAAGATGACATTAGGGGTAAACAGTGGTAGATCGCTAGGCTGCGTCCACGTTAGGCAGTGATCAGAACCAGAAAGCTCGGATGCCCACCTTGAGAATTATCACTTCCAGCCCAGGTCTCTTAATAAAGTTAAATTCAACTTACAGACATCATTGAACTGAGCCACGACTGAGGCCAGGTAGTAGAAGGGCTCCTTTTGAGGCATGATGACCAACGTGTAGTTGATGTCCATCGAGAACTGAAGAAGCCCCTCTGGAGAGTACTATGGATATGAACTCATTTAGAGGGGGGGGGGGGAACTTTCTCCCGTCCATGGTCTCACAGTACTTACACATGTGTTGTCAGTTCCTCTTTATCACACAATGTTCCCACTGTCTCACAATATTCTAGTATTGTGTCTAAACACATCGTCTAAGCTTCTGTAACTATTAGGGTGAAATACTTCAGTCATAACTCTTAATGTCATTCAGATTACATTATTACTTTAAACATAAATTCCCTTATCAAGAAGCCATGAGGAAATACTGAGAAAAACCACAGTAGTTCATTACAGTAAAAATAAGTATTTCTCTTTACCAGCTTGTGAACAACGGCATCCTCAAATGGCACCCTGAGAATGTAGGCATGTAGGGTACTATTGGGCTGGGGGACCATGGTTATGACGAGGCCACTTTTATTCGCCTCAAGTATGGTGAAGTTGTGACCATTGAGCGTCACAGCCACCAGGTCAACATCGTAGGAGAGGTTCCCCAGGTAAACAGTAAACACACGATCCTCAAGGACTGTTTCTGTGGTGGGAGAAGGACAACAGGGTCATTAGCAATCATGACCATGGAGCTGAAGAGCCACTTCGGATAAGCTAGTAGAACTTACGGTTAATGATGGAGAGGTGCTGGATCAGAAGGGGTGTGTTCATGGGCCTGTGAAGGCGGAGTCTGGTATCCACACCACAGTCATCAATAAATATTTGTTCATAGTAGAGATGAACCACATAGAACTCATGGTACATGTTGTCCATCACATAGCTCTAGAAGAATTGAAGCCATTATGAAGCATCTGCCATTAGGTTATATGGTACAAAGTAGAATATTCAAGGTGTACAGAGGACATGAGTGACTGAAGCCATTTGCAGCTGCTCTACATCAGAATACAAGGTAAGCATCTGCATGTAAAAGGTCAGATGCCGGCCTGGTACGCTACTGACTTTTCTGTATCCTCCGGCAGCGTTGAAGGGGATGCTGATCTGGACAGTGGTGTCACTGATGTCCAGGCTGTAGCCTCGCTCTGCTGTGATGGGCTCATCCAGGAGCTGACCATCCACCCCCATTGAGATCTTGATGCTCTCCAACCCAGAGAGGCCAGAGACCAGCGGGGACAGCAGAGTGGGGGTCTGCCAGACCAGCCCCACCCCATCATACATCCCTTCATCTGGAAAGAGTTTACAAGTGTTAAGACCCTGTGAGCAATTATTCCTCTGCAACCAAGTGATCAAAACATGTCACAGATCTGAAATAACTTCATAGGTGAAAGTATTATTTGCTTAACTGAGCCATCACTATTGCTTAAGACAATCAGATCTGATCCTTGATAATGTGGAACCTGATATTGCACTGGAACTTACTAGTGCTGCACGCAACAATCCAGTCCACCATCATAACCACCCATCTCTGCCTGGAGAACAGTATGGGATGGACCACCTCCACCACTGAACCATTGATCTGGAATTGAATAAAGGATGAAGTGTACTTGCCAACAGTACAAAAGGGGCATTTCAGTAGTCTAAATAAGTGGCTTCCTTCTCATCCTGCATAACCCTGGTTTTAAACATAACGCAATGTAAGACCCTCTTGGAATACAGCCACCAGTGTAGGTCGTTAATGTCGAATTAAGCAAGCCTGAAGACAACCAAGATAAAGGAAGCCCTTGAACAGGACATTTAAATACTCACCATGGAGACAGACCCCATGACAGACCGTGGTGTGTAGGGTGAGCGGAACACCAGTCTCCCCTGGGTGAGGTGGAACACGTAGCCCAGCTCCCGAGCCTCTGAGAATGACATGGGAATCAGCTGCTGCCCCTCCTGCTGGAACATCACCTGCCAGGTAGACGTGGCAGAGCTGTGGGCCTGATGGGGAACAAGAGACAGGGCATGCTTGGTGGTATTGGGGACAAACTGGTAGAGCTCATCTAATTGACAATTTGCCAAATAGCCTTTAGCTTACTTTAGCAAGGGCAGCAGTCCAGGCATCCGTTGTACCAGAAAGACAGGAAACATCACTCCTCATTGACACCTACAGGGTAACATAACACTCTCCTATAAAAATACACAAGCCCACCTCCATCTGCCCTGGATACAGTCTAGATCCATGCATCAGTACCTCCATATAGTTCTCCTCACAGCTGACTTCTCTGGGGGACCAGGGTAGAGGGAGGGAGCAGGTTGCATTCACAGAGTAGGTGGCTCCCACTCCATTCGCATCAATTGTGATCAAGTTAAAGCTAAAAGTGAACAACTCATCGTCCTAAAATACAAAAACAAGACCTTCAACTGAGATACCTGGTAGTAATTTAACTAGAAAATATAGTTTAAAAGCCCTTCCCATGGACACAGATATCAACTCAATGGCTACTCCACATTGGTTCAATGTAATTGAAATGTTGATTTAACCAGTGTGCCCATGGGTTGTGGCTTTGAAAAGACCACAATGCACAGAAAATATATGAACCTGGTTGTCAGTGTGGCATGAGAAGTAGGAGGCTCTGAGTTCAGCATGGCCAGGCAGAGGGAGGATACTGAACATGTAGCCACACTCTGACCCATACTGCTTAGTGATGGGGTGAACACCATCAGCATCTAGATAGGGGTAAAGAACTGGGTCATATCAAATGATTTGAATATGCTCAGGTCAAATACTAAATAAAAATCAGTTTATTCTTAAGTGGTCCAACAGGCACAGTGAGACTGAAATATACTGCAGGGAGAGACTTCCTGTCAGCACCAGCTACCGAATCCTGGCCAAGACATGTTAAGATGCCAGGTTCATAAGCTGACCAAACCTGGTTTCAGGCCCATTTTGCATCATAATTAAGGTTAAAAGCCTACTTACCAACTGCTTCAAAGCGAGGTTCGTTCCCAGCAAATTGGAGTTGGGTTGTTACCAACAGGTATCGATCCCGACATGCAGTCTCAATGGCCCCTATAAAGACACAAGGTGAGAATCTGAAGGGTGGAAACTAAATGATTCTGACCAACAATTCATCCCACTGTACTGTAGCTTGTATAAAAGGCTCATCTGACCCATTAAGTTTCTTACCTCTTGGAAGGTCAGAACATCTTACACTAGGCCATACAGACAGGAGTACAAATACTCTGTAAGAAAAACAATAGCACAGGTCAATAAAGGTTGCCAGCATCAAAACACTTATTCAAAACATTTAAGCCCACCACCAAACTTACCCCAACCAACACCCAAAAGCCATTGATCCGTAGAAGTGTCTAACCCTAGCCAGGAACAGCTAGTAAACTACACCTGCTAGTTAACACAACATCAACTACCACGTACTTACAGTATCCTAGAAAAAAAACAAACAAAAAAACAGTTGATATGTAACATGTTCTCTGGCACTTTTATATGGGGGTGGTGCTGTGATTAGGTAATTAATTAGCTAATTGGGTCACATGGTTGGCCAGCTTGCCAGAGCCTAGGGGCGCAGCTAAATAGTCTGAAGTCGATTCCTCTCCTCATCTCCTCTCCTTCCCCCATTCTTAGGATGTGTTTTCCATCTCCACTGAACAACAATATAAACGGATCATGTAAAGTGTTGGTTCCATGTTTCATGAGCAGAAGTAAAAGATCCCAGACATTTTCCATACGAACGAAAAGCTTATTTCTATCAAACTTTGTGCACAAATTTGTTTACATCCCTGTTAGTGAGCATTTCTAAGATAATCCATTCACTTGACAGCTGTGGCATATCAAGAAGCTGATTAAACAGCATGATCATTACACAGATGTACCTTGGACTGAGGACAATAAAAGGCCACTCTAAAATTTGTCACACAACACAATGCCACAGATATCTCAGGTTTTGAAGGAGAGTGCAATTGGCATGCTGACTGCAAGAATGTCCACCAGAGCTGTTGCCAGAGAATTGAATGTTCATTTCTCTACCATAAGCCGCATCCACCCGGCCTCACAACCACAGACCTTGTGTACGTCGTCTTGTGGGCAAGTGGTTTGCTGATGTTAACATTGATAACAGAGTGCCCATGGTGGCGGTGGGGTTATGGTATTGGCGGCATAAGCTACGGACAACGAACACAATTGCATTTTATCGGTGGCAATTTGAATGCATAGAGATACCGTGATGAGATCCTGAGGCTTGTTGTAGTGCCATTTATCCAGCTCCATCACCTCTGTTTCAGCATAATAATGCACAGCCCCATGTTGCAAGGATCTGTGCACAATTCCTGGAAGCTGAAAATGTCCCAGTCCTTCCATGGCCTGCAAACTCACCAGACATGTCACCCATTGAGCATGTGTGGGATGATCTGAATCGATGTGTATGACAGTGTGTTCCAGTTCTCGCCAATATCCAATAGCTTCGCGCAGCCATTGAAGAGGGGTGGGACAACAGCCTGATCAACTCTATGTGAAGGAAATGTGTTGCGTTGCATGAGGCAAATGGTGCTCACACAAGATACTGACTGGTTTTCTGATCCACCCCCCTATTTCTTTTGAAGGTATCTGTGACCAACTGATCCATATCTGTATTCCCAGTCATGTGAAACCCATAGATTAGGTCCTAATTTAATTATTTTAATTGACTGATTTTCTGTAACTCAGTAAAATCTTGGTTGCATTTATATTTTTGGTCAGTATACATAGTCTATGCTTGATATTTATACATGTCATTTCATATTCATGGTACAGAATAATCCTTCACTATGTCTGAGTTTACACAGGCAGCCCAATTCTGATATTTTTTTCCACTAATTGGTCTTTTGACCGATCACATTAGATCTTTTCACATCAGATATTTTTCAGAGCTGATCTGATTTGTAAAAAAAAAAATCTAAATTGGGCTGCCTGTGTAAATGCAGCCTTTTTGGTGAGTTTAGTGACCCAAGTCAAGAGTTATATTTTCACTTGGCAATGGGCTCATTATATGAAATACATTTAGCTGGGATTTTAACCAACTTCACAAATTTGCAAACATGTTTTCATGTTTTATTAGGCATTCAACCGAGGATCTTCCCTGTAACAGCAATCAAAGCTCCCATATAGGCAGCAGAGGTTAGAGGGCAAAGGTTGAGTTGACAGGGTGTTCAATAGAGACAGTGACAATGTCATTAGCAGGGTAGGGACACTGAACGGTCAGCCTGAAACAAAACACAATTGTTAAGAGAACGGAACATTTGAATGTTAGTGTGTAAATAGTGTGTGTGCGTGCATCCATGTGTGTTGTTACCTGTAGGGAGAGTCTTGCGGATGAGGCCCTCCCTCACCCTCCCTTTGGCATATCAGACCATGACTATCTACCTGCTTCCTGTTTACAGACAAAATCTCAAAACAGGAAGTACCAGTGACGTGCTCAATACAGAAGTGGTCTGTTGAAGCAGACACAAGGCTACAAGACTGTTTCGCTAGTACAGACTGGAATATGTTCTGGGATTCATCCAATAGCATCAAGGTGTTTACCACATCAGTCACGAGCTTCATCAACAAGTGCATAGATGACTTCATCCCCACAGCAACTAAGCGAACGAACCCAAACCAAAACCATGGAATACAGGCAATATCGGTGCTCTGCTAAAGGCTATAGCTACTGCTTACAAGAAAGCCCGCTACGATCTCCGATGAGACATCAAACATTCAAAGGACAATATGGGAGGAAGGTGGAACCCTATTAGACCGGATCTCACTCTCCGTGGCTGATGAAAGTAAAGCTTTAAAAAGTTTAAACTCACAAGGCCACCGGGCCAGACCGAATACCAGTGAGCGTTCTTGGAGAATGTTCAGAGACCAGCAAGTGTCTTGACTGACATTTCCACTCTCTCTTTGTCCCAGTCGTTAATCCCAACACGTTTCAAGTTACCACCATTTTCCCTGTTCCCAAGAACTCCAAGGTAACCTGCCTAAATGAATATCGCCCTGTAGCACTCAACTGTAATTATGAAGTTCATTGAAAAGGCTGATCATAACACACCATCATCCTAGACACCCTGAGCCCATTTCAATTTTCATATCGCCCCAACAGTTCCACAGATTACGCAATCTCAAATGCACTTCACAATACCCTCTCCAACCTGGACAACAGGAGAAATAACTGGGTGGACAGCCCATTACAACACTGGGGCCAAGCCCCCTGCCATCCAGGACCTCTGTATCTGGCGGTGTCAGAGGAAGGACTAAAAATGGCCAAAGACTTCAGCCACCCAAGCCATAGACCGTTCACTCTGCTCCCGTCCGGCAATCGATACCGGAGCATCGGCTCTTAGACCGACAGGCTCAGAGACCGCTTCTACCACCAAGCCATAAGACTGCTACATACTTAATGAAATGGTTACACAGACCATATGCATTGACATTGATCTTGCACTGACTCTACGCACACTCACAAGTATTCAGCGCATGTGACAAGTATAATACATGTTTTTACATTTTAGTCATTTAGCAACACTCTTATCCAGAGCAATTAGGGTTAAGTGTCTTGCTCAAGGGCACAGTGGCAGATATTTCACCTAGTCGGCACTGGGATCTGAACCAGCAACCTTTCGGTTACTGGCCCAACGCTCTTAACCGTTGAAGTTTCAAATGCATTCTGACATTACTGAAAGTGTAGGTATTTTAACATTACTATTGTTTAACAGACAACAACACTTTTGATCAATGAAATATTGAATCAGTCGTCTTCCTCAAATGAACGGGATGATGAAATCTTTGCAAGAGGGAGGGAATCTGATTTCATTGGTCCTCAAGTCGCGGCTCAGGCAATATATTCAGGATAAATTGTTTTAACCCCGAGTAAGCCTGCCCCGAGCAGGTTATTTATGAATGATTAATTGGCATAAAATTTTACCTGGCTAAAAAGGTGAGCCACTTTCGTGGTACTGGTTATCCCGAGTTGAACTCAGGGTTGACCAAAGTTATCTAGAATTCCTGAAATCTGATTCGTAGTATCGGGCTCTGATTCTCATACAGTACACTAGCAAATTCCCCTCAACCTAGATGAGACATAATATACTGTATACTTAACACGTATGTTTATTTCATAACTCCAACTGGAACTGGTGATATGCCCACAGATGTTCGTATTGACCATTATGTTGGTAACAATTGAATAAACTCGAACCAACAACTGTATTCTGTGGCTCAACACACACACACTCTCGCAGTAGATACAGCCTGACTCAGACTAGACATTGTAAATCTGGGACACGAATTAGTATGATATTGTAATGGCCTCTATAAATCATAAATGAGCGAATGTCCACAACAGTTGTTGAGTCCTTCAATGAAAACTCACAGGCTAGTGCAAAAGTACCATGCACAAAGAAAAAGCCAGGTTACAACCTGCGGTGCCCCGACCCCCTGCCCAGATCCCCTGCCCCCCACATAACTGACCAGGAGGGTCGCTACACAGCCCCCTCACCACAAAGTCCCTTGTTCCAGAGGGAACAAAAAGTCCCGGAAGCGACCCGGAGGCCTCCTTCTTTTCCCTACGCGGGTGTGATGGGGCTCACAGGCATAAGGGGTTCAGTCTGTGGTAGGGGGCTATCCCTCTGGGGCACCGGGGACACAGCCTGTGGCTCTGGGGAACCACTCAGTGACATAGGGGGTATAGGAGGAGCGGGACTTCTGGAGCTCTAACTGTGGGCAGAATTTAATTTCCAGAGGGAGGGGTTTACCTGAAGAGGCCCCTCTGTATGGGGATTACCTGCCACATTTCTCCCTCTGGGAGGCAGCTGGATCCAGTACACCATCTTCTCCCATCCTATCCAGGACCATGCACCGTCCCACCCAGTGACTCTCCAGCTTGGGGCAACTACGTTTCTTTCTTTCTTTCTCATCAGAGATGATGGCCAGCTGCTGCGCTAGCGTTTTGTTGAAGTGCTCCACGAGGCCATCGCTCTACGGGTGAGGCGGAGTGGTGCGGCTTTTGTGCCTATCCAGCCACTCACACATGGTGACGAACACACGGGACTGTCGCTGTGAATGGACTCAGTCGACAAACCTGCTGAACATATGGCTGTGAGGGCATCGACGATGGTCTCTGCTTCCTGGAGTGTAGGTTTCAGGCCATTTTGTGAAATAGTCCATGGTCGAGAAACACCCAGCGGTTTCCACGGTCTGTGGTGGGGTACGGCCCGACTCCGTCCACTCCCAAACTGTCCAATCCCTACTCCTCCATGCATGCTCTAGAGCACAGCCTCCCACAGTGCTTTGGGGACCACCACCTGCCACCTATCCTCTCCTGTAGCTGGCTCCTTCCATGCTCACTGTAGCATGTCATCAGCAAGCCGCACCTCCACCCACTCTAGCACTGGCTGCAGATCTGTGTCCTGCTGCTGCCTCCATTTAGCCAATTTGACAGCCTGCAGCTCACAGCAGACAGGCACGCTCACCTGGCATACTGAGGCACCGACCCCCTCCTCCGCACACAGCTCTCTCTCATGGGCCTCTCTCAGCTCCCGTGTGCAGTACAGGGCCGCCGTTAGAGTGGCCCGATGTACAACTGTGAAGTCGTACAGCTGGAGCTCCTCCAACCAGCATGCGACCTGCCCCTCTGGCTCTATAAAAAACATGAGCCACTGGAGAATGGAGTGATAACTCCTTACAGTGAAGGGCAAGCCACACAGGTAGTACTTGAAGTGTTTGATGGACTCCACTACAGAGAGGAGCTCTTGCCATATGACACAGTAGCAGTGTGTGTTTGTTGAATGTCTTGCTGAAGTACGCCACTACTCTCTCCCCTTCTGGCCCCACCTGGGCCAGCACCCCACCCATGTCCATATTGCTCGCTTCTGTGTTCAGGAAAAAGGGCAAGGTGGGGGAGGTGAGCACATGGGCCTCGATCAGTGTACGCTAGAGGGTGTTGGAGACCTCCTGCCACTCTGCTGTCCTTTGGCAGTAGGCGGTTCAAGGGAGTGGCAACACTGGAGAAGCCCCGTACAAACCTCCTGTAGTACGAGACCAGGAAGCTCTTCAGCTGCTGCTGGTTAGTGGGAATGGGCCAGTCTTGGACAGCCCACACTTTGTCCTCCATAGTGCTGATTCCCTCTTCCTCCACTTGGTGCCCCAAGGACACCTCTCTCCTCATGAAGTGAGATTGCTCAGGGTGGAGCTTCAGGCCTGCGGCAGACACCCTTTCCAGCACTCCATAGCGCCCCCAGGACAGACTGGAAGGAGCTGCCATGGGCCAGGATGTCGTCAAGGTTGACCAGACACTCCTGTTGGGGAACGCCAGCCAGCACCCTATCAATCAACCGCCCAAAAATAGCTGGAGCGTTGCGCAAGCCGAAGAACAGGACCTTGAACTGCCAGTGCCCTCTGTTGGTGGGTGAAAGCAGTCTTGGCTCTGGGGAGAGGAGAACCTGCCAGTGCCCTCTGTTGGTGGGTGAAAGCAGTCTTGGCTCTGTGGAGAGGAGAACCTGCCAGTGCCCTCTGTTGGTGGGCAAAAGCAGTCTTGGCTCTGGGGAGAGGAGAACCTGCCAGTGCCCTCTGTTGGTGGGTGAAAGCAGTCTTGGCTCTGTGGAGAGGAGAACCTGCCAGTGCCCTCTGTTGGTGGGCAAAAGCAGTCTTGGCTCTGGAGAGAGGAGAACCTGCCAGTGCCCTCTGCGGAGGTCCAGTGAGGGAGCTAGGAGGACGTCCGAACCAGGTTCAGTGAGGGAGCTAGGAGGACGTCCTAACCAGGTTCAGTGAGGGAGCTAGGAGGACGTCCTAACCAGGTTCAGTGAGGGAGCTAGAGGACGTCCGAACCAGGTTCAGTGACTCTTCGTTACATGATATAGGGTATGACTCCTTCATGGTTACCACATTCTGTAGTCCGCACATAACCTCAGCTTATCCTCCTTCTTAGGAATCATGACTATTGCTGCCGCCCAGGGGCTGCCTGAGGGCTCAATGAAGTCTGCCCACTGTATCTCCAACGGCCTTGTCTGCTGCCTCCTGGTGTGCCAGTGGGATATGGCTGGGATGCATCTTGATGGGCCGAGCGTCCCCTTGTGCTGCACCAGAATCTGACCCGCCTCCTCTTCACTCAGAGCAAAGCTGTCTCTGAATTCCAACAGCAACAGCCGTTCCTGCTGCTCGGGGTCAAGGCCATCACAGCTCCTCTCCCATATCTATCTCACTGCGGACAGTGTCCTCTTCTCTCCCATCTGGGGTGGCTGGGCTGGCCCCGGCTCACAGATGGACGTTTCATGGAGGTAGCTGGGGAAAGAAACACACAGATGGGGGTTGTGGGCTTGAACCGAGTCCAACCTAGTACAATGTCCGGCCTCACCAGGGTTACTGTGGACAGTGACAGCGAAGAGACAAAAGTCCCCAACACCGTTCCGGCCAACCACAAAAACAGGCTCCATTCTCATGCAGCAGTCTGCTCCTGAGCTCTGTGGGACTTTGGGTAATCCCTGCGCAGATGGCCTGGCTGGCCACACCCCCAGCAGACCAAGTGGCCAGAGCGTGTGCTGCATGCTGTCTGTAGTGCAATAGAACGATTGAGTTTAGTTATTTTCACGCAGGTTTTTCCGGCTCTGGGCTACACTGCACCACAGCCCACACAGTGGGTGTACTGTATCAACATGCCCCCACGGAAGCTCCAGTCCATACAATCTCCAAGGCTTTCTGTAATGAATCAAACACGACAGCGTCTTGGGTTTACCGAGAATGGTGCGACCCCCCCAACAAATGGGGAATGGATTTAAAACATTTTCAGGGGGGGTCTCTCAGTTGGTTGAGGGGCAGCTCTCGGGGAACTATGGGAGGGGATCCTGGGGGCTGGTCGCCTGGCAGTTGGACGCTTGGGCCGATGGCTGATGGGAACCTGAACCAGCGATCTGTTTTTTGGCCTTGTGGGAGATCTGTCAACGTGCCCTTGTTTCGGGCGGTGACCCTGGTTGCTTCTGTGGGTCACTCTGGAAGATGGCTAATGTGATGTAGATTTTGTGCAGCTTCACTGCAAGTAGATATAATTTTTTTATTGAATAGTACACCATAAAGAAAAATAATTACAAAAAAAGATTAGTGCAAGCAAATATACGGGCCACAAACAGGCAAATAACTGTGCAGCACAAAAGTGGTGTGCAAAACGGCATCTCGGAACGCACAACTCATCGGTGCTTGTCACAGATGGGCTAATGCAGCAGACAACCACACCGGGTTCCACTCATATCAGCTAACATCAAGAAGAACTGTGGGCACGCAACCACCAACACTGAACAATTGAGGAGCGGAAAAACATTGCCTGGTCCGACAAATCCCGGTTCCATCATGATGGCAGAGTCCCGATTTGGTTTAAGCAGCATGAGTCAATGTCCCCATCCTGTCTGTTGACAACAGTGGTGTAATGCTGTGGTGGATGTTTTCCTGGCACACGTTAGGTCCAACACCGTTCACCTGATGACCGAGGTCAGCCTGCAGGCGCCCGGCCTGCCACAAGGAGTCGCTAGAGCGCGATGAGCCAAATCAAGCCCGCCCGGCCAAACCCTCCCCTGGACAATGCTGGGCCAATTGTGTGCGACCCTATGGGACCCCCGATCATGATCGAACCCGGGTCTGTAGTAGCGCCTCCAGCACTGTGATGCAGGAGGCCCTTTTAGCGGGCTCTCTTCTATGCATCCATGTCCTATTCCCTCTGCTCTCGGTGATGCATTTTCTTCTTTGACGCACCTTATGTCTAAACTTCTTTACAGTGAAATGATCTTGATTGGTGATCTCAACTGGTTGGTTAAAGCCGGTGTCTGATGGTTTAAAAATGTTTTGTAATTCTATGAATCTTACCCAGTTGATTAACTCACCCACTCGCCCAAATCTTAAATGCCCAGATAAATCTACCCTGATTGATTTGATATTAACAAATGTTCCACATAAATATTCTGCGGTTGGTGATTTTTGTAATGATTTAAGTGACCATTGTGTTGTTGTTGCTGTTAGAAATATGAAGGTTCCTAAGACAAACCCACGTTTTATTCGTAAGAGAAATTTGAAGTGTTTTAATGAGCAGGCTTTCTTTCATGATTTGTTTTATTTTGACTGGAGCAAGATTGAGCTTACCCCTGATGTGGAAACTGCCTGGATATTCTTTCATGATGTTTTTTTCCAAATAGTAAACAAACATGCCCCATTCCGCAGGTTCGGGGTTAAAGGGCGGGATAATCCATGGTTTTCTTCTGAGCTGTCTTGTATTATTCACAACTGTAATCTAGCCTGGGCTAAAGCAAGGAAATCATGTTCTGATGCTGATTGGCTTATTTTTAGGCACTTACGAAACAAGTGTTATTTTCTTCTCAGGAAGGCCATTTTATGTATTTTACCACTGATAACCTGAATGACCCTAGAAAGTTTTGGAAGGCTATTAAGTCTGTCTGGTAACAGTAATGTTAATTAATGAATTACCGTCATGTGTTTTGAAGGACTCTGTTGCTGTATATGACAAAACTGAAATGCTGAATTGTTTCAAAGAACACTTTGTATCATCTGGTAGGCTGTTTGATTCAGTGTCCTCTGTCTCTGTACAACCCTGTGTGGATGAACCAGTGGGAGCTGGTCAAACGCTTAGCTTTTTGCCATTCTCAGTGCAGGTGGTACATAAAGCCCTGAAATACTTAGATCAAAGAAAGCCTGCAGGTCCTGATCTTTTGGATCCCTGCTTTTTAAATCTGGCAGCTGATTTCATAGCTGAACCACTTACATATCTGTTCAATCTAACCCTGGAATGTAATGAAATTCCAAAAATCTGGAAATCAGAAATTGTCCTACAACTTTTAAAAGGGGGAGATCCAACTCTTAAATAATTATAGGCCAATCTCAAAGCTGTCACCCCTGGTGAAAATACTTGAAACCCTTGTGAGTGAACAGCTAAAAGAGTTTTTATTTATTAACTCTATATTATCAATGTACCAATCAGGCTTCAGGAAGAAGCATAGCACAATTACAGCAGCCATGAAGGTTTTAAATTATATCACTGAAGCCCTTGACAACAGCACTGTGTCTCACTTTTTATTGATCTCTCTAAGGCTTTTGATACAGTTGATCATGCTATACTAAAGGCAGAGATTGTCGAGTGTAGGTCTTTCAGAGCATGCAGTTGCATGGTTTGCTAACTATCCGTCTGATAGAACTCAGTGCACTCAATTTGATGGTCTTGTGTCTGTTAAATTGTCTGTCTTTAATGGTGTGCCCCAAGGCTCTGTACTTGGTCCTCTCATTCACTATTTATTTAAATGATTTAGACAAAAATGTCCAAAATGCATTTTTATGCTGATGATACTGTTACTTACTGTTGTGCCTAGTCTCTTACAAAACCTTTCCAGAACATGCAAACTGCTTTTTATACTGTTCAACAATTGAAGCTTATCCTCAATACTAACAAAACTAACCTAATGGTGTTTTTTAAAGCAAGAAATAGACCTCTGAACCTTTCACCTATTACTACCTGTCAGGGCAAGGACATTGAGGTTGTAACCTCCTATAAATATATTGGAATATTAATTGTTGACGGCCTCTCTTTTAAATTGCATATTCAACAACTTACACATTTTTTTTAACTGAAATTGTGATTTTATTTTAGGAATAAGGCCTGTTTTTCTTTTGAAGCCAGGAGGCGGCTAGTATCAGCTACATTTATGTCTTTATTAGACTATTGGGGATACTTTATATACGAATGCTTCTGCTCAGTGTTTGAGATCAATTGACACTCTTTACCATGGCACTTTGAGATGTATTTTCAAATGCAAAACCTTTACGCACCACTGCACTTTGTATACCAGGGTTGGCTGGCCTTCTCTAGTCACTCGTAGGCTCAGTCACTGGTATACTTTTATTTATAAAGCCATTTTGGGTTTACTACCATATTGTTTGTACATTTTTATTGTTCAGAAATGTGGGTACTCTTCATTCGTTGGACTTTATCCTGCTAACTGTTCCAAATGTCCGAACTGAATTTGGTAAAAGGGCTTTTATGCGCCATCGTCTTGGAACGCCTTACAAAATACTTTTAAACTGGAAGAACTTGTCCCGACTGGTATTTTTAAATCACTGATGAATGATCTTGAGACTGACTCCCTGACCTGTCAATGTTAATTTGTTTTTGATTTTTGTTATACTCTTGTGAATTCTATGGATTTTACTAGTTTACTTGTAGTTTATGTAATTTTTGTAATGACTTGGTGCTACCTAGCTTGGCCAGGACGCTCTTGAAAAAGATTTTAAATCTCAATGAGCCCTTCCTGGTTAAATAAGTTTAATAAAATAAAAATGCCTTGTAAGCGGTAGATTAGCCTTTAACCCAGCACTGATATTGTCTTTAATTCATGGTTTATTTTGGATACATTCGTAGTCACTGTAGGGATGACAGTCTGCACTTTGAAGCATTGAAGCCTGTGACTTTGTGGTAAACTCAATGTCTGCGTGTCGTCATCACAGGAGGCTGCTGAGTACAAGAAGACTCGTCTGGAATAGAGCAAATGAAACAGCTGGAAACCATGTATTGGATACCATTCTGCTCCAGCCATTAACACAAGCCAGTCCTCTCCAAATAAAAAGGTGCCACCAACCTCCTGTGAGTCATGTATATCGTCCTAAGGTCATGATTGTGTTGCTCATATTTGGTTTAATTATTTTATATTGGATGAACCCCGAAACATATCCCAATCTGTGCTAGCGAAAATCTTGTAGCCTCGCGTTTGTCGTCCTACCACTTCCGTATTGAGCGCATCACTGGCACTTCCTGTTTGAGCTTTTCTTTGTAAAACAGAATCACGTTTAGATTTTCTGAAGGACCTTATGCGTAATGACTCGGGATGATCCAGCTGGGTCTGTGAAGCACCGTAGGAGAGAACGTCTTTGTTCTGGGGCAGGTAGCCTAGTGGTTGCAAGCTTGAATCTGAGCTGACGAGGTTAAACTTTATTTTTAAAGTCGTTCTGCCCCTGAACAACGGAGTTAACCCACTGTTCCTAGGCAGTCTTTGAAAATAAAACTGTTAACCAACTTAATAAAAAATATTTAAAAAACTTGTCCCAGATTGCTCTGTGGGAGGGAGGGGAGAAACGCCAAGAATCAGACAACTCCGTCTGTCCACACACTGGAATCCACACCCACCCAGCAGACTTATGACCTGATGCCCTTGCCTCAGCCAGATCCGATGTCCAGCCACAAGCATTCCAGTGATCCTACACAGGCCACCTTGAAGTATTGGCCCTTTCCACTGCTAGGCTTACCCATATTGCCAGCCACTATCGTCCACTAGTGCAATTTCAGTTTACTTGACACCAATATAACAACCTTAGTGTTCAGGCTACTGTATGGCTATGGCCACAAACACCCTAGAGAAACAGAACTGTTGGGACTAGAGATAAAAGGAAAAGCCTGGTCATAACTTGGGGCGGTTTCCACTGGCACTTAAAGGGCCAAATAGCTGGCTCCAAAAAAATGCTCATCTTCACGCTGGGTCAAGGGGCGGTAGGGTAGCCTTATGGTTAGTGTTGGACTAGTAACGAAAGGTTGCAAGTTCAAATCCCCGAGCTGACAAGGTACAAATCTGCCGTTCATTGAAAATAATGTTCTTAACTGACTTGCTTAGGTGTTGGAGGAAATTATAGTTGAAGCGATTAATAATGTATACATTTCAATTAGAACCAATTATTCTAATACTATTATGTTATGGGATGAAATATATGGGTTCTTGTTTAAGCTGTTACTGAAAATGTAAGAAAAATGAATTAATTGTCTGTACCTTGTAGGTTTAAGGGAGAAGGATGATGCTTCTGACAGATAAGAATGGTCCTGCATATTCCATTAGTGGAGAAAAGTATATATTTTAGACAGTTGGGAATGTAGTTTTATGAGGGGAGTAGAAGAAGGTCTCCAGACCTAAAGACACTGCATTATTGTGGGGATCGGAGAGAGTGTGTGAAACTGATGACGTCATTTTATGTCCTCTTTAAAATGTAATGTTTTGTATTTTGGGTCAGTACTCTCTGGAATTAAACGCTGTTACCTGGCTTTTAAGACTGGTCTCGATCTACTTCATGCATAATTAATGAACTTAAACCTCATTAATGAACGAGAGAGTGCGAAATTGATTTTGGCTATAAAACATAGGAATTTATAAATTCCACTAACACTAGGTTAAAGAAAACCTGGGCCAGTGCAGACCATTAACTGGTGCCAGATTGATTAGATTTAGGGCTGTGACTTTACACAACAACCAAGCTGATCACTGCTAGACACTGAAAGTTTAGCTAGTGCATGGACAAGCAGTTGTCATACATGGGGAATTACCACCATAAATCCATCCTTCATACAAATGTTTTCACTATGCAAAACAGACCCTTCAGCCCTTGAATGCTAGCAAGTCAGTTAGAAGATGGCAAGTGAATTCCTACTAGTTCAAATTGAACACAAGCCAGAGCCTATCATTTTTTTCTGGTTTGCTAGGTGGTGAATGCCATGGCAAGCAAGGAATTAAGCTAGCAACACTAAGCATTAACTAGTGAACATTAGCATGCTAAATAGATGGATCAGTCATGTCACAGCAGGAATTTGGGGTAAAGTTAGAACATGGTAAATTACTCAGGTCAACATCTTGCTAGCTACATTAATGACTCCAGCTCACCACATTGTCTACCTACAGTAGCATCATGGCAATCTAATTTCTGGAGGCAATGGAAATAACATTTGAGTTGACCCCACCCTGGGTTGACTTCAAAGTGCTAATGTTAACAGGGCTTTAAAGTGTTACCCTATTAGAATTCACTTGGGGTATAACACCCAAACTGAATGAAGCCACATCAGGACAAGCTACAGAGATTTTAAAGATTATATTTATTAAGACATTTACACTCAATACTCTTGGCAGCATTGTCACTTCATTAGTTCCTACAGAGAGAGGAAGAAAAAGTTAGCTCCGTTTGAAAAGTAACACAATACTAGTCGTCATTGTACGTCATAAAATTGTGTTGCGTGACTGGTGTGGGCCTAGAGATTAATTTGCCAGTTGCCTTAAGCTGGCAGGCATTTCTCCCAGGAGTCACTCCTGTTTTGGAGGTTGAAGGTATAATGGGTAGGCTGAAATAGTGTGGACAGAGTCAGGAGTAAATTTCTCCACTTTTTAGATGCAGGACACCAAGTACTGAACACTTACTTTACAGGGACTCTAGTCAAGATGGTGCCAAATCCTGGCGAGTCTGCTTCAAACCGCCGATACGCAAACAGCTTGTAAAGGCCACTCAGTGGATAGACACACCGCACAGTCACCCTAACGAGAGAACAATTGAACACATGTATAGATCAAAGCCACGGTGCCTTTAGTGAGAGTTAGTGACTAAGGAATATTTATTGTACTTGGTTTCAACCAATGAGACAGTATATTATTAGTGAAGTCATGTACACAAAGGCAGTATACCTGGTTGAGACTGGTGCTTCCACTGATTGGCTTGTATGCTCAACGGTGATCTCATTTTCATAGGTAAGGTGCTGGTAATCAAACTGCAACACAAGAGGTCAAAACAAACCTGAATGTATTAATTCAACCATTAGCCTGTTGAAAGCCATGTCTAAACGCTTACGGTTGTTCTTTTGTTAGCCCTCATGAGAAATCAAGACAGTTTAAGTCTTAATATTAATTTAAGTAGTTGGCCTGTATGTTGAAAGTTCCTGAGTTAAACCAGGGTTTCCCCAAAACTCAGTCCTGGGGCACATACCTTGCTTTACAGACTCAAATACCAACTCCGCAAGCTTTGAATCAACTGTGTAGCACTGGAGTTTAAAAATTATTTTTTCAGTACCAGGGGCCCTAGAATAAAGTTGTGAACACCGAGTTAAGGCACACCAATCACTTGGACCGTCTCTGCACATTCAGACGGTAATCAAATTATTTGGCCAGATTAGGATATGGGGCAAAACAGGTTAAATTAGGGGGTTTCAGCCGAGTCCTTTGGTAAGGACTAACCAAAACCCCAGAACTAAAACCCACAACTGACCAAAATTTAGCAAGATTTTAGTTGTTGGTTAAGATGGAACAATGCTGGAACTTCCATTTCAAATACCGATCACTCGTGGAGCCCGATTGCATTTATGACTCTAATTCTATGGGTTGGACAGTGCTATACCTGGACCCTGGTTCCACAGGTGTCAAGTCTAAAGCTAAAGAGAACCCTGGTGTCATCCATCTCTTGAGGCCTGCAGTTGGAGTCCAGGAGGGAGGATCTGATGGGTTCAGATCCAGGGATGGCCAAAATCACAGACACCACTGTCATCACACCTTCAGTGGAACACACTGGAGAGAGGAAGGCCTGTTAGTGCTGATCAACCCTATAAAAGCGTCACCAGGCAAAAGCAAGCGACGCTGCAGGTTAATATCTGACCAACTAGTAGTTACCTATGAACTCAGTAGTCTGGAATAGACACGCTTTGGCCAAGGAGCTCTTGACCTCCAAGGTCTTCGGAGCTCTTGAGAGAATTTCAAAAGTACCACGGAACTGCTTCAAATTGATGTCCTAGGAAGAAAAAAAAGAGCAGGTACACTTTAATTATAACTCCTACTTTATCCAACGACGAGTCAGTTTAAGCACTTGACCAATGAGCATCTCACCTTATAAGTGTAGCCAACAGAGAAGAGGGGCACTTCCAGGGTCAGACTCTTGCTGTCATTCCGCATAACGTAGCCCCGCTTGGCTGCCAGATTTGTGGTCAGAATGTGAGGGCCAACACCCACCTCCCACAGGTAGTCAAACGGCTTATGGTCCATCTGGAATCTGATGCTTTTCTCGTTGCAGACGCCTTTGAAGACCGGAGGAACTGAGAAGAAACAAATAGTTTAGTCAATAGTGACACGACGTTAGGGGTAAACTTGGGAAAAGTGTATCGTGGTTGGTTACTGGGCTGCGTCAAGCCATCGTGCAGCCCAGGTCTCATAGTTGAAGGTTGAAGTCAACTTACAGACATCATTGAACTGAGCCACGACTGAGGCCAGGTAGAAGTACGGCTCGGCCTGAGGCAGGATGACCAACGTGTAGTTGATGTCCAACGAGTATTCGAGAAGCCCCTCTGTAGGGTACTATGGACAGGAACACATCACCAATTAAGAAACAGTACAAAAGCCTTCAATTCACCTCTTAAAACCATTGGAGAAAGTTGACAGGAACCCCCTCTTCTCCAATGTTGAGGAAAAGCTGAGACCACAGTAGCTAATATCATTGAATCATTACCAGCTTGTGAATAACGGCATCAAATGGCACCCTGAGAATGTAGGCATGTAGGGTACTATTGGGCTGGGGGACCATGGTTATGAGGCCACTTTCATTCGCCTCTAGTATGGTGAATTTGTGACCATTGAGCTTCACAGCCACCAGGTCAACATCATAGGAGAGGTTCCCCAGGTAAACAGTAAACACACGATCCTCAAGGACTGTTTCTGTGGTGGGAGAAGGACAACAGGGTCATTAGCAATCATGACCATGGAGCTGAAGATCCACTTGAATTGGCTAGTAGAACTCCTTACGGTTAATGATGGAGAGGTGCTGGATCAGAAGGGGTGTGTTCATGGGCCTGTGGAGGCGGAGTCTGGTCTCCACACCACTGTCATCCATGAAGATTTGTTCATAGTAGAGACGGACCACATAGAACTCACGGTACATGTTGTCCATCACAAAGCTCTGGAAGAGTTGAAACCGTTATGAAGCATCTGCCATTAGGTTATATGGTACAAAGTAGAATATTCAAGGTGTACAGAGGACATGAGTGAATGAAGCCATTTGCAGCTTCTCTGCATCAGAATACAAGGTAAGCGTCTCCATGTGAATGGTCAGATGCCGGCCTGGTACGCTACTGACTTTTCTGTATCCTCCGGCAGCGTTGAAGGGGATGCTGATCTGGACAGTGGTGTCACTTATATCCAGGCTGTAGCCTCGCTCTGCTGTGATGGGCTCATCCAGGAGCTGACCATCCACCCCCATTGAGATCTTGATGCTCTCCAACCCAGAGAGGCCAGAGAACAGCGGGGACAGCAGAGTGGGGGTCTGCCAGACCAGCCCCGCCCCATCATACATCCCTTCATCTGGAAAGAGGTTATACATAGAAAGGTTAAGACTGATGAACACTTCCTGGTTTAGTGATCAATCAGTGCAGTGATCAGGTACAGGTGAAAATAGTCACTAGAGCCATCAATTGTTTAGCCCATCTAGCCCTTTGAATGGTCAGGGCTGATAGGTCACTGAAACTTACCAGTGCTGCAAGCAACCACCAAGTTCACCATGATGACCATCCATCTCTGCCTGGAGACTAGTATCAGATAGACCACCTCAACCAACGTACCATTCACCTGGAATTAGATAATGATTTGGTACCTGCCAACAATACAGTATGAAGACAACTGAAAAGCTATGTAAATACATCCAGTATTCCAGCCTAAACAAGTTATATTTTAAGAATTCCTACAGGAAAGCAAGACCATACCCATCAAGGCATTTAATGTAATTTGAGATGGGAAAGCCTCGTGCCAGCATTGAGACATACCCAAGATACCTGCATTCATTTAAATCCTCACCATGGTGACAGACCCCATGACAGAACCTGGCGTGTAGGGTGAACGAAACACTAGCCTCCCTGGGTGAGGTAGAACACGTAGCCCAGCTCCCGAGCCTCTGAAGGAGACATGAGAGTCAGCTGCTGCCCCTCCTGCTGGAACATCACCTGCCAGGTAGACATGGCAGAGCTGTGGGCCTGATGAGGAACAAGAGACAGGGCATGCATGGTGTTATTGGGGACAAATTGGTGGAGCTCATCTAATTGACAATTTGCCAAATAGCCTTTAGCTTACTTTAGCAAGGGCAGCAGACCAGACATCTGCTTTTGTACCAGGTAGATCAGACACTTCACCCCTCACCGACACCTACAGGGGAATATAACAGACCATACTCCTATAAAAAAAGGTTAAGGATAGTCTAGGCCAGCATCAGCACAAATACAACCCTGGATGCACAGTCTAGAGCCATGTATTAGTACCTCCATATAGTTCTCCTCACAGCTGACTTCTCTGGGGGACCAGGGTAGAGAGAGGGAGCAGGTTGCATTCACAGAGTAGGTGGCTTCCACTCCATTCGCATCAATTGTGATCAAGTTAAAGCTAAAAGTGAACACCTCGTCGTCCTAATATACAAAAACAAGACCTTCAACTGAGATACCTGGTAGTAATTTGACTAGAAAATAGTTTTAAAGCCCTTCCCATGGGCACAGATTTAACTCAATGGCTACTCCACATTCGTTCAATGTAATTGAAATGTTGATTTAACCAGTGTGCCCATGGGTTGTGGCTTTGAAAAGATGCACAGAAAATATATGAACCTGGTTGTCAGTGTGGCAGGAGAAGTAGGAGGCTCTGAGTTCAGCATGGCCAGGCAGAGGGAGGATACTGAACATGTAGCCACACTCTGACCCATACTGCTTAGTGATGGGGTGAACACCATCAGCATCTAGATAGGGGTAAAGAATTGGGTCATATCAAATGATTTGAATATGCTCAAGTCCAATACTAAATAAAAATCAGTTTATTCTTAAGTGGTCCAACAGGCACAGTGAGACTGAAATATACTGCAGGGAGAGACTTCCTGTCAGCACCAGCTCCCAAACCCTGGCCAAGACATGTTAAGATGCCAAGTTCATGAGCTGACCAAACCTGGTTTCAGGCCCATTTTGCATCAGAATTAAGGTTAAAAGCCTGCTTACCAACCGCTTCAAAGCGAGGTTCGTTCCCAGCAAATGATAGTTGGGTTGTTACCAACATGTATCGATCCCGGCATGCAGTCTCAATGGCCCCTATATAGACACACAAGGTGAGAAACTAAAGGGTGGAAACTAATTGATTCTGACCAACAATTCATGCCAGTGTTCTACAGCTTGTATAAAGGCTAATCTGACTCATTGAGTTACTTACCTCTTGGAAGGTCAGAACATCTTACACTAGGCCATACAGACAGGAGTACAAATACTCTGTAAGAAAAACAATAGCACAGGTCAATAAAGGTTGCCAGCATCAAAACACTTATTCAAAACATTTAAGCCCACCACCAAACTTACCCCACCCAACACCCAAAAGCCATTGCTCCGTTGTGAACCGAGTGTCTAACCCTAGCCAGAAACAGCTAGTAAACTACACCTGCTAGTTAACACAACATCAACTATCACAGACTGACAATATCCTAGTAAAAACAACAGTGGATAAGTACCATGTTCTCTGGCACTTTTATATGGGGGTGGTAATGTGATTGAGGTAATTAATTAGCTAATTGGGTCACATGGTTGGTCATCTTGCCAGAGCCTAGGGGCGCAGCTAAATAGTCTGAAGTGGATTCCTCTCCTCATCTCCTTCCCCCTTTCTTAGGATGTGTTTTCCATCTCCACTGAATAACAATATAAACAGGTCATATAAAGTGTTGGTTCCATGTTTCATGAGCAGAAATAAAAGATCCCAGACATTTTCCATACGAACGAAAATCTAATTTCTATCAAACTTTGTGCACAAATTTGTTTACATCCCTGTTAGTGAACATTTCTCCTTTGCCAAGATAATCCATGCACTTGACAGCTGTGGCATATCAAGAAGCTGATTAAACAGCATGATCATTACACAGGTACACCTTGTGCTGGGGACAATGAAAGGCCACTCTAAAATTTGTCACGCAACACAATGCCACAGATATCTCAAGTTTTGAAGGTGAGTGCAATTGGCATGCTGACTGCAAGAATGTCCACCAGAGCTGTTGCCAGAAAATTGAATGTTCCTTTCTCTAACATAAGCCGCATCCATCCGGCCTCACAACCACAGACCATGAGTAAGGCGTTGTGTGGGCGAGTGGTTTGCTGATGTTAACGTTGTGAACCGAGTGCCCATGGTGGCGGTGGGGTTATGGTATGGGCGGCATAAGCTATGGACAATGAACACAATTGCATTTTATCTATGGCAATTTGACTCCACTCCGGGATGCTGTCCTTCTAGGCAGAGTTTCAAAGGAAAAGCCATATCTCAGACTGGCCAATAAAAAGAAAAGATTAAGATGGGCAAAAGAACACAGACACAGGACAGAAGAACTCTGCCGAGAAGGCCAGCATCCCGGAGTCGCCTCTTCACTGTTGAGACTGGTGTTTTGCGGGTACTATTTAATGAAGCTGCCAGTTGAGGACTTGTGAGGTGTCTGTTTCTCAAACTATACACTCTAATGTACTGTACTTGTCCTCTTGCTCAGTTGTGCACCGGGGCCTCCCACTCCTGTTTCTATTCTGGTTAGAGACAGTTTGCGCTGTTTTGTGAAGGGAGCAGTGGAGCTCCCTCCAGTAACCACGAGCACAACTTCTCCTTGATTTTAACTGGCCGCTTTATCCTGTAGATTTAGTCAGAATTATCACCTTCCGTGAGAACTATAAAGTAAATGAAAAATACAGTGAAGCACACTCTTACATCCTCCTTATCTTACGAGTGACATATTAGCTTGGTATAACTCTGAAGTGCTTACATACATAAATAGTTTAGCCGGTGCTATAACAGTATCAGATTAAACACATGAATCATGGTAAAATACCTCATTGGCTGCTTATTACAGAAGGGAGGAATATCTACTTCACATTTATTATTCCTGGCATTAATTCACACTTCATCCTTAATTATTATAACGTTACCATCCTCACATACACGCTTCAACCTTTATGAACTACACCCGATGACATGAAAACTTAGCTAACACAGTGCGGGATTGCCTTCCCTCCAAAAGTGTGTTGCTACAATAAGGATCCCCGTTACAACAGTATAAGCTATATAGTTCCGCTTGTCTTATCATTTCCCCCACACAGCGGACACGTAAACAATTCAAACAAAGGACAACGACATAGACTTACAGGTTAACTGTCAGTTACCTCTCTCATCCAGGGTTGAGTCACTGATCAGTAGCTTGAATCTTCTCACCCGTCCATCCTGTCCCGGGTACACTTCTGTAACGTTTGCCAATTTCCACTGGTTGCGTGGTACAATATCATCTTGCAAGATGACAATGTCATTAATCCTTGCGTTTCTTCTGTCTTTATTCCATTTCTGTCTGTGTTGGAGGTTTAGGAGGTACTCTTTCTTCCACCTTGTCCAGAATTCATTGGCTAAGAATTGTACTCTAAGCCATCTCTTGCGGAGATAAAGATCTTCCTTGATGAACTGTCCAGGTGGCGGTAAGATAACTGTGGACTTCATTGTCAAGATATGATTTGGCGTGAGAGGTTCTGGACCTAATGGATCATTCAGATATACCGTAGTTAGGAGTCTACTATTTAAAATTGCCATGACTTCATAGAGAAAGGTATGCAGAGAAGCGCTGTCAAGTCTTCCATCTGACTGATCAAGAATGGATGTTTAAGACACTTCGTATCGTGCGGATTTGTCTTTCCCAAACACCACCCATGTGACTTAAAGATGGGGTGTTCATGATAAACTCGCATCCAAGTTCCGATCAGTCCTGTTTGATCCATTTCTTTCAGGGCGTGCTCGCGTCTTGCACCAATGGAGTTGCTGTCTTGATCACGTCTGATTTGTTTACCACTTTTGAATGAACGCAGGGAATTGATAAAAGTGTTGGTGGTGAAGTCATCAAGCAGGAGTAGGAGCCCATAACGCTTTAACTCTCTTCTTCCGTCCTTGGCATAGAAAGGTCCAAAGCAGTCCATCCAGCAGTATGTGAAGATCTGCCATCCTTTGCCCTTCTGTACATCTTCTGAATTTCCTACATTTCACACATTTGTAGATGTGAGAGGAAACTGCATTGCTGCATCCTTGGATCCATATACCGTTGGATCGCAGCTCATTGATAGTCATTCCACGTCCTTGGTGTCGTACTCTTTCACGATAGCCACTTGTCAGTGCTGCTCGTCAAGCACTATCTCTTGGCAGGATTGCAAGATGCTTCACATGGGAATGAAGAGTTGCATGAGCCAAGCGACCTCCCACCCTGTGGATACCTTGCTCATCCAGAAATGCAACTTGCTTGCTTTATCTTTGGTCTTGATGTCTTTCTGGTGCCTAAGGTTGTGTATCTCATGGGAGAAGGCTGCTTCTTGAACCATCTTTATAATGGTGAGCTCTGCCTCTCTCCTTTCTTCTATGCTTGTAGCTTCACTGGACCTCAATTTTAAACCCATGGCTTCCTTGACACGTCGTTTGAGCCTGGCAATAGCTTTTACCACTCTTGCCCAGTCTGAGAACATGTGAAGGTGATCTAGTAAGGATCTTTCTTCCTTTGGGTCTTCCTGGGTATCATGGACCAGGGATTTCTGCAGCTCTGGATCATTGTCTGAGAACTCTTCCCCCTTGACATGAACTTTGGGAAGTTCTTCTTGTCAAAGAAAGTCTGGACCTGTGAACCAGTTGGAAGCCATGAGCTGTTCTGATGTGAGACCTCTGGAAGCATTATCCGCAGGATTCTCTTCAGAGGTCACATATCTCCATTGTTCGGGATCTGTGCTTTGCTTAATGCGTTGAATACGGTTAGCTACAAAGACGTGGAATCTTCTGGCTTCATTGTTGATGTAGCCAAGAACTACCTTCGAGTCTGTCCAGAAGTATTCCTGTAGACCTTGTATCTCTAGCTCCCTTTTGAGCATGTCACTTGTTCGAACAGCTACCACCGCTGCTGAAAGTTCCAGTCGTGGTATGGTCGTAACCTTGGAAGGGGCGACTCTCGACTTCCCCATAACTAGGAAGCAATGAACTTCTCCTGCTAAGCTGATTGTTCTGAGGTATGAGCACTCTCCAAAACCTGAGGTACTAGCGTCGGAGAAGTGATGCTCATAACTCTGCACCTCCTTGAAACTTGATGGCAAGTAGCCTCGTTGGATCCTTACTTCAGACAAGTTTTGTAGACCTTAGAGCCAGAATTCCCACTGGGAACGTAGGTCATCTGGAAGGGGGTCATCGCGGTCAATCTTGTCACGACACATCTGCTGCAAGATCTGCTTCCCTGCCAGGACAAAGGGTGCCACAAAGCCAAGTGGATCATATACAGAGGCTACTGTAGACAACACTCCTCTTCTTGTGAGTGGGCGTTCCAACTACTCTAAACTGGAACTCGTCTGATGCGACACACCACAGTACACCAAGCGCTCTCTCCATGTGTGGTTCACCCAGGTCTTTGGCACCCTCGGGACACGTTCTTCCTTGGGAATTATGGCTATAACTTCCTTGCTGTTAGAGATAAACTTGTGCTGCAAAGCTCTCTTGCTTCTTTCACCAGCTGGGCCGCTTCAGCTTCAGACGATACGCTTGTCAACCCATCATCAACATAAAAGTTCCTTTCTATGAACTGGATAGACTTCTCACTGAAGCTTCCTCGTCCTTCGGCAGCAAGATGTTTGAGACCATAGTTGGCGCAACCAGGAGATGAAGCTGCGCCGAACAAGTGGACCTTCATACGATGCACTGAGGGTTGAGACTCTCGATCTCCGTTCTCCCACCAAAGAACCGTAGATAATCTTGGTCTTCTGCTTTCACATGAAACTGGTGGAAAATGCGCTCTACGTCAAAACTGGACCCTTATCAATGTGTTTGTCAACTCTGGACCGCAAAGGATATGGTCATTCAAGGACGTCTTGAGCAGTCAAAGACGATTCTCTTCCCAGGCTTTTGTGGGTGATAAACCCCATGGTGCGGGATGTACCATGCTGGATGCTTGTTAATTTCCTCTTTGGAGACCTTCTCAGCATCTCCACAAGATATGGTCTCTTCCATGAATGCTGTGTAGTCCTTGTGGTACTGCTTGTTTCTCCTTAGCCTCCTTTCCAGGCACTTGAGACGGTGAACTGCACATGTTTTATTGTTCGACAGGTTGGGTCTTTCTTCCATAAACGGCAGCGGCATCTCATAATGTCCATTGTCCTTGCGTCTGATGCCCGCTTTAATTTTTGTCAGGAACCGGATATCCTCTTGAGATATGAGGTCCTCTTCTGCAGCGCTCTCGTTGAAGTCAGATTCAAGCATCTTGATAATGTCCAGTGCTGTGATTACCTCTCTTAGTGGTCCTTCTGTAGCTCAGTTGGTAGAGCATGGCGCTTGTAATGCCAGGGTAGTGGGTTCGATTCCCGGGACCACCCATATGTAGAATGTATGCACACATGACTGTAAGTCGCTTTGGATAAAAGTGTCTGCTAAATGGCATATATTATATTATATTATTATATTATATCTTACATGTGTTCTACAAACATAGTGTACTTGATTTGTGAGGTTGGAAGAAGATTGAATGCTTGGCATCATCTGTCTAACGATAACCCGATGACTCACTCCAATAGCGTCGCCATAGTCGATACATGGATTTCCATAGCCGACTATGCTCCAGCCAAGATCTGTTCTCTGAGCAAAAGGCTGATTTCCCTTACCAGACACAATTTCTCTTGTAAGGGAAGACCACCCTGTATTGGACAAAAATGAATGGGAAGTCATTGGCATCGGACAAACCATATACACATTGTCCAATACCACCCAATTCGGCGTTGATTCATGCAAAGTGTATTGCAAATGCCATATGGCAATTGCCAGTTGTAACACTTTAAAAATTCAACAGGTGGCGAATCCGCTCCACCATGGTTTTTCATATTGGAAATGTAACCCAAGTCAACCTCCAAAAGCAACATTTTTAAAAAATGATTTTTTTGTCGAAAACTTATCACCCCTTAAAAAAGTGCTTTCTGGGCCGTTTATCGAAATTCTTTCGATTTTTTTTGTAAATTACACATGTGTAAGAACTGTATGAATATACTTTTGTCAATTTTATTATCATATATATATATTTTTTTTACATGCGCATAAGTAATATGTTTGTGTCCATTTTCAATATGATTTCATAGGAAGTCAAAAGTCAAAGTCAAAAGTCAAAATTTTGTAAAAACTTCACACACCCTAAAAAGTGCTTGGACCGTTTTGAAATTCTTTCAAATTTTGTGTCAATTACACACGTATAAGAACTGTATCAACATACTTTAGTTGTATTTTATTATCATAATTTTTTTTTTACCTTTCTTGTGCATAAGGAATATGATTTTTCCATTTACAATATGATTTCATAGGAAGTCAAAAGTCAAAGTCAAAAGTCACTTTTGGGGGCCAAATGCCATAAGAAATTTGACATGCTCAAAATCCTGCAGAAATGCAAAAATTGACTGGCCTGATGAACTCTGGATGGCCGGGCAGTGATAGTTGTTCCTTTCCATCACTCGTTTTGTTGATTTCATCATGTCCATTTGGTGATGTTTTTTTCACTTTTGCAAAGTCACTGTGCATTTGCAATATGGTTCAATGGGCATTTACCATATGAAATTTGACATGCTCAAAAATGCTAAATTGACTGGCCTGATGAACACAGGATGACCGAGCAGTGATAGTTGTACCTTTCCATCACTCGTTGTGTTGATTTCATCATGTCCATTTGTTTATGTTTTATCACTTTTGCAAAGTCACTGTGCATTTGCAATATGGTTCAATGGGCATGTACCATCACGAATTTGTCATGCTATAAAAATCCTGCAGGAATGCAAAATTGACTGGCCTGATGAACACAGGATGGCCTGGCAGTGATATTGTTCCTTTCCATCACTCGTTGTGTTGATTTCATCATGTCCATTTGTTTATGTTTTCTCACTTTTGCAAAGTCACTGTGCATTTGCAATATGGTTCAATGGGCAGGTACCATCACGAATTTGTCATGCTATAAAAATCCTGCAGAAATGTGAAATTGACTAGCCCGATGAACTCGGGATGGCTGGGCAGTGATTCTGGTTCATCTCAATGGCTCATTAGGGTTGATTTCAGAATGTCACTTTTGGTGATGGTACCTCACTGTTTAAACATATTGCAAATGGACAAGAGTCACCAGCAAGTCACCGTCCATCAGTCAATTAGATATCATTCTGACACCAAACTGATACAAACTGACACTAAACCCACTTTTTCCAACTTTTATCACATACTTCAGAGCTGGCCCAAAATTCACAACGCCTTTGGTTCAAACCATAAAAAAACATAAAACACGTAGTTACGTTCTAGCTGCGGGTCCATTTCTTATGTTATGTGTAGGCTAGCTGAGGCGAACCCGAATCCCAAGTTTCGGCTCGATCGGTCATTTGGTGTCCGAGCAAAACCCTAATTGGTGCTGAAAATCCACTTTTTCCATGACTTGCTACGGGGTCCTGGAATGAGCTATCGGACAGAAACGTTGGGGTCTGTCTATATGGGCCGAGACGGTCGCAATGCACCCAGTCTTGCGACTCTGGGACATTTCTAAATGTCGCCATTTTCGTGATGCAAAAATGAATTGAAGTCATTGCAAATGTACCTAGAACCACGTAACTCACCACGCACTATCGAGGTCTAGAACAGGATTCTAAAGTTTCGGAACTCTAGGTCTGACGGTTCTTTAAAAGTTCCAACAAGGTTAACTAATGCAGGCAGTGTATGTCTCTACGCACCCCAATGGGTCCCTACTTCCAAGCTGTGTGTGTGTGATTTAGTTTTCCTTTGAAATTTTAAATGACTGATTTACAGTTCATGGGGGTTGCCTAATCACATATATGAAGTTTTGGAAAGATCTGACTTTTTTAACCCCTCAAACAGCCCAAGAGACACCAATGGCACTTCCGGTTGGCACAGGAAGCTATAAGTCAACACATATCCTCACTGGGGTATGCTTTACAGAATTCTGAGTTTTAAGTCCTTACGTTAAGAATTGACTGATTTACACAGGGTTGAATGCACTATGTCTATCAAACTGCAGGCAGGGTATGGATAAACACTTTTAGGGTGATTTTAACCACTTCCGGTTGGTCCAGGAAGCTTAGAATCAACACAGGTAGACCTCGTAGTGGCTGTCATCGAAGACAGGTTCATACGACATTCAGAACCCACATAGGCTTCAGGTTGAATTTAGGGGTGCAGGCAATGTATTCCTAAGCCCTGTTAAGGGTTAATGCCACATGGTCAAGGTTAGGCTTGCACGGATCGGGAGGACCTTAGGAACGTACCTGAGGTCGAATTGTGCTTCTCACTCTAACAGTTCTCTCACTGTCACCCAAAAGCAAATGACATTGAGGGCCAGCCTTCATTTTGGGCCTACTTTTCTAATGGTCGCTGTGCTTAGACCGAGCGAGCTACGGTCAAGCGGGCATCTCGTTGATCTCCATGGCCTAGGAATATGGAAATGCCATTGTAGGCTTTGTGTGTCTTTAACACCGCACTTTGTCTCCATCCTTGCTGTGTGTGTGTTTCTGTGTGTGTGTGTGTGAGAGAGAGCTTTTCTTTGACATCTGTTGGGAGAAATGACTGACTTACAGTTTATGGGGGTTTCCTAATCACACATATGAAGTTTTGAAAAGATCTGACCTTTTTAACCCTTGGAAACTGCCACTGTGACACCATTTACGGCACTCCGGTTGGCACAGGAAGCTATAAATAAACTCATATCCTGATTGGGGTATGCCTTTCCAGAATCCTGAGTTTTAAGTCTTTACGTTAAGAACTGAGTTATTTACAGAGGGTTTAGTGAGTGTGTGTTATTTCAGAAAATCATAGAAAATCACAGAAATCTCGCAGAGCTCCGCAGCACACTTTAAAAGATTCGTAAGAACACCCCGCAACTGGATCTGTAACTTGAAAAAAAAAAAACACCTATCCGTGAACATCACCAATCTGTCATCGGATTTCTCTTAAATGACGATAGATAAATGGCTGGTTCTTTTTTTTTTATTGACACCGGAGGCTCCTTGACTTTGACGTGAAGTGGAAAAATAATTTCTCTATTTTCATTTTGGACCTTTAATCCCAGATAAATGGCCATAACTCAAAAACCGTTGAGGCCTAGACGCCATCTTGTTCGGGGCCAACTGCCCATTATGCCAAACCTACGCTCACCGAGTTAAATATTTTCCGTTTTCGAGATAAGGCCCCTCGTGAATCGTGATGTTTTGTCCAATAGCAATATGATTGCTTATGCCCTCTTGTGGGATATTCCGGGACAGCGGAAAAATGACCAAAATCTTATTATTTTTGTAAAACGGAAACCGAATGTCCGACAAAGTTCATTTGATGACTTCCTGGTAGGTCCGGCCCTGCCGCTCGCGCCGTCCGCAATTTACAAACGATTTTGGACGTCTAGTAAGGGACCGTACATTTGCAATATGGACTTTCTCACTAACCATACAGCAACTGCAGAAATCTTCCCTTAAGGTATGGAAGGAGAGCCTGGGAGCAGTTGTAGCCTAAGAGACCGACATCACAGCTCTGTTGAGGAGCAATCTCCTCTGCAATGTGTTCTAGATGAGACCATGCTCTTGCAGTCTCTTGAGTAGGAATATGATCTCTGTTTGCAGGAATAAACTCTCTCGAGTAGGTTGTTGGCAGAGGGATTTTCTTCTCCAAGTAAAACCTCTAACCTGCAAACCAGACAGCTTCTGGCAGGGCACAATGGTATTGCTTGAAGCCATTGTAGAGATTTTCAGTTGGACTGGGTCCTTCCTTGTATTGAGAGCCTGTCCTTCCAGTGCAGCTCTACCTGGTCACTTTGACCTTCTTCCCTGCCTTTTAAATGACACCTTACAGTCTTGATAATAGACATTGTAACTGCTTCACAAGTATGAACTCTGCGTCGTATATATCGTTGTCGGGAATGTCAATTTGACGCAAATTTACGTAGACAAGGTTTAGCTCTGTAGAGGTATGGCTAATCTTGTTTAAGAGGTCTTCTAGTAGGTCTTCAGAGAAACAGCCTGTCAGTGACAGTTTTGCTTCCTTTACCAGAGCCTTCCACTTCTCATAGCTGAACCTGAAACGATGTTCGAGCTGTCTCCATCTTTCGTTGCGCAGTTCTCTGCCCTTTTCAGTTAACCTGCGGACCCTCTCACCTTTTCGTGGCTCTTGTTGTGATATTTCATCACCAGCCTCTGTATCATCATTCGCTGGCAGAAGTGACTCCACACCAGTCTGGGCCTCTTCCTGCTGCTCTGTTTGTTCTGATGAAGGCTTGAAGTTTGCGAGGTGTTGCTGCAGATGCTCAACTTGACCCACCCCATCTCTATCACCTATAGTGAAACTACCTCTTTCTGACATTCTAAATCAAATAAAATCAATTCCACTAAGTGAGTAGGTCATTTATTCTCTAATTCACTGTAATGTAAACCTTAGTACTGTAACGTCGGGATAGTGATGGGTGTGGAGTCAGACGCAGAAGGTAGACGAGAAAAAACTTTAATGTCCTCAAGCACAGTAACAGGGACAAACATGGGTGAAGCCCAAAACACAGGCGCAACAAAACCCAAAACCACTGTTACCAAAATACCGGACAGCGAAAACCCAAAAGAACACAAACACCACTAACGTAGAATAACCACAAGCCCGGGCTAAACTAACTTAAATAACACCCATCCCAAAACCCCAACAAGGAACAGGTGAAAACAATGAGACAAAAACAAACGAAAAGGAAAAAGGGATCGGTGGCAGCTAGTAGACCGGCGACGACCACTGCTGGTATTCGTGACAAGTACGTGGTATAAACATGTATAATGCTTGTAACAAAGGCTTGAACAAACACCTCATTGGTTGCTTATTACAAAAGGGAGGAAATCAAACTTCACATGTATTATTCCTGGCATGAATTCACACTTCATCCTTAATTATTATAACCCATCCTAACATACACGCTCCCACCCGATGACATGAAAATTTAGCTAATACAGCGCGGGATTACCTTCCTCCAAAAGTGTGTTGCTGACAATAAGGATCCTACAACAGAATTAGCTTTCCGCTTGTCTTATCATTTCCCCCACACAGCGGACATGTAAACAATTCAAACAAAGGACAACGGCATAGACTTACAGGATAACTGTCAGTTACAAGTAGTGCACCTGCACCAGATCTTCAGTTTCTTGGCAATTTCTCACATGGAATAGCCTTCATTTCTCAGAACAAGAATAGACTGATGAGTTTCAGAAGAAAGTTCTTTGTTTCTGGCCATTTTGAGCCTGTAATCGAACCCACAAATGCTGATGCCCCAGATACTCAACGAGTCCAAAGAAGAGAAGTTTTATTGCTTCTTTAATCAGCATTTTTTTAAACAGTTTTCAGCTGCGCTAACATAATTGCAAAAGGGTTTTCAAATGATAAATTAGCCTTTTAAAATGATAAACTTGGATTAGCTAACACAACGTGCCATTGGAACACAGGAGTGATGGTTGCTGATAATGGGTCTCTGTACGCCTATGTAGATATTCCTTTAAAAATCAGCCGTTTCCAGACACAGTAGTCATTTACAACATCTACACTGTATTTCTGATCAATTTTATGTTATTTTAATGGACAAAAAATATTTGCTTTTCTTTCAAAACCAAGGACATTTCTATGTGACCCCAAATCTTTGAACGGTAGTGTATATATTGTGTATAGTTTTGTTGAGGTGTGGTTTTCTATAAGCCCATGGGCTTCCAACCACACCATTAAAAGAAATGCTTTTCTACCCTCTTAGGAGGACAAGGTGTTCACCTTTAACTTCAACTTGTTCATGACTAACAACAGTGGAGACAAGCTACACCATATCTAACACCTGGTCTCCTCTGCCCTAATCTCCAGAGAAGTTAGCTGTGAGCACATCACAGAGGTTGATCTATGGTTCTATACTGAACCAAAATATAAACGCAACATGCAACGATTTCAAAGATTTTACTGAGTTAGTTTAAAAAAAAACATTTTATTTGTACCTTTATTTAACTAGGCAAGTCAGTTAAGACAAATTCTTATTTTCAATGACCCTACCAGGGAACAGTGGGTTATAACTGCCTGTTCAGGGGCAGAAGGACAGATTTGTACCTTGTCAGCTCGGGGATTTGAACGCAACCTTTCAGTTACAACGCTGGAACCACTAGGCTACACTGCCGCCCCATTTAAGGAATCCAGTCCATTGAAATAAATTCATTAGGCCCTAATTTATGGATTTCACATGAGTTCAGATATCCATCTGTTGTTCAGAATGCCTTTAAAAAAAGTAGGAGCGTGAATCAGCAAACCCATCAGTTTCTGGTGTGACCACCATATGCCGCAGTTGATCTGGCTGTTGATTGTGGCCTGTGGAATGTTGTCCTGGGCCGTGCGAAGTCTGGATATTGGAGGGAACTGAAACACGCTGTCTGTACACGTCGATCCAGAGTCGATCCAGAGCATCCTAAACTCAATGGGTGACATGTCTGGTGAGTCCCAAGGAAGAAATGGGACATTTTCAGCTTCCATGAATTGTCTACAGATCCTTGCGACTTGGGCCGTCTGAAACACTTGGGGGATCCATGAATGGCACCCGGGAGCATCTCTGCACATTCAAATTACCATTGATATAATACAATTGTGTTCATTGTCCGTAGTTTATGCCTGCCCATACCATAACCCCACGGCCACTCTGTTCACAACGTTGACATCAGCAAACCGACACCCACAAGATGTCTAACCATCTGCCCCATTTGAAACCTGGATTAACTCTCACATCTCCAGCATGCCAGTGGTCATTGAAAGTGAGCATTTGCCCACTGCTTGACATCAGCTTTGAGGACTACTACAGATGATCTTCCCTGAGATTGTGCAGAAATTTTCCTAAACCCAAGGTTCCAGCAGTCCGTCCGGGTAGCTGGTCTCAGATGATCTCATTGCACGGCTGGCAGGTTACACGTGGTCTGCCGTTGATGAGGCCACCTGCCAAATTCTGTAAAATGACGTTGAATGCCTTATGGTAGAGACATGAAATGTAATTGTCTGGCAACAGCTCTGGTGGACGTTCCTGCAATCATGCAAATTGCACACTCCCTCATCCCCACGATCTACCGGGAAGTCAGAACCAACTACACGCAGTATCCCAATCTCCTGCCTCCACTGTAAAGAGCTCCTCCCAGCTTGCACTCACGGTCTCCTCCCCTGGCCATGCCTTCCGCCTGGCTACTCCTACTCGCTTCGGTTCTCCAAGAGATAGCCATGTTCTGAAAGAGCTCAAACAATCCCCTTCTATCCGCCGTTCTGAACCTCTCTCATATACTGAGATCCCTACTGCAGTCATCCCCCTCTTCAAAGGGGGACTGGCACCCAAACTGTCAGACCTATATCCATCCTGCCCTGCCTATCTAAGGTCTCCTGTCAGGTCTGCAGGGTATGCACTGGGCTGGAGGGCACGGGTGCACCAGCCACCTCAAGGTACTCCCTTCTAGACAGTACTCAGCCGTTCCTTGCTAAGGTTTCGACTCTGTCAATCACAGGCAGACTCTAGCCTCGGTTTTTCGATGACTGCCTCCACCAATTACTTTGCAGACAGCAGTCAAATCGGGAGGGCATGTTGTCCGCCTCTGGCAGTCTCCATTCAGAGACTCTTTCTCTTCCTCTTGCTCCACCTCTACGCAGACGACACCATTGTATACACTTTCGGCCCGTCATTGGTGCTCCTAACCTCCCAAGAGCTTCTCAACACTTCCTCCAACTGCTCTTAAACGCTCTGCATGCTTTTCCTGTGCACCGCATGCCCGACTAGCATCACCACACTGGATGGTTCCTCCTTGAATATGTGGACACCTATAAGTACCTAGGTGTCTAGACTGCAAACTCTCCTTCCAGACCCATCAAACATCTCCGATCTCAAATCAAGAATCGGCTTTCTATTCCGCAACAAAGCCTCCTTCACTCACTGGTGTCCCTAATAAAACCTATCTCTGATCCCTGAGGCCCTCCCCCACTCCCTCAGCTCAGATCACAGTGCCACCATCACTCTGCGAGCTCTAGTCAGAGCCACTGGGGTCATCTGGCCATGCTCTCAGCTCATTGGCACGCGAGCAGGTGTATCTCACATCCCTAAAGCCAACACCTCATTCGCCGCCTTTCTGGCCTCTACCAACTTCAAACATCACCACCAGCTCCGATCGCTCAGCCACAGCATGTTGTGCTCTGACATGCATCTGATCATTTATCACAAAGCTGACCTCTTTCTCCCAAGCATTCGCACTTCGCTCTGCAGGTTGTATAACTTTTATAACTTTTTCATTACATTTCATTATAGTACAACGGTTGATTTGTCTAATCTTAGCAATTCTTCTTAGCTAGCTACACAGCCGTCCTTGTATCAGAGATAATTGCATAATTATCGATTTCCAGCCCTAACGTAGCCTTCACTGCTATTCGCCCAGGAGCTAGCTAACGCACACAGATTAGCATCACTGTAGTGCTATTCACTCAACTGTACGACTTGATTAGTTCAGTGTTAACTAGCTACATAGCTGTCTTTGTTTCCAAGATAATTGTGTAGTTTAGTGTGTGTAGCCTTGGAGTGATTATCTTAATTCACTGAGGTTCGCTAGCCAGCTATTTGTCGTCCTTAACGTAGGAGACTCTGCTAGCTAGCCAACAGCTAACTGCTAACAGCTAGCCAACGTCTGCTGTTTTGAATTCAACAACCCGGTCAGGTGGTTTCACATTTTCGTTTCATTGCAGTGCAGCGGTTTGATTTGTTTGATCGTGGCTAGCTGCATAGCCGTCTTTGTTTCAAAGATAATTGTGTAGTCTAGACCGATTCCCTAGGTTAGCTAGCCAGCTATTGTCGTTCTTTTAACTCAACGTAACGTAAACAACACTGCTAGCTAGCCAGCTAGCCCCCGAATAGCAGCACTGTAGAATTATTACACTCAACGGAACGACTTGATTAGTGTAGTGTCAACAACGCAGCTACTGCCAGCTAGCCTACTTTAGCAGTACTGTATCATTTTAATCATTTTAGTCAATAAGATTCTTGCTACGTAAGCAACTTTCTGAACATTCGAGACGTGTAGTCCGCTTGTCATTCCAATTTCCTTGCATTAGCGTAGCCTTTTCTGTAGCCTGTCAACTATGTGTCTGTCTATCCCTGTTCTCTCCTCTCTGCACAGACCATACAAACGCTCCACACCGCGTGGCCGCGACCACCCTAACCTGGTGGTCCCAGCGCGTACGACCCACGTGGAGTTCCAGGTCTCTGGTAGCCTCTGGAACTGCCAATCTGCGGCCAACAAGGCAGAGTTCATCTCAGCCTATGCCTCCCTCCAGTCCCTTGACTTCTTGGCACTGACGGAAACATGGATCACCACAGATAACACTGCTACTCCTACTGCTCTCTCCTCGTCCGCCCACGTGTTCTCGCACACCCCGAGAGCTTCTGGTCAGCGGGGTGGTGGCACCGGGATCCTCATCTCTCCCAAGTGGTCTTTCTCTCTTTCTCCCTTACCCATCTGTCTATTGCCTCCTTTGAATTCCATGCTGTCACAGTTACCAGCCCTTTCAAGCTTAACATCCTTATCATTTATCGCCCTCCAGGTTCCCTCGGAGAGTTCATCAATGAGCTTGATGCCTTGATAAGCTCCTTTCCTGAGGACGGCTCACCTCTCACAGTTCTGGGCGACTTTAACCTCCCCACGCTACCTTTGACTCATTCCTCTCTGCCTCCTTCTTTCCACTCCTCTCCTCTTTGACCTCACCCTCTCACCCTCCCCCTACTCACAAGGCAGGCAATACGCTTGACCTCATCTTTACTAGATGCTGTTCTTCCACTAACCTCATTGCAACTCCCCTCCAAGTCTCCGACCACTACCTTGTATCCTTTTCCCTCTCGCTCTCATCCAACACTTCCCACACTGCCCCTACTGGATGGTATCGCGCCGTCCCAATCTTCGCTCTCTCTCCCCCGCTACTCTCTCCTCTTCCATCCTATCTTCTCTTCCCTCTGCTCAAACTTTCTCCAACCTATCTCCTGATTCTGCCTCCTCAACCCTCCTCTCCTCCCTTACTGCATCCTTTGACTCCCTATGTCCCCTATCCTCCAGGCCGGCTCGGTCCTCCCCTCCCGCTCCGTGGCTCGACGACTCATTGCGAGCTCACAGAACAGGGCTCCGGGCAGCCGAGCGGAAATGGAGGAAAACTCGCCTCCCTGCGGACCTGGCATCCTTTCACTCCCTCCTCTCTACATTTTCCTCCTCTGTCTCTGCTGCTAAAGCCACTTTCTACCATTCTAAATTCCAAGCATCTGCCTCTAACCCTAGGAAGCTCTTTGCCACCTTCTCCTCCCTCCTGAATCCTCCCCCTCCCTCCTCCCTCTCTGCAGATGACTTCGTCAACCATTTTGAAAAGAAGGTCGATGACATCCGATCCTCGTTTGCTAAGTCAAACGACACCGCTGGTTCTGCTCACACTGCCCTACCCTCTGCTCTGACCTCTTTCTCCCCTCTCTCCAGATGAAATCTCGCGTCTTGTGACGGCCGGCCGCCCAACAACCTGCCCGCTTGACCCTATCCCCTCCTCTTTCTCCAGACCATTTCCGGAGACCTTCTCCCTTACCTTACCTCGCTCATCAACTCATCCCTGACCGCTGGCTACGTCCCTCCCGTCTTCAAGAGAGCGAGAGTTGCACCCCTTCTGAAAAAACCTACACTCGATCCCTCCGATGTCAACAACTACAGACCAGTATCCCTTCTCTCTTTTCTCTCCAAAACTCTTGAGCGTGCCGTCCTTGGCCAGCTCTACCGCTATCTCTCTCAGAATGACCTTCTTGATCCAAATCAGTCAGGTTTCAAGACTAGTCATTCAACTGAGACTGCTCTTCTCTGTATCACGGAGGCGCTCCGCACTGCTAAAGCTAACTCTCTCTCCTCTGCTCTCATCCTTCTAGACCTATCGGCTGCCTTCGATACTGTGAACCATCAGATCCTCCTCTCCACCCTCTCCGAGTTGGGCATCTCTGGCGCGGCCCACGCTTGGATTGCGTCCTACCTGACAGGTCGCTCCTACCAGGTGGCGTGGCGAGAATCTGTCTCCTCACCACGCGCTCTCACCACTGGTGTCCCCCAGGGCTCTGTTCTAGGCCCTCTCTTATTCTCGCTATACACCAAGTCACTTGGCTCTGTCATAACCTCACATGGTCTCTCCTATCATTGCTATGCAGACGACACACAATTAATCTTCTCCTTTCCCCTTCTGATGACCAGGTGGCGAATCGCATCTCTGCATGTCTGGCAGACATATCAGTGTGGATGACGGATCACCACCTCAAGCTGAACCTCGGCAAGACGGAGCTCCTCTTCCTCCCGGGAAGGACTGCCCGTTCCATGATCTCGCCATCACGGTTGACAACTCCATTGTGTCCTCCTCCCAGAGCGCTAAGAACCTTGGCGTGATCCTGGACAACACCCTGACGTTCTCAACTAACATCAAGGCGGTGTCCCGTTCCTGTAGGTTCATGCTCTACAACATCCGCAGAGTACGACCCTGCCTCACACAGGAAGCGGCGCAGGTCCTAATCCAGGCACTTGTCATCTCCCGTCTTGATTACTGCAACTCGCTGTTGGCTGGGCTCCCTGCCTGTGCCATTAAACCCTACAACTCATCCAGAACGCCGCAGCCCGTCTGGTGTTCAACCTTCCCAAGTTCTCTCACGTCACCCCGCTCCTCCGCTCTCTCCACTGGCTTCCAGTTGAAGCTCGCATCCGCTACAAGACCATGGTGCTCGCCTACGGAGCTGTGAGGGGAACGGCACCTCAGTACCTCCAGGCTCTGATCAGGCCCTACACCCAAACAAGGGCACTGCGTTCATCCACCTCTGGCCTGCTCGCCTCCCTACCACTGAGGAAGTACAGTTCCCGCTCAGCCCAGTCAAAACTGTTCGCTGCTCTGGCCCCCAATGGTGGAACAAACTCCCTCACGACGCCAGGACAGCGGAGTCAATCACCACCTTCCGGAGACACCTGAAACCCCACCTCTTCAAGGAATACCTAGGATAGGGTAAGTAAGGGTAAGTAATCCTTCTCCCCCAACAAGATTTAGATGCAAGTGGCTGTTCCACTGGTTGTCATAAGGTGTATGCACCAATTTGTAAGTCGCTCTGGATAAGAGCGTCTGCTAAATGACTTAAATGTAAATGTAAATGTAAATCACACCTTCAGTGGAACACACTGGAGAGAGGAAGGCCTGTTAGTGCTGATCAACCCTATAAAAGCGTCACCAGGCAAAAGCAAGCGACGCTGCAGGTTAATATCTGACCAACTAGTAGTTACCTATGAACTCAGTAGTCTGGAATAGACACGCTTTGGCCAAGGAGCTCTTGACCTCCAAGGTCTTCGGAGCTCTTGAGAGAATTTCAAAAGTACCACGGAACTGCTTCAAATTGATGTCCTAGGAAGAAAAAAAAGAGCAGGTACACTTTAATTATAACTCCTACTTTATCCAACGACGAGTCAGTTTAAGCACTTGACCAATGAGCATCTCACCTTATAAGTGTAGCCAACAGAGAAGAGGGGCACTTCCAGGGTCAGACTCTTGCTGTCATTCCGCATAACGTAGCCCCGCTTGGCTGCCAGATTTGTGGTCAGAATGTGAGGGCCAACACCCACCTCCCACAGGTAGTCAAACGGCTTATGGTCCATCTGGAATCTGATGCTTTTCTCGTTGCAGACGCCTTTGAAGACCGGAGGAACTGAGAAGAAACAAATAGTTTAGTCAATAGTGACACGACGTTAGGGGTAAACTTGGGAAAGTGTATCGTGGTTGGTTACTGGGCTGCGTCAAGCCATCGTGCAGCCCAGGTCTCATAGTTGAAGGTTGAAGTCAACTTACAGACATCATTGAACTGAGCCACGACTGAGGCCAGGTAGAAGTACTGCTCGGCCTGAGGCAGGATGACCAACGTGTAGTTGATGTCCAACGAGTATTCGAGAAGCCCCTCTGTAGGGTACTATGGACAGGAACACATCACCAATTAAGAAACAGTACAAAAGCCTTCAATTCACCTCTTAAAACCATTGGAGAAAGTTGAGGACAGGAACCCCCTCTTCTCCAATGTTGAGGAAAAGCTGAGACCACAGTAGCTAATATCATTGAATCATTACCAGCTTGTGAATAACGGCATCAAATGGCACCCTGAGAATGTAGGCATGTAGGGTACTATTGGGCTGGGGGACCATGGTTATGATGAGGCCACTTTCATTCGCCTCTAGTATGGTGAATTTGTGACCATTGAGCTTCACAGCCACCAGGTCAACATCATAGGAGAGGTTCCCCAGGTAAACAGTAAACACACGATCCTCAAGGACTGTTTCTGTGGTGGGAGAAGGACAACAGGGTCATTAGCAATCATGACCATGGAGCTGAAGATCCACTTGAATTGGCTAGTAGAACTCCTTACGGTTAATGATGGAGAGGTGCTGGATCAGAAGGGGTGTGTTCATGGGCCTGTGGAGGCGGAGTCTGGTCTCCACACCACTGTCATCCATGAAGATTTGTTCATAGTAGAGACGGACCACATAGAACTCACGGTACATGTTGTCCATCACAAAGCTCTGGAAGAGTTGAAACCGTTATGAAGCATCTGCCATTAGGTTATATGGTACAAAGTAGAATATTCAAGGTGTACAGAGGACATGAGTGAATGAAGCCATTTGCAGCTTCTCTGCATCAGAATACAAGGTAAGCGTCTCCATGTGAATGGTCAGATGCCGGCCTGGTACGCTACTGACTTTTCTGTATCCTCCGGCAGCGTTGAAGGGGATGCTGATCTGGACAGTGGTGTCACTTATATCCAGGCTGTAGCCTCGCTCTGCTGTGATGGGCTCATCCAGGAGCTGACCATCCACCCCCATTGAGATCTTGATGCTCTCCAACCCAGAGAGGCCAGAGAACAGCGGGGACAGCAGAGTGGGGGTCTGCCAGACCAGCCCCGCCCCATCATACATCCCTTCATCTGGAAAGAGGTTATACATAGAAAGGTTAAGACTGATGAACACTTCCTGGTTTAGTGATCAATCAGTGCAGTGATCAGGTACAGGTGAAAATAGTCACTAGAGCCATCAATTGTTTAGCCCATCTAGCCCTTTGAATGGTCAGGGCTGATAGGTCACTGAAACTTACCAGTGCTGCAAGCAACCACCAAGTTCACCATGATGACCATCCATCTCTGCCTGGAGACTAGTATCAGATAGACCACCTCAACCAACGTACCATTCACCTGGAATTAGATAATGATTTGGTACCTGCCAACAATACAGTATGAAGACAACTGAAAAGCTATGTAAATACATCCAGTATTCCAGCCTAAACAAGTTATATTTTAAGAATTCCTACAGGAAAGCAAGACCATACCCATCAAGGCATTTAATGTAATTTGAGATGGGAAAGCCTCGTGCCAGCATTGAGACATACCCAAGATACCTGCATTCATTTAAATCCTCACCATGGTGACAGACCCCATGACAGAACCTGGCGTGTAGGGTGAACGAAACACTAGCCTCCCCTGGGTGAGGTAGAACACGTAGCCCAGCTCCCGAGCCTCTGAAGGAGACATGAGAGTCAGCTGCTGCCCCTCCTGCTGGAACATCACCTGCCAGGTAGACATGGCAGAGCTGTGGGCCTGATGAGGAACAAGAGACAGGGCATGCATGGTGTTATTGGGGACAAATTGGTGGAGCTCATCTAATTGACAATTTGCCAAATAGCCTTTAGCTTACTTTAGCAAGGGCAGCAGACCAGGCATCTGCTTTTGTACCAGGTAGATCAGACACTTCACCCCTCACCGACACCTACAGGGGAATATAACAGACCATACTCCTATAAAAAGGTTAAGGATAGTCTAGGCCAGCATCAGCACAAATACAACCCTGGATGCACAGTCTAGAGCCATGTATTAGTACCTCCATATAGTTCTCCTCACAGCTGACTTCTCTGGGGGACCAGGGTAGAGAGAGGGAGCAGGTTGCATTCACAGAGTAGGTGGCTTCCACTCCATTCGCATCAATTGTGATCAAGTTAAAGCTGAAAGTGAACACCTCGTCATCCTAATATACAAAAACAAGACCTTCAACTGAGATACCTGGTAGTAATTTGACTAGAAAATAGTTTTAAAGCCCTTCCCATGGGCACAGATTTAACTCAATGGCTACTCCACATTCGTTCAATGTAATTGAAATGTTGATTTAACCAGTGTGCCCATGGGTTGTGGCTTTGAAAAGACCACAATGCACAGAAAATATATGAACCTGGTTGTCAGTGTGGCAGGAGAAGTAAGAGGCTCTGAGTTCAGCAAGGCCAGGCAGAGGGAGGATACTGAACATGTAGCCACACTCTGACCCATACTGCTTAGTAATTGGGTGAACACCATCAGCATCTAGATGGGGAAAAGGATCGGGTCAAATCATTTTAATATGTCATTTAGTTGAAATTGTATTTCTTCCTAAGTGGTCCAACAGCACAGTGAGAGACTGCAATATACTGCAGTCGTGCTGTCAGCACCAGCTACCAAACCCTGGACAAGACATGTTAAGATGCCAAGTTCATAAGCTGACCAAACCTGATTTCAGGCCCATTTCACATCAGAATTAAGGTTAAAAGCTTACTTACCAACCGCTTCAAAGCGAGGTTCGTTCCCAGCGACTGAGAGTTGGGTTGTTACCAACAGGTATCGATCCCTACACACAGTCTCAATGGCCCCTATAAAAGACACACAAGGTGAGAATCTGAAGGGTGGAAGCTATATGATTCTGACCAACAATTCATACCAGTGTTCTATAGCTTGTATAAAAGGCTCATCTGACCCAATTTAAGTTTCTTACCTCTTGGAAGGTCAGAACATCTTACACTAGGCCATACAGACAGGAGTACAAATACTCTGTAAGAAAAACATCTGCACAGATCAACAAAGTGTGCTAGTGTCAAAACACTTAAATCAAAACATTTATGCCCACCACCAAACTTACCCCAACCAAATCCCAAAATCCATTGCCACTAAGCTGTAGAAGTGTCTAACCCTAGCCAGGAACCGCTAGTAAACTACACCTGCAAGCGTACATAAACCATGTGCTGACAGTATCCTGGCAGTTGATGAGTGGCACATTCTCTACCTGGCACTTGTATATAGGAGTGGTGCTTTGCTTGACCAATTACAAGCTCTCTGGAGTTAATGTGCAGGTAATTAATTTGATAATTGGGTCACATGGTTGGGCAGTTTACCAGAGCCTAAGGGTGCATCTCAATAGTCTAATGTGGATTCCTCTCCTCATCTCCTCTCATTCCCCCTTCTTAGGACATGTTTTCCATCTCCATTGTCTGTCATTTATATTTATACATATAATTTCATGTTCTTGGTACAGATAAATCCTTGACTTTGGGGAATCACTTTGTTGACCTGTGAAAAAATGACTGGGGGGGGGGTAAAGTCGAACAGCTTTTTCAATGGGGTTTTCAAGCTCCAAATGAAGATTTACTTTATAATGGAAAGGTGGCCTAAGTGAGATGAAGTTGCCATGAGCAGCACCACAGATATTGGGTGCGTTCGAGTGGTAAAGCAACCGACTGTAGACGAAAGTCAAGGAGTGAATTCGGGGGAAGTGCATTTGCGACTGACAACAGTTAGACACGATTGTTGTTTTCCAACAGCAAGACTCAGATCAACATGGCAGTGTTGCCACGGTTTATAAAATGTTTTCTTTATAAAGTATGAAACAAACATGTATCCAACCCCCATATCACACACTCACAAACTGAAATCATAATATAAAATTGTGTACACATTTTACAATCAATTAGTGAGAGAGCCTCAAATATCACATGTATTTGTATATATCTACTCTACACATAAATCACAACAAATTGGTTCCTGTTTCAGTCATGTCTTTGGTCACGTTCACGTGGGTCCATCAAAAACACCCTAATGATTGGTTGACAATAAAGCCTCCAACAATGCAGGCGATGGCTGCAGAATGAAGTTGGTGAAGAGCAACTACAGGAACTTGTAGTCAACTGCAGTCAAAACTTCATGACCTTTGATCACACCATTGTTATTTCCAGAATACAACACACTTTGAAAGGCAGTGACCAACGATGGTCACAGACTTGACAAAAGTGATCCTCTCGAACGCGCCCATTGACATTTTTGCAAGATTTTGCTGTCACAGTCACACAGAGGCTCCAGTACAAATACATAATTTTTATCCCCTCAGCTCTTGCGCTAGCCACTTTCCCTCGGGGGAATCTCTGTCGAAACCGGATGCAGTTTGATTGTCATCTTAAGTGGAGGTCCAATTCACTTACGTTGCCTGCCTCGGCCTTTGATTTAGCTTGAGGGAGCGAGTGAACAACTTTGGTCACTTGCGGGGTTGATATGACCCACAATTCAATGCGAACTGTAGCCACATCAAACTGTAGTTGGCACGAAGTGTCGAATTTAATGAACAAGACTGCAATTTCGGCACATCAGAAAAAAGTGTGAAGCTAGCTTGCTAAAAAATAGACTGATTTTAACGTTGGAAAATTGTCTTAGTCTCGTAGTGAGGAACCTATAAAACATAGCTAGATTCTTAAAACATATTTTGGGGAATTCTGACATGTATGGGAATAAATGACCAAACTATAAAACTAGCTAGGCAGCAGTGAAGGCTCCTCAAAGGAGAAAGGGGAGGACCATCCTCCTCTGTGAATTTCATAAAAATTACATGTTTAAAACATTGAAAAAGTTATCCCTTTTAGATAAAACTATACTAAATATAATCACATCACCAAACAATTGACTACACCACACTATTTTGAAAAGATGGTCTACAGTAGCCTCAACAGCACTCTGTAGGGTACCGCCATGGAGTAGCTGGAGGACAGCTAGCTTCCGTCCTCCTCTGGGTACATTTACTTCATTACAAAACCTAGGAGGCTCATTGTTCTCACCCCCTTCCATAGACTTACAGAGTAACTATGACAACTTCTAGAGGATATCCTCCAGCCTATCAGAGCTCTTGCAGCATAAATTGACATGTTGTCCACCTAATCAACGGATCAGAGAATGAATCTAGTACTAAAAGCATAAGCTCCAGCTAGCATTGCAGTGTATACAATGTGGTGAGTAGTTGACTCAAAGAGAGAGAAAGACAATAGTTGAACAGTTTTGAACAAATACATTTCTTCCAAAATTAAGGAGAAGCAAGAGAGAAATAGAGAGCTTTTTCATTTTTTTCACTTTCAGTTTCACTTACTTAGCTAGAAAATGCAGCTAGCTAGTTTAGCCTACTGAAACACCCTGCTCAAACAGAGGGATGCTATGTTTGCTAGCTGCCTATGACTATCCAACACAACACTCGAACTTTTCCAAGTCAAGGTAAGCTTTTGGTGTTACTAATGTATTGCCATCGGGCCCCACCGGTGTAACTGCTCACTGACTGTACATTAACGTTACTCCATGATTGTAGCGGGTTTACTAACTCATTAGTTCTATTAGCTATGCTGACTATGACGTTACTTTAGCTAATATGATGACAATGATGTAGGCTGTGTGTAGCGGTTTGGTTTGGAAAGGCTTTTTTGCCTGGTTACATGCAGCTGATGTGTTGTGCATTGAAGTCCACAAGGGAAAGGACAAATTGAAAGGAGAGCGAATAGAAGGAATTCAACGGGGCTGCTATGAAAGTGAAATGTGTTTACATATGATCAGGTGTGTATTCATTCCACTGATTCTGTTGAAAACGTTTCTTAAACGAAAGCCGGAAGTAAACGGAACAAAACAGGGATAAACCATACCTAAATTTGTCCAATAGAAACTCTTGTTTGCAACTGTTGGACTAATGATTACACCCTAGATCAGCTAGATGCAGACAAGAGTGTGCAAGCTGGTATTGAATGTCACTGTCAGTCCAAGTGTCACTGTCTGTCGCCTCAAATTTGTCTCTCAACCTGTGTGCACTTACGTTGTAAACATTAATTCATAGGCTAGGTTGTAGCAACCTCGTGATGGGTATAGGGAAAGTTGAGTATCATGTTTAACCTCGCACTTCAATGCTCCTGGTTGTTGCTGAAATTGACCCATCGATAATTGACCCATCTCACTGAGTCTACCTTTAAACCTAACCTTTGACCTGTCCCATCACCTTATACATTAGCGCCCCACAGTGGAAAGAAGTGACATCCCAAAAAACCTGTCTCCTAGCCTCCTATGCATAGGCTTCTTTCTGTACATGGGCTTGCTCCTACCTATCTTTCCAATTTGGTCCTGCCGTACATTCCTACACGTACGCTACGGTCACAAGACGCAGTCATTGTCATTGTCATTGTCAAGATGGTCATTGTCCCTTGAATTTATAAGCAAACAGCTGGAGGCAGGGCTTTCTCCTACAGAGCTCAATTTTTATGGAATGGTCTGCCTACCCATGTGAGAGACGCAAACTCGGTCTCAACCTTTAAGTCTTTACTGAAGACTCATTTCTTCAGTGGGTCATATGATTGAGTGTAGTCTGGCCCAGGAGTGTGAAGGTGAATGGAAAGGCTCTGGAGCAACGAACCGCCCTTGCAGTCTCTGCCTGGCCGGTTCCCCTCTCTCCACTGGGGCCTCTAACCCTATTACAGTGGCTGAGTCACTGGCTTACCGGTGCTCTTTCATGCCGTCCCTAGGAGGGGTGCGTCACTGGAGTGGGTTGAGTCACTGACGTGATCTTCCTGTCTGGGTTGGCGCCCCCCAGTGGTGTGGGGCCTGTGCTTTGGCGAAGTGGGTGGGGTTATATCCTTCCTGTTTGGCCCTGTCCTGGGGTATCATCGGATGGGGCCACAGTGTCTCCTGACCCCTCCTGTCTCAGCCTCCAGTATTTATGCTGCAGTAGTTTCTGTGTCAGGGGGCTAGGGTCAGTTTGTTATATCTGGAGTACTTCTCCTGTCTTATCTGGTGTCCTGTGTGAATTTATGTATGCTCTCTCTAATTCTCTCTTTCTCTTTCTTTCTCTCTCTCTCGGAGGACCTGAGCCCTACGACCATGCCTCGGGACTACCTGGCATGATGACTCCTTGCTTTCCCCAGTCCACCTGGCCGTGCTGCTGCTCCAGTTTCAACTGTTCTGCCTGCGGCTTAGGAACCCTGACCTGTTCACCGGACGTGCTACCTGTCCCAGACCTGCTGTTTTCAACTCTCTAGAGACAGCAGGAGCGGTAGAGATACTCTTAATGATCTCCTATGAAAAGCCAACTGACATTTACTCCTGAGGTGCTGACTTGCTGCACCCTCGACAACTACTGTGATTATTATTATTTGACCATGCTGGTCATTTATGAACATTTTAACATCTTGGCCATGTTCTGTTATAATCTCCACCCGGCACAGCCAGAAGAGGATCGACCACCCCTCATAGCCTGGTTCCTCTCTAGGTTTTATCCTAGGTTTTGTCCTTTCTAGGGTGTTTTTCCTAGCCACCGTGCTTCTACACCTACATTGTTTGCTGTTTAGGGTTTTAAGCTGGGTTTCTGTACAGCACTTTGAGATATCAGCTAATGTAAGAAGGGCTATATAAATCAATTTAATTCGATTTGATTTACCTAACACTAAAACTGAAACTGAATAATATAAAAACGAATGATAAATGTTTTATAAAGCGCAAACTACATAAAAACTAGCAAAGTGGATTTGAAAACTAACGGAACTAAACTGAATTTCAAATAAAATTCTTAAAACAAAATATGTTTTTAAAATACTTAAACTAAATAAAAACGAGTAAAGCGGATCTGAAAACTAACTGAACTAAAAAAAAAAGTTTTAAAAAATCTTAAGACGACTAGAATGACTATAAAAACGAATATAAAAACACACAACTATAATAACCTTCTAGCACACACTCAGGTTGCTGTGGTAACACAGTAATCCAGGGAGAAGTTGAATAGGGGTGTTCATCTCTTTGGGGACACAGCTGAGGTCAAATATGGTGGTGCAGTTTGGTTGGGTGGGCAGGATCGTACCTGTCAGTCATTATCATCATCCTGGTAAGCACACTGGAAGTCAAGAGTTCAAGGATCGGTTTGAATGAGGTCACTTCGGTCATAATTTTCAATAGTATACCACACGTGTGTGTGTGTGTGTGTGTGTGTGTGTGTGTGTGTGTGTGTTACGCAGAAGCTCCCTGACAGGAAAGGTGTAGAGCTGGATAAGGCTGTCCTCCACTCTGTGTGTATGTTCACCACACTCACCTCCACCCTACATACTCAGTTCCTACAAGGGGATGTAGCGAGCGAGAAAGGGGAGGTTTTCATAATGAAAGAATCCCCTGCATTGATTTAGATGTAAAGAAATATTATTTACTTTTAAAATATATTTAACAAATAACTTTTCCCTAATGGTATGTATAAGCTCTCAAAATACTCAACAAATTCTTATATACTCTCTGATTCACAAATTAATTCTTAATTAATCCAACAAAGAGTGTACCAAGATCTGTGGGGCTTTAATGAGATTGAGATTAGGAATCACTTGAATTAATTACAGATTAAAAGATACACATTAAGGCTGGTTGAGACAAGTTTCCAAAGCCCACATATCGCATGCAATCCAACAGTTGGATGCCACCTCAAACGTGTAGTGAGGGTATTGTAGGTGAGTTTCATAGCTACAGTCAATAGGTGGCGCCACATCACCATTTTCCTTGCTTTCATATTAACAACATTTGACAAAATATGAAACTCACAAAGTGTGTGTGTGTGTATGTGTGTGTGTGTGTGTGCGCCCGCATGTGTGCACCTTAACGTGTGTTCCCTCGTCTCCAAACGGAACGCTGACCTCCATCATCATGCCCCCTCTCATTGATCACACACTCACTCAGGGCAAGCGTCTCCACCCCTATCCTCATGCCCATGTCCCTGAACCGCCCAGGGGGTAGAGGACATGGGGGACAGGCCAGAGCAGGTGTGGCCCATCCACTATCGCCTCATCTGGTGGAGTTGAGAGAGGGCGGGATAGATGGAGGAGGAGAGGAGGAAAGAGACGTAGGGATAAAGGAGATTTTCAAAAGAAGGCATGGCAGATAGGACCCCAGTCAAAACTAGCACTTAGACAGAAAACATGGACTGACTAATAGAGCAGGCCGTTGTGGCATCAATGGCAAGGAGCTTCCCTTGATGTGGGTACAGGAATGTGGCATTGACCACTTCCAGCTCCACCCATTTGTTCTGTTTGTTCATAGATCCTGCCAAGAGGCAAAAAACAGAGTTACTCCATCTCTAACCGTATACATTAAAGCACACACAAACTGAGCACCATAAACCCCCTGCCTACATAGAAGTAACCTCTGACCTTGATGGTGTAGGAGAGGGATGAGGAGTAGGGGCAGCGGAGGATGATCCTGGAGCCTGAATCACAGATGTGGTAAACCAGGGCACTGGGCTCCGTCATGTGCCTGGGTCTATACTCCTCCTGCGGTTGGCCTGGTCTGTGAACATCATGTTCCTATCTCCCACCTCCTCCTTCGACTGCTCAGATTCTAACACAGCTGGCACTGGTCGCTTTATGGACACGTTGGAGACATATTAAAGGAGAGACAGACGGTGTAAGTGAAATTAAAACATTGCTGATTTGAAACACGTACGTTTGACATGGACGTTTGGCAAAGTTCAGATGGACAGTAAAGCTCTTGGGGTGGCAGGTAGCCTAGTGGTTAGAGCGTTGGACTTGTAATTGAAAGGTTGTGAGATCAAATCCCTGATCTGATAAGGTAAAAATATGTTGTCTGCCCATGAACAAGGCAGTTAACACACTGTTCCTAGGCTGTCATTGAAAATAAGAATATGTTCTTAACTGTCTTGCCTCGTTAAATAAAGGTAAATATGATATTGTGGTCTGATGGTCCTGTAAGTCACTTCTGTGTAGTTCTCCTCACAGGTGAGCTCATGGCTACCCTAGGGACACTGGGGAGAGCAGTGGGGTACTGCTATGTCCCTCCCATCTACCTGCTGGGTCATCAGCCACCACCTTGGACTGAAATCTGAGTCCCCCAGACACACAAAGAGATATTATTGAATAAATCAGGTGTTATTGATTTCTTCACGACTGGACTACTGACGTTATCCAACTGGCCAACGTTGTGAAGTAACCTGAACGCCCATCTGCGGCCTGCTTATTGTTGGCTACTATCTATCGGACAATTTTCTTGGGTCACTATAACTATATCTATTTTGCCAATTGGATTGGTCCCCTCTACCACACGGAACTCCACTAATCTACCGACGGGAACGCACAAGGTGGCTAAAAACAGACCTCCATCCTCTGACAGCTTGCTACCGATGGCCCGGCTAGCTGTCTGAATCGCCGTGACCCCAACCAACCTCACTACTCACTGGACCCTTATGATCACTCGGCTAAGCATGCCTCTCCTTAATGTCAATATGCCTTGTCCATTGCTGTTCTCGTTAGTGTTTATTGGCTTATTTCACTGTAGAGCCTCTAGCCCTGCTCATTATACCTTATCCAACCTTTCAGTTCCACCACCCACACATGCGATGACATCACCTGTTTTCAATGTTTGTGGAGACAATATCTCTCTCATCATCACTCAATACCTAGGTTTACCCCCACTGTATTCCTACCAAACCTACCAAACCTTTGTCTGTACATTATATCTTGAAGCTATTTTATCGGCCCCAGAAACCTGCTCTTTTTACTCTCTGTTCCAGACGTCCTAGATGACCATTTCTCATAGCTTTTAGCCGTACCCTTATCCTACTCCTCCTCTGTTCCTCTGGTGATGTAGAGGTGAATCCAGGCCCTGCAGTGCCTAGCTCCACTCCTATTCCCCAGGCGCTTTCTTTTGATGACTTCTGTAAGCGTAATAGACTTGGTTTCATGCATGTTAACATTAGAAGCCTCCTCCCTAAGTTTGTTTTATTCACTGCTTTAGCACACTCTGCCAACCCAGATGTCCGAGTCGTGTCTGAATCCTGGCTTAGGAAGACCACCAAAAACTCTGAAATCTCCATCCCTAACTACAACATTTTCAGACAAGATAGAACGACCAAAGGGGGCGGTGTTGCAATCTACTGCAGAGATAGCCTGCAGAGTTCTGTCCTACTATCCAGGTCTGTACCCAAACAATTTGAACTTCTACTATTAAAAATCCACCTTTCTAAAAACAAGTCTCTCACATTTGCCGCCTGCTATAGACCACCCTCTGCCACCAGCTGTGCTCTGGACACCATATGTGAACTGATTGCCCCCCATCTATCTTCAGAGCTCGTGCTGCTAGGTGACCTAAACTGGGACATGCTTAACACCCCAGCCTTCCTACAATCTAAGCTTGATGCCCTCAATCTCACACAAATTCTCAATGAACCTACCAGGTACCACCCCAAAGCCGTAAATACGGGAACCCTCATAGATATCATCCTAACCAACTTGCCCTCTAAATACACCTCTGCTGTTTTCAACCAAGATCTCAGCGATCACTGCCTCATTGCCTGCATCCATAATGGGTCAGTGGTCAAACGACCTCCACTCATCACTGTCAAAGGCTCCCTGAAACACTTCAGCGAGCAGGCCTTTCTAACTGACCTGGGTATCCGAGCTGGCCCGGGTATCCTGGAAGGATATTGACCTCATCCCGTCAGTAGAGGATGCCTGGTTATTTAAAAAAAAAAGCCTTCCTCACCATCTTAAATAAGCATGCCCCATTCAAGAAATGTAGAACCAGGAACAGATATAGCCCTTGGTTCTCCCCAGACCTGACTGCCCTTAACCAACACAAAAACATCCTATGGCGTTCTGCATTAGCATCGAACAGCCCCCGTGATATGCAACTTTTCAGGGAAGTTAGAAACCAATATACATAGGCAGTAAGAAAAGCCAAGGCTAGCTTTTTCAAGCAGAAATTTGCTTCCTGCAACACAACACACCTATCCTCAGCTGCCCACTGCACTGAGGATAGGAAACTGTCACCACCGATAAATCCACTATAATTGAGAATTTCAATAAGCATTTTTCTACGGCTGGCCATGCTTTCCACCTGGCTACCCCTACCCCGGTCAACAGCACTGCACCCCCCCATAGCAATTTGCCCAAGCCTTCCCCATGTTTCCTTCTCCCAAATCCAGTCAGCTGATGTTCTGAAAGAGCTGCAAAATCTGGACCCCTACAAATCAGCCGGACTTGACAATCTGGACCCTTTCTATCTAAAAAATGATCTGCTGAAATTGTTGCAACCCCTATTACTAGCCTGTTCAACCTCTCTTTCGTGTCATCTGAGATTCCCATAGATTGGAAAGCAGCTGTGGCCATCCCCCTCTTCAAAGACCTATATCTATCCTACCCTGTCTTTCTAAGGTCTTCCACTGCAAATCTACCATTCCAGTGTTTTACTTGCTATATTGTATTTACTTCACCACCATGGCCTTTTTTTGCCTTTACCTCCCTTATCTCATCTCATTTGCTCACATTGTATATAGACTTAATTTTCTACTGTATTATTGACTCTTATGTTTGTTTTACTCCATGTGTAACTCTGTGTTGTTGTATGTGTCGAACTGCTTTGCTTTATCTTGGCCAGGTCGCGATTGTAAATGAGAACTTGTTCTCAACTTGCCTACCTGGTTAAATAAAGGTGAAATAAAAATAAAATAAAAAATTGGTCAAATATATATATTTGGCAGACGTTATCGCAGGTGCAGCAAAATGCTTTTGTTCCGCGCTCCAACAGTGCAGTAATACCTAACAGTAAAAAAACTCAAACCCAAAGAATAAAAAGAAAGAAATCAAGAAATATCAGAACGAGCAATGTCAGAGTTCAGAATATAAATATATATGTATATGATGGTATGTATAGACATTATGTATATGAATAGAAAAGGTGTGTACAGCAGTAGTTATAGAGGATGAGCCTTGACTAGAATACAGTATATACATATGAAGTGGATAAAACAGTATGTAAACATTATTCAAGCGATACAGTGTTCAATGACTATGTACATAAGGCAGCAGTCTCTAAGGTGCATGGTTGAGTATCGCGTGGTAGCCGGCTAGTAACAGCGACTAAGTTTCAGGGCAGGGTACTGGCCGGAGGCCGGGCTAGTAGTGACTATTTAACAGTCTACTAGCCTGTTTTTCAGTCTCTTGATCCCAGCTTTGATACAAGTGTACTGTCTCTGCCTTCTAGATGGTTGCAGGGTGAACAGGCCATGGCTCGGATGGTGAGGTCCTTGATGATCTTCCTGTGACATCGGGTGCTGTAGATGTCTTGGAGGGCAGGCAGTGTGCCCCTGGTGATGCATTACGCTGAGTAAATCACCCTCTGGAGAGCCCTGCAATTGCGGAAGTTGCAATTGCCGTACCAGGCAATTGGAGCATGGTGCATCTGTAGAAGCTTGTGAGGGTCTTTGGGCCAAGCCGAATTTCTGTAATTGACTGCTGAATACAGTCGATTACACACACAAAAACATATCAAAATAAATACATTTAGTGGGATTCATTGTTGAGTGCAACATCAGTGGATGAGGTGAGTTTTCCACCCCAACCTAGTGTAAAACAATTGGAAAAGGACTTTATCAAACCAAAGCGATTTTATTACCACAAATAAAGAAATTCCAGCCTCCCGGGTGGCGCAGTGGTTAAGGGCGCTGTACTGCAGCGCCAGCTGTGCCATCAGAAACTCTGGGTTCGCGCCCAGGCTCTGTCGTAACCGGCCGCGACCAGGAGGTCCTCGTCTCATCGCGCACGGTGTTTCCTCCGACACATTGGTGCGACTGGCTTCCGGGTTGGATGCGTGCTGTATTAAGAAGCAGTGCGGCTAGGTTGGGTTGTGTATCGGAGGATGCATGACTTTCAACCTTCGTCTCTCCCGAGCCCCGTACGGGAGTTGTAGCGATGAGACAAGATAGTAGCTACTACAACAATTGGACACCACGAAATTGGGGAGAAAAATGGGTAAATATTTAACTAAAAAATAAAAAAATAAGGAAATTCCAATATGGGTCAACCTAGTCGCTGACCAGACAGGAAGTGGACTCCATGGTGGTCTGATGACATCAGAGGTTTACAGGAAGTGAACGTCAATATTCACAGTGCACCTAGCTTACTCTAAGGGGACACAAAATCGTGTTATTTAATTGAATGATGTCTGAACCCATCACTATTTTCAACCAATAACATTACACTTTCACCTTCAACGTCTAATCTGATCATTAGGCAGAGGGAGCCAGACACAGACACATTCCTGTGTTAAAGGAATGTTCCTTTAACACAGGACAGATGGAATCATAACCATAAACTCATTGACACAGAACATGTTGTATTTGGTATGAGTCAGTAATAAAAGCAAGGAGGCTGATCAACAGTGGCATGTGTTTCACAGATTGTTTGTTTATGGTGTTTCCATCCGTTGAACCATATGCAACCACAATAAGAACAACATGGTGAATGAATAACAATATGAGATTCTGTACAGTTTCATCATGTGTTTCCTGTCTGACAGGGTTATTTTCCAATCCTGTCAGATATACAGTACCAGTCAAAAGTTTGGACACACCTACTCATTCAAGGGGTTCTCTTTATTTGAACTATTTTCTACATTGTAGAATAATGGTGAAGTAATCAAAACTATGAAATAACATATATGGAATCATGTACTAACCAAAAAAGTGTTAAACAAATCAAAATATATTTTAGATTCTTCAAAGTAGCCACCCTTTGCCTTGATGACAGCTTTGCACACTCTTGGCATTCTCTCAACCAGCTTCATGAGGTAGTCACCTGGAATATATTTCAATTAACAGGTGTGCCTTGTTAAAAGTTAATTTGTGGAATTTCTTTCCCTCTTAATGCATTTGAACCAATCAGCTATGTTGTGACAAGGTAGGGGTGGTATACAGAAGATAGCCCTATTTGGTAAAAGACCAAGTCCATATTATGGCAAGAACAGCTCAAATAAGCAAAGAGAAAAGACATTCCATCATTACTTTAAGACATGAAGGTCAGTCAATGCGGAAAATGTCAAGAACTTTGAACGTTTTTTCAAGTGCAGTCGGAAAATCCAATCTAGCGCTATGATGAAACTGGCTCTCATGAGGACCGCCACAGGAAAAGAAGACCCAGAGTTACCTCTGTTGCAGAGGATACGTTCATTAGTTACCAGACTCAGAAATTGCAGCCCAAATAAATGCTTCACAGAGTTCAAGTAACAGACACATCTCAACATCAACTGTTCAGAGGAGGCTGTGTGTATCAGGCCCTCATAGTCAAATTGCTGCAAAACCACAACTAAAGGACACAAATAATAATAAGAGACTTTCTTGACCCAAGAAACACGAGCAATGGACATTAGACCGGTGCAAATCTGTCCTTTGGTCTGATGAGTCCAAGTTTGAGATTTTTGGTTCCAACCGCAGTGTCTTTGTGAGACGCAGAGTAGCTGAACGGATGATCTCCGCATGTGTGGTTCCCACTGTGAAGCATGGAAGAGAAGGTGTGATGTGTGGGGGTGCTTTGCTCGTGACACCGTCTATGAACTATTTAGAATTCAAACCACACTTAACCAGCATGGCTACCACAGCATTCTGCAGCGATACGCCATCACATCTGGTTTGCGGTTAGTGGGACTATCATTTGTTTTTCAACAGGACAATGACCCAAAACACACCTCCAGACTGTGTAAGTGCTATTTGACATAGGAGAGTGATCTAGTGCTGCATCAGATGATCTGGCCTCCACAATCACCCGACCTCAACCCAATTGAGAAGGTTTGGGATGAGTTGGACCGAAGAGGGAAGGAAAAGCAGCCAACAAGTGCTCATCATATGTGGGAACTCCTTCAAGACTGTTGGAAAAGCATTCCAGGTGAAGCTGGTTGAGAGAATGCCACGAGTGTGCAAAGATGTTATCAAGGCAAAAATGGCTTCTTTGAAGAATCTAAAATATATTTAGATTTGTAGAACACTTTATTGGTTTCTACATGATTCCATGTTATTTTCATAGTTTTGATATCTTCACTATTATTCTACAATGTAGAATAGTAAGAAAATAAAAATAAAGAAAACCCCTTGAATGAGTAGATATCCAAACTTTTGACTAGTACCATACATGCATAATTTAAGTGCATCTAAGATTAACTTTTATTGTGAATCTTCTATTGGATGTTGTCCTAATAAAATATCTTTGTTTTTGCATTAGAGCGTCAGTTTTGGATTTGTCCACATTTTCAACAGTGTGCAGATCTCCATCTCTCTGACAAATCTAAAGACAAAACACTTGACTGAATTATCCTATACTGATACTAAGAAAGGTTATGCTGTAGATGGCCAACAGGGGTCGACACTATCATATGACATGTTCAGTAAGAGAAGCAGTCCGGTCGTTCATGAATAAGCTCGTTAAATCCGGTGGGTGAGAGCAGCGCTGTAAATGTAATCAAATTTAGCAACTGGCACATGAGTAAGGGTACTGTTGAGTGTAGCACAGAGTAATAGTGTGCTGGGAAAAAGTGTTTAATTCAATTAAACATGTATATATTTATATGGAATAACTATTCTATTACTGTGACCAAATACTAGTAGCTTCACAGTCACTACCATCCACTCTTAAAACTCACCCCAGCATGTATTTGGGAGACCAAACTTTTACTTAACAATGTATGGTCATGGCTGGTATAGTGTGAAGATGAAGTGAAAAATAATTTCATTTCTATTTCTTTATCTTTTTCTATTTTCTTGTGCAATTAGTCAAATTTACAATTGTTTTGCTGTTCATAACTGGCGCCATTTTGACTATTTTGTTGACACCTGTTCGCACCTAATTGGTAGAAATCTGTTTGCTGTCATAGGATCTACCAATTAACAAGGCACATTGAAGAATTTACACGGATTTCCAAGGAAATAGTCAAACCCCATGCATTAATTGGCCCTCATATTTCTGAAATCACTTTAGGCTTAAATGTATGTACGCCTACCCAACAGGTCCACATATTATGCCTAATCACGCATGTATCCTACGTTTCTCTGTAACACGGGAAGATACAGATGATCCCTTGCGTGTGAGACAACATCCGAGAGATGAGATCGAAGAACAAGGGATCTTCCGAAATAATATCTATAATGTAGATTTCTGTTTTAAAAGAAAATGCATTTGGCAGATAATTGTATCGCAGAAAGACGCATAAGATTCTGATGCAGAATACATTTAATTAAGATTAATGAAAAAGAGGGAAGGAATGATGCGTTTGCAGTTTAATCGTTTTATGTATAGGTGTGACAGCGCACATTAACGCAGTGCAAACGTGCTAAAATACACAGTTCTGGGTTTAGATTTTTACAGACAACAAGATGAGCAGCGGCAGTGTAAGTAACCAGGCTAAGGAATCTATTTCTGTTTCGGAAATGAATCATTTGACAATTAAATGTTTATTGTAGCCTATGTATTCAATCACCCATAGATGAAATATAATCAATGATGTAGTTTTAAAATGCAGTTGTAGATATTATTTGATTTATATTTCCTTTGCATTCATAACCATGCATCTAAATGGCAGTGGATGTATTGTTTGTGCACCATATAGTGGGATACTTGTCAAGGATGCTGAGGTGTTGCTAGGAGATAAGGGGTATCTTATTTTCCATGCAACATACTGAGGTCCTTGCTTTCAGATAAACAACATTTGCTCAAATATGAAATTCACAAAGTGTGTGTGTGTGGCAGAAGCGAGAGAGAGAACAGAGGAAAAAACTGCAGCACTTTCTGACAGACCTGGCCTTATTGGGATCATTGCAGGTTAGTTCTTATAGTTCTAGAACCAGATACATGATAGTTACAGAACACCTAAATAATAATCATTTTAAAGGTCAGAAAACATATATTATCATCAGGATAATCTTGTGTCTCTCCATGTAGGGTTTCCGGTACTTTCAACCTTGGCTGAGGGGGAGAGAGGAGCTACTCCTGACAGTAGTCAATGAAGACCTGGTTAGTGTTGAACTAACTCCACTAATTAACTGCACCTATCTTGTTTTCTCAAACATTCAGAAATCGATGATGAGCCATTCCTTTAAGTCTATATGAGTGGTTCCCAAACTTTTATATAGTCCCGTACCCCTTCAGACATTCAACCTCCAGCTGCGTACCCCCTCTAGCACCAGGGTCAGCGCACTCTCAAATGTTGTTTTGTTTCCATCATTATAAGCCTGCCACACACACACACTATACGATACATTTATTAAACATAAGAATGAGTGTGAGTTTTTATCACAAACCGGCTCGTGGGAAGTGACAAAGAGCTCTTATAGGACCAGGGCACAAATAATAATATAATAATAATCAATACATTTGCTTTTTATTTAGCCATCTTACATATAGAACCTTATTTGTTCATCAAAAATGGTGAATAACTCACAACAGGTTAATAAGAAGGGTGTGCTTGAAAGGATGCACATAACTCTTTATTGGAGAGTGTGAAATTATTTTCCACACACAGTCTTTGCCTGTATTTAGTTTTCATGCTAGTGAGGGCCGAGTATCCACTCTCACATACGTACGTGGTTGCAAAGGGCATCAGTGTCTTAACAGCGCGATTTGCCAAGGCAAGAAACTCTGAGCGCAGCCCTATCCAGAAATCTGGTAGTGAATTCTGATTAAATATAACTTTCACAAAACCCCTTTCTTGCAATTTCGATGAGCCTCTCTTGTTCACATATCGGTAAGTGGACTAGAGGCAGGGCATGAAAAGGATAATGAATCCAGTTGATTGTGTCGTCCGTTTCAGGAAAGTACCAGCGTAATTGCGCACCCTGTTCACTCAGGTGCTTCGCTATATCACATTTGACATTGTCCGTAAGCTTGAGTTCATTTGCACACAAAAACTCATATAATGATGGAAAGGCCTGTGTGTTGTCCTTGTTAATACAGACAGAAAAGAGCTCCAACTTCTTAATCCTAGCCTCAATTTTGTCCCGCACATTGAATATAGTTGCAAAGAGTCCCTGTAATCCTAGATTCAAATCATTCAGGTGAGGAAAAAACATCACCCAGATAAGCCAGTCGTGTGAGAAACTCGTCATCATGTAAGCGATCAGACAAGTGAAAATGATGGTCAGTAAAGAAAATGTTAAGCTCATCTCTCAATTTAAATGTATCAATACTTTGCCCCAGCGCATTTCTGCATGTTGTAAAAGCGTTAAATGGTCGCTGCCCATATCATTGCATGATTCAGAAAATACACGAGAGTTCAGGGGCCTTGCTTTAACAAAGTTAACCATTTTCACTGTAGTGTCCAAAATGTCTTTCAAGCTGTCAGGCATTCCCTTGGCAGCAAGAGCCTCTCGGTGGATGCTGCAGTCTGTTTGATGTCACAAAGCTGTCCATTGCTTTAAAAATATCCTATCATGTCTCCCCCCATAAACGTGACGGACATATAGCAGGGGCTGCTCCAGGCCCAACACGTCTGTTGACTCATCCAGTTGTAACGCATATAATTCATTGACTTGTATGCAAAGCAGTAATTGTTTCAAAACATCTCCTGCCATGTCACTGATGCATTGTGAAACAGTGTTGTTTGATGGAGGCATTGTCTGTATCGTATTTTGGGCCTTCTCCCCAAGCATTGTCTCAGCCACATCCCCGGCAGCAGGAAGAATTAAGTCCTCCACAATAGTATGTGGCTTGCCTGTCCTTGCCACTCAGTAGCTCACCATATAAGATGCTTCTAGCCCCTTCTTATTAATGGTATCTGTTGCTTTTATACATGTCTTACTACTCGAAAGTTGTCTTAATTCTTGCTCAAAAAACTCCTGTGGCTTATTTTTCAAATGGTCATGTTTCATTTCTAAATGTCTGCGCAAGAGTGAAGGTTTTCTGCGAGAGAGTAACGGTTAATGTGATTGGATGTTAATTATTTGACATTGTGTTGTTATTTCGACTGAACACTAGATGGTTAAATGTATTTATTTTTGGCAGTGAAACGAGGCTACTCAGGTGGGAGAAAAAAAACTCACCCAAATGTATAGCTGAGTTGGAAAATATAAATGTACTATGAAGAATTATTATTGTTAACAATATTTGTATTTTTTTATGTGAATCACATTTTTATTTGGCGTACCCCCAGTTTGGGAATACCTTTTCTATATTACTGTTAATCTTTTATTCCAGGACAGTAGGGAGAAAACGTTTTAAAAGAGAGTGAAATTCTACTTTAACTTGACCAATTAGAACACTGATTTCCATTCCCTGTTCCAAAAACTTTTGCTACTGTGTGCTCTACTGAACAAGACCCTGGTCTGCCCCCTCAGGGTTGGCGTTCCCCTGGGTTCATGGTGTCGGCAGCGTCCTCCTTCAGTAGCAGTTCCTCATCCAGCAGCACCAGTAGCACTTACAGCCTGGCAAGTGACGCCAGCTCCCCCCTGCCCGGGGACCACCAGGGGCCTCATCAAGGCCCCCAGGGGCCACAAAGCATGCTAAGGAAGCAGCAGCACTCATCACATGGGACCAACCACCATGCCCACAAGTGAGGGGTTATGTTTTGCGAGTATTAAAGTACACACACAAATACACACATGCAACTATGAAACACACACAACTTGCATAGATTCATGCCCACATGCACACACACAGAATCATGTATCTATCTTTTTCCACAGGGGCAGCAGTGAGGCCCATCTCCTACCAGCCTCCCCCAGTGAGAGGGAGATAGCAGTGCCTGTGAGTATAGTCATCATTGCGTTCCATTCACTTTGAGTTGTAAATAAATCAGTTTTATTCTGACCCTCGCTCATCTTTTCAGGAAGTGAATTGCACTCTTTTCCTATTGGCTGGCTACGCCAAGTATGGTCGCCCGTACGCCTGGATAAGGTCCAATCACGAGCGCCTGGTCAACATTGGAGGTACAGATTCGATGGTCAAGGACACGCCCATGAAACTCAAGGCCATCACGGACTGGGGATCACAAGGTTTAGAACGTTTATATTTATGTTTTTCTAGTTTGCACCCCACCATAACAATAATCCATCTGAAACACTGCATCACATAATTGGCTGATCAGCTATCCTCCTTTTCCCTGTTGCTCTTCCTATAGGAATAAGGGTATGGGATGTAGTGAGTGAGCTGGTGTGTCTGTGCACCGTTCCATCTCCCTCCAACCCCTTTGCCCTGGACATGCGCTACCTGAAAAGCCTTCCTCTCCCAGAGCGCTTCCTGGTCTCTGGGGCTCTGCTTAACTTTCTGGAAACCTACGCTGTCTATGGCAACCGGGATGAGCTGCACTACGACAAAGGTAAGTCATAATTAAATAAAACTTCCTGGAAACATATCTATTTCTGTACCCAGTATCAAATCGTCAAGACTAGAATAGGCCTATGGTGCTGGGGTTTAGTGAACATTTTCAACACAGAATCAAAACATCCAATTATGAATGTGTTGACCTGCAATGCCAAGTGTTTATAAATGGCTTAAGATGATGCATGGGCTACATTTGTATTTATTATCCAACCAATAATATTCATGAACATAATTATTATGATGAGTGTTGCTCTAGTCTATAGTTGCTAGGTGGCACTGTTGGGCTGTATATGTATGGCAAATGGCCTTCCTTTCTTAATCTCCTCACTCTTTCTTTCTCTCTCTCAGTCGTAGAAGAGATGAAGTCTCTGAGGCGTCTCCATGTCCAGACTCTGTCTGAGGTCCAAAGAAGACCAGGCAGAAGCACCAGGCCAGCCACTCCCGTTTCAGGAGAGTCGTCAGAGGAAGAGTGACAAGGGTCATATTCTTTAGTGCACAGCACACCGTAGCAAAACTCTTTGGAATGAAAAACTCTAAAAAAAAATACAGTTTCTTATAGGGCAAGTCCAGGGGTGCTTTCAGTTCAATATAACATTTGCTATGTTGGGTAACGGTTTGTACTGAACGACACGTTTCCTCAAAACGTTCAACGTTCTTAAACAAGACTTTGAGGTACGTTTGCTCTGATTGGTAATGTATTTTAAGGGCAGCGGTGCATTTTGAACCCACAACCAAACCCCCCCCCCCCCTCTCCATTATTCAACTGGTCATTTCCGAACAGCACCGTTTCCTTTTAATTGAACGCTCCACTAATTTCTGTCCAACTTCAGGATGTTTTCTTCCTTTTGGTGCCCCTGAACACAACCCTGATGTGGTGGTCAGAGTCAACATTGTAGGATGGAAGGAGACTGAGGGGGTACTAGTATATCCCTGTTTGTGCATGTTTAATATAGGTAAACATATAGCCATATTGAATGATTATTTCCCCAACAGAGGTGTGATCAATGTGCCAATAAGACAATACAAAAGGGAACTATTATTTGTCCCCCCTGAAAAATGCTCTCATTCAAATGTTCTAGCCCCATAAATAGGGCACATTTGAATGTATTGTATTCCATTTCAATGTGTTAATGTACTGTAATTTCACCTCTGTCACAGTGATGTAGAGGTAAATGTCAGTTTAAGCAATTATGAAATGGGTCAGAATAAAGTATCCTAAGAAATAAGCCTCATGACTTTCAGCTTATCCCATGACCCATGGTGAACTTCTGCTTTCCAGCTCCTTGATGGAATGTGTTCTTTCGTGTCAGAGATATAACGCCCCTTTTAAAAAAAGAAAAAGGGCAAATCGCCTTTTTAAATAGATACGCCTCAGATTGTTTTGTCTCATTCATCAAACGCTTGGCTCCAGGACTAAAGATACACACTAGTGTGGTACAGGACTCTTATTTTGGCCTGAGGTTGGCTGTTTTGATGCTCTGAGTCCTCAGTTAAGGTAGAAAACACATTTAAATATACAAGCACATACAGTATCATTGTATAAATGTTTATTATTCCATAGAACACATTTAAACATGCAACATAAAACCAGCATGCACTTACAAATGGCACAACCTCATCTTTGGAATGTAGTTTGAGATACATCAGAATACAGTCATTTAAAATAAATGGTTAAACAAACATCCATTGACATCAATGGCAACCTGTCAAGTTAAATAACATTTTAAAACAGAGGCACCTTTTACTGTAAAACATGCAGATAGCCATCGCTAACCTTTTGTCACTAAAATGGTAAGGTGTAATGTGGGGGGGGTTTGGCCCGAGGATAGGTAGGGACTCAAATGTAGAATAGCCCCCATACCACCCCATTCATAGACAAGCAGTCTCCTGTGTAAACTCTACACAAAACACCAGTCAGCTGTCATGAAACTAAATTATACAATACTGCATACTGTAGTATCACGTTGAGAAATTAAGCTGGGATGTAATGTGACCTTTTCATAATGGTTGCCTGAGTATAGATGTCTTTAATGTATGGAATAAGCGGATGTGGCATGGGGAAGTGTGTGAGGCGCAAGAGAGCGTGTGTAAGAGAAACAGGTATTTGAGCTTGGGGCCACGCTAACACTAATGCTATGAAACATGCAAAGTCATGAGGTTAGAGTAGGTTAAGCCAGACAGAGAGGAGGTTGGGGGCGGGGCCAATGAGGATTTGTGAACTCTAATGTCCCCATTGGAATGCAGGAGCACGACAGAAGTTCCCGAACAGTTCAAACCAACGTTCCTGCCCCACAGAGGAACAGAGGTAGCCTAGCGGTTAGAGCGTTGGGCCAGTAAGTGAAAGGTCGCTGGTTTGAATACCTGAGCCGCCAAGGTGAAAAATCTGTCGATGTGCCCTTGAACTAGACACTTACACCTAATTTTCTCCAGGGCTGCTGAACTACTATATCTGACCTGGGGAACACATTTCACTACACCCATCTGGTATATGTGACAAAAACATTACTACTTTGCATACACCGGAATAGTGAGGAATGAGGAGGATCACAGATGAGTGATTTTTTCCAAATAAACTGCTAATAAGATACATCTAACTGGTTCATCATTATGAGAAAAAAAATAAACTCTTCTAGCAAACACTAACGCCTGTAAGGGAGGATTTAGTGTGAATAAGTAGGTTGATATCGCATCTATAGTATACATAAGCCGTGAGGCTCATTCAAATTCAGAAGATTTGTGAAGATTGGAATAAAATGCACTGTCAATGACTGGCCACATCATCATCATTTGATTTTCCCTTTCACAGTTCCATTTGAATTCCACAGCCCAGCCAGGCAATTTATAAATGTAATATCTCCTGTAAAATAGTGTTAAAACATTATTTCCCCACACTACTAGGCTAGCATTTGGTTTGCAACAGTTTGGGTTCGTCTAAACCTTGCAAGGTTGTTGCAGGTTATACTTGCGAGTGACAAGACTGACAGCTTCTTAGTCAGGAAAATTTATTTATAAAGGGTCATAACAATGGATATGTCAAAAGAAATGGCAATAGAAACAAAGGTAAAACAAACTAAAATGCACATAGTTTGCCATCATTTCAGCTGCTTGATGTGATAGTGTCAGCTTTAGTTAGCTAACTAGCAAAGGAAAAGTAGCTAGCCTGCATGGCAACCTTTTTTGGATGACCAGCTCATTTGGCTAGCTACTTCATTATTTCAGAACTAACAACTGGCTTTTGCTCAGGCTAGATCGTCATGGTGGAAGGATGAAATAAAACACATTTACACATTAAAATAACATTGAATGAAAACACATCTTTAAAAAAGATAAAAAAAAAAAAAATTGGTAACAGTTTTATAAAAGCAATCAGGCCCCAGGAATTATCGTGAATAACATCCTCCTAATGGCAGTTTCCCTGATTCTCCATGTTGGGTCTTAGTCGCGAGTTATTCACACGATAAACCCTGGGTTATCATGTCTTATAGCCTTAATTACAGTTCTGCCTATAAACACAGCCTACCGTGTACCTACGACAACTCAGCAGATGTTCTTCTATGGTCGGCTCAAATGAACCCTTTATGCCCCATGAATCCTCCACACACACTTTGTAACACCTCTCCCAAGACCAACACGGAGCTCACATTGCAGGGTCAGCTCAAACAAAGTTCCTCGCCCCTTAAAAAAAAAAAAAAAAGTACAGGCTAATGATCCATAAGCTAACAACAAAAACCTAATTGAAATACATTTTTTTTTTAACTATAAAAAATAAAAAAAACGTCATTGCTATGACTGTAACCAGTTTCAACCATTCCAGCCCATACCCAGCATTGCATTGAGAGAATTTTTTGTGGTTTGGGGATATATTTGGTCATATCCTTACCTAGTTATAAAGGCACACAAGACCATGTGCTCCTTTCTTCAAAAGCATAACTGGCAGTTTAGAGTAGCAAGGCCACTAGAAAACAAGTGCCTTGGAATGGCAATGGATATTAGCAGTTTAGCATTGAAGCTTTCCAACAGTGAAAGCAAGTCACAAGGCAACGGAGGTGAATGCTGGAAACAGCTTACAGTACCACACCATCAACCCAATGCCTTGTTCCCAGGTCTTCCAAGGCAGCTAGTCATTAACTGTCCCAGTTTGTAGGCTAAATGTTCATTTCAGTCATGAACTGTACTGTAGACTTACTAAGGCAATGTCCCATTTAAAAGAAAGTCCAGCACTAATCTCCTTCTCTCACCCTTCAGTCCTGTTGAGTCCAGTAGTGGTGGGTTCTTTCAATCCCTCGTCTCTTCCCTCCCTACGTGCTGTAACTAGTCTCTGTGGGTGTCATCAGTTTAGTGTCATGCTGGGGATCGGTTGTCTCAGTGCCAGATGTCTGAGGTGGATCTCTTCCTGATCATGGCACTCAGTGGACTGCGAGACAGGGACCTCCTCTTCTTCCAACGGACTGCAAACAGACACAGGAATGAGAGAGGGTGTTAAATGTGCTGACTGGGCTTGATTTTAATCACATACAACTCTCAAGAAAAAGACAGTGAAATGTGCAAATACAGGTACATACATATTCATGCGTTAACTGAAGACTATCAATTGATCCCTTTGAAAGTTTCCCCTACTGATAGGCGGTAAGGGGATTGCCTGCCTAAAAATGTTGGTTTCTATTGATTTCAATTGAATATTTCAGTGTGTCAGGTGCTCAGGCCATGTTCACCTCGTCTTAAGCTAGCTGTTAGCATGGAGTTTTTGGAGCTATTAGGGGTGGTGGGCATATCCTCTCCCTCCTTCACCCCAACCTTTTCTGGGGTCAGTGTGCCGGTACTTCCGCCATCCCCCTGCCAGTCACTCAGTGCCCTCTGGAAGGAGTGCGCCAGACAGGCAGTCATGTCCCGTGCCCGCTCTGCCCGGCTGCACCAGAACACCCGGCACTGCAGCTGTTGCCCACGCTGCTTACAGATGTACAGAAACACGTTGGGTCTGGTGGCGTCGGCCGCGCAGTAGGCGATGTCCTGGAGGTAAGTCTTAGTGAGCTGGCGTCCTGTGCTGAGCTCTTTGACTTCGACATAGCGTGGACGAACAACCAAGGCGTGGTCTTTGCTCAGCTTCTTTCCATTTGCGGCCCCATCGAGCAGACGGGCTATGGCATCCTGGGCCTGCTCTCGATCCAGGGAGAAGATTTTCTCAGTGCCCAGGTAGTGGACCTTGAATAGCGGATCGCCGTGGGAGAGGGACTCTGTGCGGTCGCGGCGGAAACGGCGGCGTAAAGCCGCCGGGGATTTCTTGAGGGTCTCCATCAGGTGGAAGGTATTGAGAGACATAGTGGATAGGAGGGTGGGTTTTGAAGGGGTCAAGGGGGGGTTAGTGGTAGATGTGGCACAGGTGTCGTGGTCTTCAGTCCTTTTCCTAGTTGGATTTCCCACTTTCTCTTTGAATCGAGTACAGTTGGAGGAGTCAACGTTTTGATCTGGAATACAGAGAAAGACAAATTGCAGCCTAGTTAAATACATTACCGCAAATCACACATGAATTGCCAACACCATAACATAAGTTATAATGTGGAATATGGACACACGGCTCGAGAGATTTTATAAAAAATAAATATATATATTTTTTGTTGTTGTTGAGAGGCGAACTATACTTTTAAGCGTATTATGCAGAGTGGACACGTGTCAGTAGTTAAAGGGGACTGTTAGGATACAATGAACTGGGTCGTGGAAAAACAACCAAAAGCCAGCCCAGGATCAGGTGCAGCAATAAAACAGTCAATCAATATTCCCTCACTAGATTCAGTACAGAACCATCAAATATTTAACAGTTACTGTGCCTCGTCTTAATAAACCCAGCTCAACCTAGCTGCTGAGCTGGAAAAACAGCAAATCAAATGACAGTCCAGTGGAGGTGTATTCCCTCCCCCCTCCCCCTCCCCATATTAACACCAAGGCTGTCATAGGCTTACCCTTCACCTCGAGCACATGATCTGTAGGCTTAGAAGACAAAAAGTTGTTTTTTACAATACAAATCTTAAGTGATTTGATGTGTACTTACTGCAAGTTCTAGAATTCATAGCATTGACTTGACCAGACTTGTGTTACAACTAGACACTACATAAGAGCCAATGAGACCCAAACAATGGACTGTCTAACGGAGGTTAAGTGTCACCAGCTGGACATAGCTCTCCCATTGTCTTAAGAAAGTCCCAAAAACACCACTCTCTTCTTGGCACATTGTGTGAGCTGTACAGCCCCAGCCATTGTTAGGCACTTTCTCCCCCCTTCTCTTTTCTCTGCCATTCTCTCCATATCCTACAGCCTCCCTCAGATGTTGCTTTGACTGCGAACCGCCGACTGTGCCAAGATGATGGCCATTGTTAGGCAAGCCCACTTCTCAGGAAACAGCTTCGCTTTCTACCCCGCCACACATAATATTTATCCTCCTAAAAAAATGTTTTTTGTTTTTTTTTAAATGGCATGCTTTGGTGAGATGTCAAGAGACCTAGACATCAGAAATAGTGTTATCACACACAAAAAACAGACCTCTTCTCACCCCACCCCAGGCTACAAGTAAAGTAATCTTCCACAGTAAATATGTTCAGTTATTTTGGCATGTCTACAAACTGGTAGATGGCAGATACAGGTGAACATGCACACATACAGTAACGCCGATCGTAACTATGTTCAGAATGTGGTCAGGCTGCATTTTTCTGCACAGTGCTTTTTAATAGGATCAAGAATGCCCATGAGTAAATAGAGCAATGTGACAAATCCCAGAGGATATTGTCTGATGTACTGTACTGCCCTAGTGACAGACAGTAAGGTTTGTGTGTCTGTGCAGACTGGGAAATATGGAGAGTTGTTGAAATGCCATTATGCACCGAGGACATAAGCGGTTTTCCCTTCAGTAGAGCGTCTTTACTAGATGGCCCCAATTATGAGCCATGGAAAAGTCAGCAGCACATTGACGTTCCAATGACTCCACAAATTCTAACACATTCAATATGCGCCAAAGGATAAGGCAACTTGATTTATTGGTAAATGCTTGTACTTCGGAAATGACACAAATTGCCATCGTCGTCGAATAATTTTCATTCTGAAAAATAATAATAGTCACATGAAATTGGTTTGTCAGTTTCCCTTCTCATGACTCAAATTACATTACATGACAGTGGAGACTGTTACTGAATCTGGTTGATAGGTAATCGACGAGCTGGGCTGTTCCCCGGACTCCGTGTGTAGGGATTTGTACAATGCTTAAACAAGGCTATTGAACTTGACATGGGTGTCTTGTCTTTATTCTTTTATCCAACATATCATACTCAAACACACAGAGACCACGTCCCATCATTTTGCCTTGAGTGAGTCTAAACGCAAATATGCCTCGCACGCTATATGGTTTTGGAAACATTTGACTTTGGCTTTCATAGGAGCAAGATATACACGATGATGTAGCTTTCTAGACGTTTAAACAGGGTGTCGGGATTGTAGATCACATGGAGCCAGCTGTGGGCCGTACCATCAACTGAAATCACAAAACGGGCTGAAAAATCCCTTTAGTTCAATAGAGTGAAAAACAATTACGCATCTTACCTGGCTTCAGTTTCATGCAAATGATGTCCTGTGGCGCTTCAAAGAAGAGTGCCTGTCTTCACAATGCAAATGAACGGTTTCTGCTTCAGCACGGTTGTTTTCTCAATGATTGGAATACTTAAATATAAGATCAACCAAAATGCGCGTCTCGTTTAAAAACATAACAATTCTGACCCAAAGCTTCGTTTGGCATTGCCTGCTCAAGATTCACGATACATTCCAGTAATGTATTTTATGGACTAAAACTAAAAAAAGAACGTGGCACAATTTAGGATATTATGACTGTTCGGAACTAAAAACTCGTGCTTTCCTCATCGGCGTGTGTGATACTCATCCGCTCAACTTTAATGTGGTGACGCCTTCGCGAGCTGCGCTTATGAACAGCGTGGGCGCGCCTCCGGCCTACTATGCAAGTGGACGAGCATTTGCGTCTTTGAGGGGGTTTTGAGTGTGTGAGTGAAAGGTGGGAGAAATGTGTGTGTGTGTGTGTTTGTGACTGAGTGAAAGGCGCACAAGGGGATAAGGGGAAAACTATAGGGCTTTGAGCAGAGAAAGAGGAGAAAATACAAAGCCAAGACAAATAGTACCTGGAGGCAATGTTAGGGCTTACTATAGGGGAATGCTGGTATAGCCTATATACATAAATGCGCACATAACTAAAGATGCATTGACTTGATAAAGAGGACAAGGAAGGATAACACCTCAGTCCCTGTGTGTCATAAACAAATAAAAAGTAAATGACTGATAACATAATTATGGACACATTCACCATAACATTATATTTTACCATTATTTAACTAGGCAAGTCAGTTAAGAACAAATTCTTATTTTCAATGACGGCCTAGGAACAGTGGGTTAACTACCTGTTCAGGGGCAGAACGACAGATTTGTACCTTGGCAGCTCGGGGGTTTGAACTTGCGTCCAACGCTCTAACCACTAGGCTACCCTGCCTCCCCAATTAGGCCATTAGCCTAGCTCTTTCAATGAAAACAAATACACAATTTTTTTTTTTTGACAATACAGTGACTCAGACAACAAACTGCAGTAGCCTAGGTCTATAGCCATAACAACATCTGAAAACCACTACTGCCCATCAGTACATTGCATCATCCATAGCCTCTTGCTAATCAGGGTTATTTACCCTAGTTTCTATATTCTTTTTCATCTTTTTATGTTGGGGGGCATTCGAGCTGAGGTGATGGAAAACGCTATATGGTTCCGTGTGTATGTGCGTGTGTGTTTCAGAGAAGAACAGTGCGCCCCTGTTTAATCTGGGTTTGGCCCAGCAGGAACTGTTAAGTTTTGGAAGTCACACCCACCAAAGTACCTTACAGTACACAGTGGAACTATTATTAGGCACCGATGACGCTATGAACCATCTACCATACCCACCCACCCACTAAACTAACATGATTTCAGCTCTACCAATGAAACAGAGCAGAACTGGCTAGGATGTGAATTGTCACGCAACTTGGGTCAAGATCTGTTTCTTGATTTGCTCTTAGGAACAGGGCACCATTGAAAGTAGTGATTTCTGGGGTAGCGTTAAGTGTGGAGGTGGAGGAATTGAAGTTGAAAATTCATGGTGTTTGTGACGCCTGCCATTTGGCGCGACGCAGGCCTGGTGGGGAGCATGGTGGAACAGAGTCAGTCCTTTTGTGTTTTGAGTCAGAGTCAGAGTCTCTAACCAAACAAAGCCATGCTAAGATATCAGTTATCATGTTAGAGCTTTTGTGCCGAATCTACTGCAGTGTTTCAGGTGCAACATTTATGGTCATGTCACAGCAGTATGTAGGAGGGAGATTCCAAGATGTGGGAAGTGTGCAGGAGGACATGGGACAGAGGATTGTGTAGTTTCCGTGTATAAAGTTGTGTGTGTCAACAGTAGGGTTGCTCATGTTGCTGGGGATCCGGAAGTGTCAGGTGTGAGAGAGGCAGGTTGAGGTTGCCAGAGTCAGAGTAGTGCAGAAGGTATCATATGCTGAGGCAGTGGAGAAAGTAGAGGAGGATGGGTCACGGGTGAGGGAGCCTGAAAGGATCCCAGGGAGTAGTAGATTTGTGCCAGCACAGAGGAATAGGGCAACAATTCCTTTATGCTTCAGTAAGGTCGGCTTTTTCGTGTTTTATAGCAATGGTTATCAACTGTACCGCGGAAATGGAACGTAAATCACAGAAGATAGATATTGTGGTGGCAGCTGCAGAGAAGTATTTGGGTATACGAGATTTGACTTCAGAAGAGTTACACGGTGTGTTGAGGGGTGTTGTCCCATCCTCCCAGGCCGTTGGCTTGGTGTAGGATCAGTTACGGTCAAAGTAGTGATTTTATTTCTATGAAATAGTGGTATATAGGTGTAGGGTTAGTTGGTGGTGCAATTGTTTTCCTTTTCCTTTTTCCCATTTGCTTTTTATTTTTGTATCTCAAATGTTTCATGTGATCCGCCAACCCAGTCCCAAAGAAGAAGAGGAAGGCTGTGAATTGACAATCCAAAAACAGGGGTTAAGGCAATGGGCGAAAGATGAACTTAGTGGTACGAAGCTTTCAGGAAACTCACACCAGAGTATTTGCTGGTTGAAACTGGTTGCGATGGGTGGCTAAATCCATCATGACACCGTGTCTACAGTCATATCAAGGAGGTCAGTAACCTCTGTTTTTGTTTCCAGCTCCAAGCAGCGACTTCCTGCATCTCTGAAGCAAAAGATAATGAGATTGAAGCTTTTTTGAGAACCACACAGGGGCTCTTTTTAGTGGAACAATATGTTAACAAGACGTTGTGTAGATAAAATGAGTTGAGTTGACACCCACGGCAGCAGCAATAATCCAGTATTCTGTTATCTCATGTTTCCATCCATACATATTTGGACATCTGTGCTAAAAGAACACGCTGAGATTGTTGACAGAAGGGAACACATGAGATGTAAAAAAATACATTGTGAATGGGAGATTTTATCCCAAATCCATTTTCCATTTTTCTATCCAATCAGAGCATCTTCCACGCTTTTATTAATTCTACTTACAGTTCTCAACAAGTAGAAGTTTGATCTGACATCTTGGATTTTGGGAAATAATAGGAAAAACCTCAATATATTGCAACTTTACAAAACAAAACAGAATGTACATTTGACCAGAGCATAATGGCACTAGTTCAGGTGATTAAGAATGACTTAGATGAATGTGTGAAGTGTGAAGATACACACACTCATGAGATAATCAATGACATTCAAATGATCTCAAATGATTAACTGTACTTCCCTACCCATCAACAGCCTGTTAAGACTAACAAACACTACTTTTGTGGAGAGTGGTTAGAGAACACTTTAGGGTTAGAGTTGTACAGTTGTCACAAGCTCATATTGATCAGCCAACAAATCTCTGCTGTTGCAAACCAAATGCTAGTCTAAAATAAATGGGAGATCATGTCTAGATGCTTTTTACAGTGTAGTTCTAGCATATACATTTCTGAGCTGATGAGATAGCGGATTTCGCAATCAGATGAAACAGAATAAATAGGCATTTCAACGTCATAGATTTTTGGCGGTGATAACTTGTGGAAAAGAAACCGACTGGAATGTGGTTTTAACCAATCAGGATCCATGATTAGACCCACTTGTTGTTTAAAATATAGTAATACAGAATATTGGTTTTGAGTGCAGCCAGGTCACCCTTGATGCAAGTCAGTATTCGATGTCTCTCCATGTCTGAGGACGTCTGGACATGACGTGGAAACTGGCCACTAGGGGCAACAGTGAGCGCTATTACCTTCAAGTAGACCTTGAACCTCTGGTGCCAAATGTTGCATGTTCGAATCCAGCAATAGAAACTTGTTTTTGAGAGTTTTGTTTTCAGCCTATCTCAAACTTAAACCCTTACCTTAACCATTCGGAGCTAATAGCCAACCTTAAAATCTCGGAGTTAATGCCTAAACTTAACCCTAACCTTAAAAATGTGTAGTTAAGTAACCTTAAACACATAGAAATTTGACGTTGGAACAACTTAGAAATTTGACATTTGAAAAACACGGATGAATGTCTAATTCTGACATGAGACTGTGAGAGCTAGTTAGACCCAGGCTTCCACTGAATCTGACCACCAAGGTCTTTTGAGGACAACCGTGTATGTCGGGTTACTGGTTAGCCATGCAGGATAACCTAGTAATTAGAACATTTTGCCAGTATTGAGAGAGAGTGTGTGTGTGTGTGTGCTTGCATGTGTGTATGTGTGCTTGTGCATGCGCTTGAGTGTGTGTGACCACTTAATCTCCCCCCGCCCCTCAAACCCTCAATCGGTTTCTATTGAATTTAGTGATAACAATGCCCAGTCCCAGTCCAGAGAGTGTACTTCAAATCAGAATCAATGAGTTAGCCAGCTAACTTGCTAAATATTCTGAAATAACTTTTTATTTTTTAGAAGGATAAGCTTGAAATAGGTATGGTCTAATTGACTTGACAACCAAAAACACATATCTAAGCATTCTTAATGAATCAGAAAATCAATAGTTATTTCTGGTTGTTTGTCAAAGTTAGCTGGCTAACTCATTGATGCTGCTTTGTAGTATACCCCTGAGATGTCTTCAAAAAATTAAACCTAAGGTTCCCGCTCACCCCACCAAACACTCCATTCAGTAGAATACTAAGCACAACAGGCCTGCGCTTGGCCGCTAGCCAATCCCTAAACATCCTTGTCCCTTCCCAAAAGGAAATGTTGTTTTTGCATTCTGAGGAATGAGCGTAAAAGCGTATATATAAATCGTTGTTTCACGTCACTTATTGTCAGTGGTGTAAAGTACTTAAGTAAAAATACATTAAAGTACAACTTAAGTAGTTTTTTGTGGTATCTTTACTTCACTATTTATATTTTTACTTCACTACATATTTTACTTTTACTTCACTACATTTCTAAAGAAAATAATGTAATTTTGAAACCATATATTTTCCCTGACACCCAAAAGTACTCGGTATATTTTGAATGCTTAGCAGGACAGGAAAATTGTCCAATTTACACACTTATCTAGAGAACATCCATGGTCATCCCTACTGCCGCTGATCTGGCAGACTCACTAAACACACATGCTTAGTTTGTGGTGAAAAGTGGTGTTATTTTATGTAAGGAATTTGAAATGATTTATACTTTTACTTTTGATACTTAAGTACTAGACTTTTACTCAAGTAGTATTTTACTCAGTAACTTTCACTTTTTCTTTTGTCATTTTCTATTGGGGTATCTTAACTTTTACTCAAGTATGACAATTGGGTACTTTTTCCACCACTGCTTATTGTGATATTTTTACTTTAGGCCAATTGGTCAAAGTTGATTGGAAACATTCAAATGCACCCCCATAAACTCAACAACACAACACTGCATCCAAGATGGCCGCCTTTGACGGGTCATTAGTGTAAGTTATGGGAAACTGTTATGGGAAACAACTTCCTCAGGATGTCGCTATGCTATATGCACCCTGCCTGTGTTGCACTGCATTATAGGCCTACTGTACGTGCTTATATCAGAGGCAGGCCCATTGAAATGTTTACTTATAGGAATAACAAGTGGCCTCTGTTGTTTTGTTAACTGACAACAACATTTTTATGGGCCAATGTAGTATATTGGACAGGAATTGGGTTGTATATTGTGGCTTACTGTAAATGCAGGTGTGAATGGCTGTTAAACATTTATTGAGCACATTGCAGATAAAACTGTAGCCCTAGAGCTATCTTCATAGTTCCTAAATTGTTGAGAAGTACTTTTCATCCGTACATATAATGTAGTTGCGAAAGTTCAATCAGTAAGGCTGGTCTGTATCGATCATCACTTCATCTTGGAAACTCTATAATTCATATTGCATCTATCTCACCAATCAGCATAGCATGTATTTATATAGTATAGTCTATAACATTACCTCATCTGTAAAGCTGCTATTTATAGGGTAGTGTTTTATAATGTTCCCTCATTAGCATAACATGTATTAATATGGTAGCTGTTATGTTACCGCATCAGCATAGCAGGTATTTACAGTGTATGGTAGCTGTTATGTTACCATATCAGCATAGCAGGTATTTATATGGTAATGATTATAACGTTAGCGCATAAGCATAGCAGGTATCCATTGTAGTGTTTATAAAAGGTAGCTCATAAGCATAGCAGGTATCCATTGTAGTGTTTATAAAAGGTAGCTCATAAGCATAGCAGGTATTGATATGGGAGTGTCCATATTACCCCATCAGCAAAGCAGGTGTTTTTATGGTAATGTTAATAATGTTACTTAATCAGGATAGCATCACGTCTCTTCTCTGGTCCTTCTGTAGCTCAGTTGGTAGAGCATGGCGCTTGTAACGCCAGGGTAGTGGGTTCGATCCCGACCACCCATACGTAGAATGTATGCACACATGACTGTAAGTCATAAAAGCGTCTGATAAATGGCATATATTATTATATTATTCTCCTCTTTACCATTAGCAAGTGTGCCATTCATGCCAATGAGCATGTCACACGAAGGCAAGTCTGCCATACTTGCTGATGAACCTATGGGAGCACTCGTGCAATAATCACTTCCCTTTCTGTCAACTAATGGGCATAAATCTAGGGAGTATTTATGTCAACTCACCCCTTGTCTGTCACTTGATTTACAGCAACAGTCTTCCAATGACCTTCCACATCCCCACCACCACCAGCATAATAACCTGAAAGCCCATCACTGGAACCCCGTTCTCCAAGTGGGGGGTTTCGGGGCCAGCTGCCCAGCATAGGGCAACCTGTCATCAGCACTTGGCTCTGAGGAGCATTGCTCAGAGACGAGGCCAACCCCAAACTATTCAATAAAATTCCATATTGTATTATGTCTCTGTTGTCATTCAGTTAAGCCTGTACTCGATTGAACTCTATACACATTCATCAATATTTTCTTATATGGACCTATTTATTATCCGCGTAAATTCTGACAACACAATGTAGCCTAGATATGTAAAATAAACTATATAAGCCAGGGGTGGGCAAGCTATGGTCCGCATGAGGTTTGGGAAAATTATTGTTTTGGGTAAAAAAACACTCCAGGCCATGTTTTTTATTTCTAAAACTAAATAGTGCCTTCGGAAAGTTTTCATACCCCCTGACTTTTTCCACATTTTGTTATGTTACAGCCTTATTCTAAAATGGAATTTTAAAAAAATCCTCAGCAATCTACACACAATACCCAATAATGACAAAGCAAAAATATTTTTTTAGAAATTTTTGCAAATGTATTAAAAATAAAAAACAGAAATACCTTATTTACATAAGTATTCAGACCCTTTGCTATGAGACTCGAAATTGAGCTCAGGTGCATCCTGTTTCCATTGATCATCCTTGAAATGTTTCTACGACTTGATGGGAGTCCACCTGTGGTAAATTAAATTGATTGGATTTGGAAGGGCACACACCTGTCTATATAAGTACCACAGTTGACAGTGCATGTCAGAGCAAAAACCAAGCCATGAGGTCAAAGGAATTGTGTCGAGGCACAGATCTGGGGAAGGGTACCAAAAACATTCTGCTACATTGAAGGTCAGTGAATGCCATCTAAAATATATTATGTGCTATTTCATAGTTTTGATGTCTTCTACATTGTAGAACAATAGTGAAAATAGTAAAAATAAAGAAAAACACTTGAATGACTAGGTGTGTCCAAGCTTTTGATTGGTACTGTATGTAAATGTGATATTTCAGTTTTTAACTTTTAATAAATTAGCAAAATTTTGTAAAAATCTGTTTTAGCTTTGTCATTATGGGGGATTATGTGTAGATTGACGAGGAAAACATTACATTTAATACATTTGATTGATTATGACAAACAAATACGTCCAAGAAATCTGTGCAGCCCTCCATTGAATTTTGAAATCCCGACCCTTGAGCTAAAAGTTTTGCCCATCCCTGATGTAGGCCGACTACAAATGTAAACTTTGTACCGAGGTCTATTGGGAAACACCTGAACCAGTGCACGTTGACAAGAAAAAGTAGGCTACAACAATTTACAAAGTTATGCCTCTTGTTTCAATGACAACAAATTCATGTCCGTTATCTGTAAACACCTTTTACTTTGAGAGTCCTAGGGCAAGGCAATAGGGGCAACATAAGCTTTTGCTGAATAGGTCATTCTGGGAAGTAAGCCTGAAAATCTACGCCTATTTAATGTCTGTGGATAAATTATCTGATTTACCAGAACAGGTTGCACTTTGTTATTGTTTAATTTTCTCTCTAAACGTCCATTGTGTCAGACAGAGACTGACCTGACCTGACCTTCTTGAGTCACATGTCCAACAGTTATCAGTAGGCGTGAGCCGCGAAGGCGAGCTGAATACACATTGTTCGTTGCCTCTCGCCCTATAGTGGGCTGCCTACTGGAGTGACACGACAACCACACATTTCCTAATATGGTTTACAGATGAGAGTTTAAAGTCTGTGGCGGAGAATGACTGGGTGAGATTCTCCTTTTTTTCTTCTCTGTTTTTCTTTCTCTTTCTCTTGCGGCAGGGTTAAGTCAGCACACATGATGATCTAATTTCCTATTTTATCCCGGATCACCAGACAAAGTAGTGACTGATTGTTTTAAGAGGAGGAATTCAGTTTGAAAAGAACTGAATTCCTCCTCTCCTGTCATTTGAGGAGGGGGCTGTAGGAATACCTTTATTTAAAAAATATTTTTACTTCATGGCCTAGCCTACTGTGCTGTCCTAATCTGCCCTGAACAAGTCATCATATATTAATTAACATACCAAATAAACTATTACATTTCTCATAAATCTATGGTAGCCAAATTCTGGTCACAAATGTTACTGCAGCACAAGCACTGAGAGTTGTAACAACCAGTGAAGGATGCAGTGCATTCGGAAAGTATTCAGACCCCTTGACTTTTTTGAAAAACATTTTTTTCTAAAAAACAATTTTTTGCTTTGTCATTATGGGGAATTGTGTGTAGATTGATGAAGGAACAAAACGATATAATCAATTTTAGAATAAGGCTGCAACGTAACAAAATTTGGAAAAAGAATGCACGGAGTCTACCAAACATCAGAAACACCTTCCTAATATTGACTCCAATGCTTCCCACAGTTGTCAAGTTGGCTGGATGTCCTTTCGGTGGTGGACCACCCTCTGAATGGTACACATAAACAATACATGTCTGAATTGTCTCAAGGCTTAAAAACATTATATAACTTATTTCATCCTGTTCATCTACACTGATTGAAGTGAATTTAACCAGTGTCATCAATAAGGGATCATAGCTTTCACCTGGATTCACCTGGTCAGTCTGTCATGGAAAGAGCAGGTGTTCCTAATGTTTTGTACACTCAGTGTATATATGAGAGGGAGGGAGAGAGAGAGAGGGGGTCGCTCTTGACATTAGTAAAATATTTGTAGTAGGATCTCTCTTCAATATCAGATGTGCATTCCTGCTTCTTACGTGTGTGTGTGTGTGTGTGTGTGTGTGTGTGTGTGTGTGTGTGTGTGTGTGTGTGTGTGTGTGTGTGTGTGTGTGTGTGTGTGTGTGTGTGTGTGTGTGTGTGTGTGTGTGTGTGTGTGTGTGTGTGTGTGTGTGTGTGTGTGTGTGTGTGTGTGTGTGTGAGATTTAACATTTATAATGTACTTTTAATGCATTCCCTTGTGGCCTTTCATTCCTATGGGAAAAAACCGCCAGCCTACATAGATTAACACTAGAAGGCGTCTACCCACTAGAGTAGTTCCCTTATCACAATAGTCCTATATTCCCCACATTGGGCTGGGTTGTTGTTCTTTGTGCTCCAGGCCATGTTATCTATCCAGAAGTATGCTTATGCCATGGAAATACTCCTCAGCTCACAGACCAATCACGGGATAGACTTAACAGGAAAGAAGGCAGCTTCCTGTACCGGCTGAAAAGAGCTCCTAAATTATTTGGGAGCCCATCAAGCCAAAACACACCTCAACATGCCAAAATCTTGATGAGATGAGACCAAAATAGAGCTTTTTGGTAAAGCACACCATCTCTTTGTTCACAGAAAACAAAATGAAGCCTTCAGATAAAATAACAACTTCCCTACAGTCAAACGTGGAGGAGGTTCAGTGATGTTTTGGGGTTGCTTTGCTGCCTCTGGTATTGGGTTCCTTGAACGTGTGCATGGCATCATGAAATCAGGAGAATACCAAGGTATTTTGGAGTGCAATGTTGGACCCAATGTTGGACCCAGTGTCAAAAAGCTGGATCTCTGTCAAAGGTCCTGGGTCTTCCAGCAGGACAATAACCCCAAAACACACTTCAAAAAGTACCCAGGATGGGTTCAAGACAAAACACTGGACTGTTCTGAAGTGGCCAGCAATGAGTCCAGATCTAAATCCCATTTAAAACTTGGAGAAATCTGAAAACAGCAGTTGGGAGAAGGACCCCTTCTATTCTGGGAGAACTGGAGCAGTTTGCACAAGAGGAGTGGGCCAAACTACCAGTACAAAGGGGCAGGAAGATATTTCTGATGTACCGATTCCATGGCACGTGGTTTATGAATTGACACACAAAATGACACCAGATTCAAAACATAATTTTTCAATTGAAATTATTATACAAAATTATTGAAACTAATAGAATGTTATATATATGGGGGATACAATCTTCCCAGCTCTGAAGATTTTGCTGCGAGGAGGCAGAGTCATTAGATCATTTATTTTGGTACTGTCCATATGTAGCTCATTTTTGTTCACAGGTCCAGGGAAGGCTGAAGAATCGCAACATTTACCTGGAGCTAACGCTGCAGATATCAATACTGGGTGATTTGAAAAGTCATAGTCAATCGATCAATAATATAAATTATTTTACAATCTGTAGAAACTATGAGAATAGAAAGGTTCAGTACTTTTGTGAAGCATCACAGCTTTAAAATATATGGCAAATAGAAATCCAATATGTGTAACGGGGTGAGTAACTGGTTGCCGGGAAGTCAGGTGCAGGAGAGCAGAAATGGGTGATAACAGGAGAACTTCAATATACACCCTGGCCCAAAGGCACAGGCGAGGCAGCACAAAGCACAACCACAGTAACATGAAGCAGATTAAACAAAACAAACAAACCTAGGTTTGAAACTTCCCCCCCCTGACCGCGCCGACACCGGCCCCGGGGACGACCCGGGGGGCGAGGTGCAGGGCGATCCGGACGAAGATGGTGGAACTCCCACAGCATAGAAGGGTCCAAAACGTCCTCCACCGGGAACCCAGCATCTCTCCTCCAGACCCTACCCCTCCCAGTCCACGAGGTACTGAAGGACCCTCGCCCGATCCCTCGAATCCAGTATGGAGCGAACGGAGTACGCCGGGGCCCCTCGATGTCCAAAGGGGGCGGAGGAACCTCCCGCACTTCAGACTCCTGGAGCGGGCCAGCCACCACCGGCCTGAGGAGAGACATATGGAACGAGGGGTTAATATGGTAATCGGGGGGAAGCTGTAACCAGTAACTAACCTCATTCAGTCTCCTCACAACTTTAAATGGCCACACAAACCGCAGCCCCAGCTTCCGGCAGGGCAGGTGGAGGGGCAGGTTTCGGGTCGAGAGCCAGACCCTCTCACTGCAGTGACGGTCTGCGCTGGCCTTCTGGTGCAGCATGGCCCGCTGGAGGTGAACATGGGCGGCGTCCCAGGTATCCTCCACGCGCCTGAACCAGTCATCCACCACAGGAGCCTCGGTCTGACTCTGATGCCAATGCGCCAGAACCGGCTGGTACCCCAGTACGCACTGGAATTTTTAATTTAATTTAATTTTACCTTTATTTAACCAGGCAAGTCAGTTAAGAACACATTCTTATTTTCAATGACGGCCTGGCAGAATGACAGATTTGTACCTTGTCAGCTCGGGGGTTTGAACTCACAACCTTCCGGTTACTAGTCCAACGCTCTAACCACTAGGCTACGCTGCCGCCCCAGGGCGAGAGGTTAGTGGAGGAGTGGCGGAGCGAGTTCCATCTCGGCCCAGGGCACGAACGTCGCCCACTCCCCCGGCCGGTCCTGACAATAAGACCACAGAAACCTACCCACATCCTGGTTCACTCTCTCCAACTGCACATTACTCTCGGGGTGAAAACCTGAGGTAAGGCTGATCGAGGCCCCCAGATGTTCCATGAACGCCCTCATGGGACCCCGATCAGGCACTATATCCTCAGGCACCCTGTAGTGCCGGAAGACATGTATGTGTAAACAAGGCCTCCGCAGTCTGTAGGGCTGTAGGGAGACTGGGCAGAGGGAAGAGATGGCAGGATTTGGAAAACAGGTTAACTTCGACCAGGATAGTGGTGTTACCCTGTGAGGGGGGAAGATTGGTGAGGAAATCGACCGACAGAGGCCGTTGTGGAACGGGTAAGGGGTGTAGCTTACCTGTGGGCAGGTGCCTAGGAGCCTTACACTGGACGCACACCGAGCAGGAGGAAACGTAAACCCTCATGTCCTTTGACGAGGTGGACCACCAGTACTTCCCACTCAGACAGCGCACCGTCCGATCGATGCCTGGATGACCAGAAGAGGCTGACGTGTGGGCCCAATAGATCACGGACAGCAGATGGAACGTACAGACGGCCAGCGGGAGACTGGAGGAGAGCGGGCTCTGCACGTAATGCCCGCTCAATGTCCGCTTCCAGCTCCCATACTACCGGCGCCACCAGGCAGGAGGCCGGGAGTATGGTAAGGATCCATGAGCCGCTCCTCTGTGTCATACAGCCGGGACAGTGCGTCTGCCTTAACATTCTGGGAACCTGGTCTGAAAGAAAGGGTGAAAACAAAACATGGCCCACCTTGCCTGACGAGGATTCAGTCTCCTCGCTGCCTGGATGTACTCCAGGTTGCGGTGGTCAGTCTAGATGACAAAAGGGTGTTGAGCCCCCTCAAGCCAATGTCTCCACACCTTCAACGCCTTGACCACAGGCAACAGCTCCCGGTACCCCACATCATAGTTTCACTCCACCGGGCTGAGCTTCTTTGAGAAGAAGGCACAGGGGCGGAGCTTCGGTGGCGTACCCAAGCGCTAAGAGAGCACGGCTCCTATCCCAGCCTCGGACTCGTCCACCTCCACCATGAATGCCAAAGAGGGATCCGGATGGGCCAGCACGGGAGCCGAGGTAAACAGTGCCCTTAGGTGACCAAAAGCCATGTCCGCCTCAGCCGACCACTGCAAACGCACCGGGCCCCCTTCAGCAGTGAGGTAATGGGAGCCGCTACCTGACCAAAACCCCGGATAAACCTCCGGTAGTAATTGGCAAACCCTAAAAAATGCAGCACCTCCTTTACAGTGGTGGGAGTCGGCCAATTACCCACGGCTGAAATGCGGTCACTCTCCATCTCCACCCCTGAGGTGGAAATGCGGTATCCTGGGAAGGTGACGGACTGTTGGAAGAACATGCATTTCTCAGCCTTAACATACAGGTCATGCTCCAACAGTCGACCAAGCACCTTGTGCACCAAGGACACATGCTCGACGCGTGCAGCGGAGTATATCAGAATGTCATCAATATACACCACGACACCCTGCCCGTGCAGGTCTCTGAAAATCTTGTCCATAAAGGCTTGGAAGATTGACAGAGCATTCATGAACCCGTATGGCATGACGAGGTACTCATAATGCCCTGAGTTGGTACTGAACACTGTCTTCCACTCGTCTCCCTACCGGATACGCACCAGGTTGCAAGCGCTCCTGAGATCTAGTTTAGTGAAGAAGCGCGCCCTGTGCATGGACTCAATCGCTGTGGCTATGAGAGGTAGCGGGTAACTGTACTTCACAGTGATCTGGTTAAGGGCTCGATAGTCAATACACGGGCGCAGACCTCCCTCCTTCTTCTTCACAAAAAAAACTTGAAGAGGCGGGTGAAGTGGAGGACCGAATGTACCCCTGACGCAGAGATTCGGAGACATATGTCTCCATAGCCGCCGTCTCCGTCTGTGACAGGGGATACACGTGACTCCTGGGAAGTGTGGCATCTACCTGAGGGTTTATCGCACAATCCCCCCGATGATGGGGTGGTAATTGAGTTGCCTTCTTTAAAGAGAAGGCGAGGCCAAATCGGAATAATCGGGGGGAATGCGCACGGTGGAGACCTGGACTGGACTTTCCACCATAGTCGCACCAATGGAAACCCCCAAACACCTCCCCGAGCACTCTCACGACCACCCCGTGAGAGCCCTCCGTTGCCATGAAACCGTGAGGTCATGACAGGCTAACCAGGGAAGGCCTAGCACCATGGGAAATGCAGGAGAATCAATGAGGAAGAGACTGAATCTCTCCCTGTGACCCCCTGCGTCACCATGACCAAAGGTGTGGTGGCCTCCATGATAAAGCCGGACCCTAATGGTCGACTGTCAAACGTGTGAACTGGAAAGGGCATAACCACTCGAACAATGGGGATCCCTAAACTATGGGCGAATGCTCTGTCGATAAAATTCCCAGTCGTGCCTGAATCGACGAGCTCCTTATGCTGGGAATGCGGGGAAAACTCAGGAAAGTTGGCTTGCAAAAACAGGTGGGCAATGCCAGAGCGCTCTGCCTGCTGCCTCGAAGGCCCCCCCCTCCGGCCTCCCTGAGCGCAGAACCCCCCAGCTCCATAGGCACCGGAGCAGTGGTGCTGGGAGATGGAAACGTGTCTGAACGTCCGGACGTGCTCCTCTACCCCCACAATGGTACCCGCTTCTGCTGACTCCATTGATTGTGTGGAATTCTGTAACGGGGTGAATAACTGGTTGCCGGGAAGTCAGACGTAGGAGAGCAGAGATGGGTGATAACAGGAAAACTTTAATATACACCCTTGCCCAAAGGCACAGGCGAGGCAGCACAAAGCACAACCGGATTAAACAAAACAAACAAACCTAGGTTTGAAACAAACCTAGCGCAAGACAGCCTATAGCGTAACACCCTGCACAAAGAACAATTCCACACACAGACATCGGGGAAACAGAGGGTAATATACATTTCGTCTGATGAGGGAATGTGAACCAGGTGTACGGGAAAACAAGACAAAACGAAGAGGAAATGAAAGGTGGAGTGTCGATTTTGAATGGAGCTGAAGGGTGGGTCTAATAATGACAAGATAACAAATGTAAAACATATGGGTCTGTAAAATGTATATAGGTTCAGAACTTTTGTGAAATAACAAATATATGGCAAAAATATATGGCAAATAGAAGGATGGACATCAGAAATAGAGGAAGACCAGGACGAAAAACAAGCAAAATATGACTATTGTCATTTAATTTGTGTATGTAAAATGTGTATAGTACTTATAAGCTAGAAGTAGAAGCCCAAGTGTTATTGTTTATTAGTTTACTCCAATTGGGGGAGCGGTGGTAGGGTTTGCAGGGAATAATAAAGGAAGGTATATAAAAACAAGTGTGTATGTATGTATATATGTGGGTATATATATATATTTTATTTATATTTATTTACCCCCAAAATATATGGTGGATTGGAAATCATGCAGACAATAACATTGATGGAAGCAACAATCTATCTGCAATATTAAAGTTGATCCACCCCCAAAATAAATAAAAAATACAAGGAGTCACTAGAACGCAATGAGCCAAATAAAGCCTCTCCCTTGGTCAAACCCTCCCCTAACCCAGACAACGCTGGGCCAATTGTGCGCCGCCCTGTGAGACTCCCAATCACAGCCGATTGTGATACAGCCCAGAATCAAACCCGGGTCTGTAGTGACGCCTCTAACACCGTGATGCAGTGCCTTAGACTGCTGCGCCACTCGGGAGGCCCTTCTGTTTATTTTCTGATTTAAATGGATGTAGTAAGTTCCGAATAAAACATTTAAAAAGGTTCTGTAATATTAACAGTAAAATCAAGAGTTGTGGGAACCAAATACTTGGGTAAATTTAAACTTATTTTAAGGGAAAATTGTAAGTTACTTGAAAAAAAGTGCTAGGGTGCCAATATCTTTGGCCACAATTGTACTTGGCTCCAGGACTAGGAAAGCAGTTACAGCTCTTAGTAGTCTACATTAGTAACCCCATCCACCAGATGTCCCGCTTGGAACCGTGCCCAAAATAAGTTAATTTCATTAACCAGGGTCTGTGTAATGTATACCTTGATAATGTGTGCTGTACACCTATTAAGTGGAATTGGCAAAGTGAAGAATAAAACCTTCAAATAAAAAAAACTACCTAGAAATGTTTTGCACGTTGACATTCAACAGTTTGAAGCAGGAAGCCCTAATGTTACCAAAACGTTTTATTACATGTATTGATAATGTCAACCTTGTATAATGGTTGGTTAGTTGTTAACACTTGGCACAGAAGTCAATGCAGGGTTGCGGAGTAACTGATTACATTTAATCAGTTACATGTAATCTGATAACAAAACTGTAACGTAATAAGCAAAAATAATGTAATCAGATTACATATACTTTAGAAAAACTAAAGGAAAACGTGTAAATTCAGAAAGGATGCTTGTGGGAAGAAAATACATTATGACAACTTTCTGTTTTGTCAATGACATTTAATTCAGCAATGAAAAACAGTGCAAGTTTAAGTTTGTTGCACCTGAGCCAGTCTGACCACAAGTCAGAGACTACTATGATAACACACCACATGTATTTGGATTATTTTTGTCTTCTCCTAATGACTCTTAAGGAGAAGGAGGAAAGTAATCAGATTACATTACCGAGTTCGGATATTCCAAAAGTTACGTTACTGCTAAACATGTTGGAACAGGTCACTAATAACTAATTGATTACATTTAGAAAGTAACCTACCCAACCCTGCATTTATGAAACAATGGATAATGGCGTGTATTGATCTATAGCAGGGGTATTCAACTGTTACCCTACCAGGTACTTTTTTTAAAGGTCTACAAACTTCAGGGCAATAAATATAAATATTTGATTACACATGTATTACAATAGGCAATATACATGTATTATTCCTTCTTTACATGTGAAATAAGGGTATGCAATAAAATGCAAGATGCTGTTTTTGTGCATATAACCCTTGCCTTGATCTCCAGACTTTTTCTGGTACTTTTTCTGCAATCCTGTATGGGCCTGATATGATGCATTATGAGTAGGCCTAACAGTAGCCCACTGAAAGCTCCCCTTTTTCTCTGTGACTTTCTCCCTGACTTTCTCTCTCACTGTTCACACTAACATTCTTTACAATGTTTCCATATATAAAAACGCATGAGTTCCAGTGCTGGAAAAAGTACACAATTTTCATACTTGAGTAAAAGTAAAGATTCCCTTTTTTTTATAATTACTCAAGTAAAAGTGAGTCACCCAGTAAAATACTACTTGAATAAAAGTCTAAAAGTATTTGGTTTTAAATGCACTTAAGTATCAATCATTTAAAATGTCTTATATTAAGCAAACCAGACATGATTTTATTTATTTTTTTAAAAATGAATGGATTGCCAGGGGCACAGTTCAACACTCAGACATAATTTAAGAAATCATTTGTGTTTAGTGAGTCACAAGATCAGAGGCAGTAGGGAGGACCAGGGATGTTCTCTTGATAAGTGCATGAATTAGACCATTTTCCTGTCCTACTAAGCATTCAAAATGTAACCAGTACTTTTGGATGTCATGGAAAATGTAAGGAGTAAAAAGTACATTATTTCTTTAGGAATGTAGATGATTAAAAGTATAAATTGTAAAACATATGAATAGTAAAGTAAAGTGCAGATACCCAAAAACACTTCTTAGTACATTAACGTATTTTTACTTTACACAACTGTTGAATTCTCTAGTGAGTCGATAAAAAACCTTCCAGGTTCTCGCGCGCGAGCGCGTCATCAGCAGGGCCCAGAGAGGCTGATGAGAACAGTGGCAAGCTCTGCCTTTGCTTACGTCAAATGAAAGAAAGAGCCGTTAGTCCGTCTAGAACGAAACCTCACTCCCTGGCTTGAATTTAAGTGTTATTTTAGACACAAGTCACCATTTTTCAAGGGTAGAGTCTTGTAATGACGGCATCGAAGCTCGCGCGCCCCCTCCTTCCCGTTTCCTCCCCACCCTGTCTGTACCTACTCAATGCCCTGTACTGTGAAAACCCCTCTGTGTCAAATCTATTTTTACACCCAACCACTACCCCTTTTCTATTTTTAGGGATAAAATCTGCAGCCGGCTCTTAGACTAGACGTAACATACTAAACGTAAATCCAGGACACTGAAATTAGTATGAAATGTTACGTTTGGTATTTTTACATAGGACAAAAGGTTACTTAAGGCAAAAATGAAAGGAGGGTGGTTAGACGGGGTGGATAGTTGGGCTTATAATGCAAATGTCTAGCAACCTAAAGGTTGCACGTTCCAATATCATCATGGGGAAATATAGCTTTTTAGCTAATTAGCAACTACTTACTACTTTTTAGCTACTTGGCATGTTAGCTAACCCTTCCCCTAACCTTAACTCTATTAACCTAACTCCCAACCTAACCTTAACCCCTAGCCTAAATAACTTTAGCCACCTAGCTAACGTTAGCATTAGCCACCTAGCCAACATTAGCCACAACAAATTGTAATTAGTATCATATCTTACGATTTGTAAATTGTAACATATCATATGAAATGGACGATGGATATCCACAAATGAATACATACCAATACGAAATGTAACATTGCATACTAAATGGAGGGAGACAGATTTACATGTACTATTTTACATCTACCCCTATTCCAGGTTGAAAATCCCTGTACTTTGTCACAGTTATGGGTCTAATATTTGATGATATGCCAAGTAGAAGTGTTATAAAGTGTTGTTATTTTATAAGCTACAGGTATGGTGCACGAGCCCAAATATAACCACCACAAAACATTGTTGATATATTTTTTTATATACATATTTGATATATGTTTTGTGAGAATGACACTGCAATGAATAGCAGCTGTCTTACAGGCTCCTGACCAATTATGTTTTTTTGCGCTGATCTTAACTTTTTTTGGTACATAATGTTTCCGACCATCGTGAACAGGTGGAATTGCAATGTCCTGTTGCACCACAATACAGGCAACTGTTGGAGTTAAGCCTCTGTAGCCGTTCCTGAGGTGACAACCTAGCTCTGCCCCGTTGCGTAGGCACAGTAGAAAACGAGTCACTCGTTCCCGATGATTCCCGAGGGTTGTCCGGTACCTTCGAATCGTCTCGGAAATGCAGGCATCAGGGACTTCTGGGGTTCTTCGCGGGCGAACGAGCAGCCTTGGACGAACGAGTGTGGCCGAAAACAGACCTCCTCTCCCTCCTGCACTCCCGTACATCGATCCTTATTGTTAAGGCCATGAGGAAGTCGATGTCCAGGGGTAACTCCCGAGTTGCGAGCTCATCTTTAATCTCCTCAGATAGTCCATGAAGAAATGTATCAAACAGAGTATCCGGGTTCCAAGTCTACTGCGTAGTCTGCCACACTACGGGGTTATTGACGTAATCGAAGTAGCTTTTGGGCCACCTCTCCAAGCCGCCATAGCCCAGGAGAGCGCCCTACCAGACATTAGCGTTATATGATAGGCTATTCTCAAACGGGATGAAGGGAACAAAGAGGGCTGCAACTCAAAGATGAGGGAGCACTGGGAAAGAAACGCCCGGCAGGTTACAGGACCCCCAAAATAGAGCTCAGGAGAAAGTAAGCAAGATTTTCAGGAAGCCGGGGTAGGCTGTACAAAATCACTGGCAGGGGAATTACTGAGTCTGGGAGGTCTCCGTTGTGGCATGCTGCCTGATCGATAGTCCACAGAATTATTCTAGCAACGTCTTGAAACCCTGGTCATGATGTACCCAACAGCGTATGGAGACCTTCCATAAGGCTCTGAAGTAGCTCTTCATGTTTTTCAATGGTGGCTGGTCCGAGTCTGCTGGGTCAGTCATGGCCAGTTCGTACGATAATGGCACAGGGCGAGACCCAGATGCGTACACAGGAGGCAGATGGTTCTAGTCTCTGATATTGATTAAAATACAAGGGACAGGCAGAAGTTAATTAACCAGGTCAGAGTCCGAAAGGTACAGGGGAGCAGGCAGGCTCGAGGTCAGAGCAGGCTGAATGGTGAGGCAAGTGAGCTCAGTGTCAAAGCAGGCAGAACAGGTTGGAACAGGGAGAGCTAGTAAACAGACTTGGAAATACAGGACCATGGAAAAACACACGGGTATGCTTGACAAGACAAACTGGCAACGGACAACCAGAGAACACAGGTAAATATACACTGGGGATAATGGGGAAGATGGGCGAGACCTGGAGGGGGGTGGCGACAAGCACAAAGACAGGTGAAACAGATCAGGGTGGAGTGGAGGCAAGCACAAAGACAGGTGAAACAGATCAGGGTGTGACAGGTAGGGGTGGTATACAGAAGATAGCCCTATTTGGTAAAATACCAAGTCCATATTACGGCAAGAACACGTCAAATAAGCAAAGAGAAACAACAGTCCATCATTACTTTAAGACATGAAGGTCAGTGCGGAACATTTCAATAACTTTGAAAGGGGCGACGTACAATTGGCCTAGCGTCGTCCGGGTTAGGGAGGGCTTGGTCGGTAGGGATGTCCTTGTCTCATCGCGCACCAGCGACTCCTGTGGCGGGCCGGGCGCAGTGCGCGCTAACCAAGGTTGCCAGGTGCACAGTGTTTCCTCCGACAAATTGGTGCGGCTGGTAGGATTGGTCCGGGTAGGATGCGTCCGGGTAGGATGCGCACTATGTTAAGAAGCAGTGCAGCTAGGTTGGGTTGTGTATCGGAGGACGCATGACTTTCAACCTTTGTCTCTCCTGAGCCCGTACGGGAGTTGTAGCGATGAGACAAGATAGTAGCTACTGCAACAATTGGACACCACGAAATTGGGGAGAAAAAGGGGTAAAAACTCAACAAATTAAAACAAACAAAAAAAATAACGTTGAAAGTTTCTTCAAGCGCAGTCGCAAAACTATCAAGCGCTATGATGAAACTGGCTCTCATGAGGACCGCCACAGGAAAGGAAGAACCAGAGTTACTTCTCTTGAAGAGGATAAGTTCATTAGAGTTACCAGCCTCAGACATTACAGCCCAAATAAATGCGTCACAGAGTGCAAGTAACAGACACATCTCAACATCAACTGTTCAGACGAGGCTGTGTGTATCATGCCTTCACAGTCAAATTGCTGCAAAGAAACCACTACTAAAGGAGACCAATAAAAAGAAGAGTCTTGCTTGGGCCAAGAAACATGAGCAATGGACATTAGCAATGGAAATCTGTCCTTGGTTTGATGAGTCCAAATTTTAGATTTTTGTTTCCAACCGACGTGTCTTTGTAAGATGCAGAGTAGGTGAAAGGAGGATCTCCACATGTGTGGTTCCCACCGTGAAGCATGGAGGTGCAACAGCTGTTGGTGGAAGAAGGTGAGGACCAAGGTGCAGCGTGGTACGTGTTCATCTTTTTTATTTGAACTGAACAACAAAGAGAATGACCGAAACAGTTCTGTCTGGTGCAGACACAAAAACAGAAAACAACTACCCACAAAAACCCAGTGGGAAAAGGCTACCTAAGTATGGTTCTCAATCAGAGACAATGATAGACAGCTGCCTCTGATTGAGAACCACATCCAGCCAAACAACAAAGAAATATAAAACATAGAAAATGAACATAGAATGCCCACCCTAGTCACACCCTGGCTTAACCAAAATAGAGAATAAAAGCCTCTCTATGGCCAGGGCGTGACAGGAGGAAGAGGTTTGATAGTGTGGGGGTGCTTTGCTGGGGACACTGTCAGTGATTTATTTAGAATTCAAGGCACAGTTAACCAGCATGGCTACCACAGCAGTCTGCAGCGATACACCATCCCATCAGGTTTGCGCTTAGTAGGACTATCATTTGTTTTTCAACAGGACAATGAACCAACACACCTCCAGGCTGTATAAAGGCTATTTGACCAAGAAGGAGAGTGATGGAGTGCTGTCTCAGATGACCTGGCTTCCACAATCACCCGACCTGCAACCCGTTTGGGATGAGTTGGACTGCAGAGTGAAGGAAAAGCAGCCAACAAGTGCTCAGTATATGTGGGAACTCCTTCACGACAATTTGAAATGCATTCCAGGTGAAGCTGGTTGAGAGAATGCCAAGAATGTGTAAAGCTGTCATCAAGGCAAAGGTTGGCTACTTTAAAGAATATAAAATATAAAATATATTTTGATTTGGTTAACACTTTTTTGGTCACTACATGATTCCACATGTATTATTTCATCATTTTGAGCTCTTCAATATTATTTGACAATTTAGAAAATAGTAAAAATAGAGAACAAAGAATGAGTAGGTGTGTCCAAACTTTTGACTTGTACTGTATATAAGCAAAAGGCCTATAACAATTGAAATGTACAAACTATGGCATAAGTGAATGAGGCGATCTATAATTTCGATTAAGACATTAATGAGCGAGCTAAGACGGACATAGTCAATATAATTATTTGTTCAGCACTTTTGAAATGTACAGCGACAGAATTCAGAACATGGGCCGTTCTTTGTGTTTTCCCTATACACCAAGTCAGAACCGAGAGATAAATAAAGGGGGTATGTAAACAGACAATGGAAGCTCTTACAATATTTGATGCTGACATTTCTCTAAAACAGGCTAAAGGCTACATGTGCACCACAAAGTCAGAACAGTAGGCTTAATTATAAGAGGGATAGGTATCAAATTATTAGGGTGAGGCACATGGGCTACTAACAGCTTACAATACAACATACACTTAGTATTACTTTCTTAGCTACAGTATACATATCTCCCTGGCATATTACATCATTTATGCAACAGCATACAAGACATTTTTGGAATTGTTGTTGTTGTGCTGTGCTTACTTGAACAGGAAGGTGGCGAGGATATCCTGGCATTCCCTGGATTCATGGTGCTTTCAAGACAACTGGGAACTTTAGAGAAAAAAACTATATTGAATCATGACGTCAGCGATCTTCAGGTCGGAGCTCTAGAAAGAGGCCAGAGTTCCTGATTTGGAATTCCGAGTTGGATGACTGTTCAAAACAGTCGGAGCTAATTTTTTTCAAAGTTCCATTTACATTACATTTACATTTAAGTCATTTAGCAGACGCTCTTATCCAGAGCGAGTTACAAATTGGTGCATTCACCTTATGACATCCAGTGGAACAGCCACTTTACAATAGTGCTTCTAAATCTTTTAAGGGGAGGGGGGGGTGAGAAGGATTACTTTATCCTATCCTAGGTATTCCTTAAAGAGGTGGGGTTTCAGGTGTCTCCGGAAGGTGGTGATTGACTCCGCTGTCCTGGTGTCGTGAGGGAGTTTGTTCCACCATTGGGGGGCCAGAGCAGCGAACAGTTTTGACTGGGCTGAGCGGGAACTGTACTTCCTCAGTGGTAGGGAGGCGAGCAGGCCAGAGGTGGATGAACGCAGTGCCCTTGTTTGGGTGTAGGGCCTGATCAGAGCCTGGAGAACTGAGGTGCCGTTCCCCTCACAGCTCCGTAGGCAAGCACCATGGTCTTGTAGCGGATGCGAGCTTCAACTGGAAGCCAGTGGAGAGAGCGGAGGAGCGAGGTGACGTGAGAGAACTTGGGAAGGTTGAACACCAGACGGGCTGCGGCGTTCTGGATGAGTTGTAGGGGTTTAATGGCACAGGCAGGGAGCCCAGCCAACAGCGAGTTGCAGTAATCCAGACGGGAGATGACAAGTGCCTGGATTAGGACCTGCGCCGCTTCCTGTGTGAGGCAGGGTCGTACTCTGCGGATGTTGTAGAGCATGAACCTACAGGAACGGGCCACCGCCTTGATGTTAGTTGAGAACGACAGGGTGTTGTCCAGGATCACGCCAAGGTTCTTAGCGCTCTGGGAGGAGGACACAATGGAGTTGTCAACCGTGATGGCGAGATCATGGAACGGGCAGTCCTTCCCCGGGAGGAAGAGCAGCTCCGTCTTGCCGAGGTTCAGCTTGAGGTGGTGATCCGTCATCCACACTGATATGTCTGCCAGACAGTTCCCAGTAGTCTTGAACTCACTGAAGTCTAAGATTTCCCAGTTCCAAGTTTCCAGTTTTGAACGTGTCAGAAGTCATGCTGGATTGGCAGTGTGGCCAATGCATTCAACCTTTTCTGGCCCATGAAGTTGCGTGTGAATATTTATCCTTTTAAACTTGGAATAGAGATCCTTAAACCCAGATTTGGACCACACACCCTCTCCATGGAATAGAGGACAGGGGAAGCAAAATAGTGATTGCTTTGCAACCCTTGATATTTTCCGCTGGCTGCCCCTCCACCACAGGAAGCACTGAGCTAGGCTGAAAAACCTGCATTTTGGAACTGCCTTATTCAAGAAAGCAAAAAGGAGACCATGATTTTTTCCCCCTCAAAAATCTAATCTAATCAAATGAAATCAAATCAAATGGTATTGGTCACATATACATATTTAGCAGATGTTATTGTGGGTGTAGTGAAGTACTTGTGTTCCTAGCTCCAACAGTGCGGTAGTATCTGACAATTCACAACAATACACACAAATCTAAAAGTAAAAGAATGGAATTAAAGAAATGTATGAATTTTAGGATGAGCAATTTCGGAGTGGCATTGACCAAAATACAGTAGCATACAGTTTATATACAGTTGAAGTTGGAAGTTTACATACACCTTAGCCAAATCCATTTAAACTCAGTTTTTCACAATCCCTGACATTTAATCCGAGTAAAAATGCCCTGTTTTATTTAGGTCAGTTAGGATCACGACTTAATTGTAAGAATGTGAAATGTCAGAATAATAGTAGAGAATTATTTATTTCAGCTTTTATTTCTTTCATCACATTCCCAGTAGGTCAGAAGTGTACATACACTCAATTAGTATTTGGTAGCATTGCCTTTAAATTGTTTAACTTGGGTCAAACATTTCAGGTAGTCTTCCACAAGCTTCCCACAATAAGTTGGGTGAATTTCGACCCATTCCTCCTGACAGAGCTGGTGTAATTGAGTCAGGTTTGTAGGCATCCTTGCTCGCACATGCTTTTTCAGTTCTGCCCACAAATGTTCCATAGGATTGAGGTCTGGGCTTTGTGATGGCCACTCTAATACCTTGACCTTGTTGCCCTTAAGCCATTTTGCCACAACTTTGGAAGTATGCTAGGGGTCATTGTACATTTGGAAGACCCATTTGCGACCAAGCTATAACTTCCTGACTGATGTCTTGAGATGTTGCTTCAATATATCCACATAATTGTCCTGCCTCATGATGCCATATATTTTGTGAAGTGTACTAGTCCCTCCTGCAACAAAGCACCCCCACAACATGATGTTGCCACCCCCGTGCTTCATGGTTGGGAGGGTGTTCTTCGTCTTGCAAGCCTCCCCCTTTTTCCTCCAAACAGTTCTAATTTAGTTTCATCAGACCGGAGGACATTTCTCCAAAAAGTATGGTCTTTGTCCCCATGTGCAGGTGCAAACCGTAGTCTGGCTTTTTTATGGCAATTTTGGAGCAGTGTCTTCTTCCTTGCTGAGCGGCCTTTCAGGTTATCTGGATATAGGAGTCGTTTTACTGTGGATATTGTCACGAATATTACCGAAGGTGACTCCCCTTCTTGTTCGGGTGGCGCTCGGCAGTCGTCGTCGCCGGTCTACTAGCTATCGCCGATCCGTTGTTCTGTGTTCCTTTAGTTTTGTCTAATTGGTATCACCTGTTTCTTGTTTGGTTGTTAGGGTAGGGTTATATATAGTTTGTTTAGCCCGCTTCTGTTTCGTGCGGGCTTGTTTGTCTGTTTTGTTGTTTGAGTGTATTTTTGTTTGTATTTGGGTTTCACGCTGACCGTTTATATTTCTGATCATTTGTTTTCCTACTTTTGTTCATGTTATGTTTCCGGGACATTAAAGCATGTTTTTTCCCACATCTTTTGCTCTCTGCGCCTGACTCCACACCTTCTCACTCATTTATCGTAACAGAAGCCCGCACCACGATATGGAGTCAGCAGGAGCAGCGACCACTCCTCTTCCCACTATGGAGGAGAGAGTCCTTCATCACACGTCCATCCTCCATCGCCTAGGATCAGCGATGGATCAGATGATGGAGAGGATGGATCGTTGGGAGAGGAATGATCTCCCTACTACCCCACCGACCCTCCCACCAGCAACTCTACCATCTCCCCCATCTGGATCCGGTTCCAGCGCTCTGCGCATTACGCCTCCGAGGGAGTACGATGGAGCAGCGACGGGATGCCAGGGATTCCTGCTTCAACTAGACCTCTACCTGGCCACCGTTCGGCCGGCTCCCTCGGAAGAGGAGAGAGTGTGGGTCCTCATCACATGCCTTACCGGTAGAGCCCTGGAGTGGGCTAATGCGGTCTGGAACGGGCCCGACTCAGCGAAGGACAATTACCCGGAGTTCACCCGCCGTTTCAGGGCCGTGTTCGATCACCCTCCAGAAGGTCGAGCGGCGGGTGAGAGATTGTTCCATCTCAGACTGGGGACGAGGAGCGCGCAGGACTTCGCGCTGGAGTTCCGGACCTTGGCCGCTGGAGCAGGGTGGAACGACAGGGCCCTGATAGACCATTACAGATGTAGCCTGAGAGAGGACGTCCGTAGGGAGCTGGCCTGTCGGGATACTACACTTAGCCTGGATGGACTGATAGACCTGTCGATCCGGTTGGACCATCTGCTAGCTGCTCGCGGACGTTCTGAAAGGGTCCTGTCAGTTCTACCTCCTGACCCTCCTGCTCCTATCCCGATGGAGCTAGGAGGGACCGCGTCTAGGGAGATCGGAGGAAGAAGCTCCTCCTGTACCAGTTGTGGCCGGAGAGGGCACACGTCTGGTCGGTGCTGGAGGAATTCATCTGGGAATCGAGAACACTCAGAACACTCCTCGGTCACCCCAGGTGAGTAAGCACCACACTCTCCCAGAGTTTCCTGTTGGTCACATGTTCCTATTAATTTGTTTCCTTAATTAATTTGTTTCCTTAATCCTTCTCTCCAGCATAAGGCACTGGTAGATTCAGGCGCAGCTGGAAACTTTATAGATCGCGGACTCGCTCAGAGGTTGAGGATTCCGTTAGTAAAAGTAGACCCCCCTTTTGCCGTGCACTCATTAGATAGTCGACCATTAGGGTCTGGGCTGGTGAGGAAAGCCACAATTTCGTTGGAGATGATTACGCAGGGGAATCACAAGGAGCGAATTAGTTTGTTCCTTATCGATTCACCTGCGTTTCCAGTTGTACTTGGGATTCCCTGGCTAGCTATTCATAATCCTACGATTTTGTGGAAACAGGGACCTCTACAGGGGTGGTCTGATGAGTGTTCAGGCAGGGGTTTCCATCGGTGCGACAACGGTGGAGAGTCCAGACCAGGTTTCCACCGTGCGCATTCCAGCTGAGTATGACGATTTGGCTATCGTTTTCAGTAAAAAGAGGGCGACCCAATTACCACCCCATAGGCAGGGGGATTGCGTGATAAACCTCCAGGGTAACGCTGCACTCCCCAGGAGTCATGTGTATCATTTGTCCCAGGAGGAGAAGGTGGCTATGGAAACTTATATCACCGAGGCTCTGGGACAGGGGTACATTCAGCCCTCCATGTCACCTGTCTCTTCGAGTTTCTTTTTTGTGAAGAAAAAAGATGGTGGTTTACATCCGTGTATTGATTATAGAGGTCTAAATTCCATCACAGTGGGTTTTAGTTACCCACTACCTCTCATTGCTACGGCAGTGGAATCATTTCACGGAGCGCAGTTCTTCACTAAACTGGATCTCAGGAGTGCTTATAATCTGGTGCGTATTCGGGAAGGAGATGAGTGGAAAACTGCATTTAGCACTACTTCTGGCCATTATGAGTACCTCGTCATGCCACACGGTTTAAAAAATGCTCCAGCTATATTTCAATCCTTCGTGGATGAGATTCTCAGAGACCTGCACGGACAGGGTGTAGTGGTGTATATTGACGATATTTGAATCTACTCCGCTACACGCACTGCGCATGTATCTCTGGTGCGCAAGGTTCTTAGACAACTGCTGGAGCATGACCTGTATGTGAAGGCGGAGAAATGTGAGTTTTCCAAACAATCAGTTTCCTTCCTGGGTTATCGCATTTCCAGCTCTGGGTTGGAGATGGAGGGTGACCGCGTAAAGGCCGTGTGTAATTGGCCGACTCCGACCACGGTAAAGGAGGTGCAGCGGTTCTTGGGGTTTGCCAATTACTACCGGAGGTTTATCCGGGGTTTTGGTCAGATAGCTGCCCCTATTACCTCACTGCTGAAGGGGGGGCCGGTGCGTTTACAGTGGTCAGCAGAGGCGAACGTAGCTTTTCATAAGTTGAAGGCGATGTTTACTGAGGCGCCGGTGTTGGCGCATCCAGACCCTTCTTTGGCGTTTATAGTAGAGGTGGACACATCCGAGGCTGGGGTTGGAGCGGTGCTCTCACAGCATTCGGGTGCGCCACCAAAGCTCCGCCCCTGTGCCTTTTTTCGAAGAAACTTGGGCCAGCGGAGCGGAATTATGATGTGGGGGATAGGGAGTTGTTGGCTATGGTTAAGGCCCTGAAGGTGTGGAGACACTGGCTTGAGGGGGCTAAGCACCCTTTCCTTATCTGGACTGACCACCGTAACCTGGAGTATATCCGATCAGCTAGGAGACTGAATCCTCGTCAGGCAAGGTGGGCCATGTTTTTCACCAGATTTCGTTTCACTATCTCGTATAGACCAGGTTCCCTCAATACTAAGGCCGACGCGCTGTCAAGACTCTATGACACTGAAGACAGGTCCATCGATCCTACTCCCATCATTCCGGCAGCTAAGCTGGTGGCACCAGTAGTATGGGATGTGGACGCGGACATCGAGCGGGCGCTAAGGGAGGAACCTGCGCCTCCACAGTGTCCGGAGGGTCGTAGGTACGTGCCGCTGGTTGTTCGTGATCAATTGATTCGATGGGCTCATTGTCTACCCTCGTCGGGTCACCCAGGTATTTTTAGGACAGTGAGAGGTCTTGAGAGGAAGTACTGGTGGCCCACTTTGAGGAGGGATGTGTGATTCTATGTTTCCTCCTGTTCGGTGTGCGCCCAGGGTAAGGCTCCTAGATACCTGCCAAGAGGTAAATTACAACCTCTTCCCATTCCACAACGGCCGTGGACCCATCTATTGGTGGATTTTCTTACTGACCTTCCCCCCTCTCAGGGTAACACAACGATCCTGGTTGTTGTGGATCGGTTCTCTAAGTCCTGCCGTCTTATCCCATTGCCCGGTCTCCCTACGGCCCTACAGACTGCGGAAGCTCTTTTCACCCATGTCTTCCGGCACTACGGGGTGCCCGAGGATATAGTTTCTGATCGGGGCCCCCAGTTTATCTCCCGTGTTTGGAGGGCATTTATGGAACGTCTGGGGGTCTCGGTCAGCCTGACCTCAGGGTATCACCCGGAGAGTAATGGGCAGGTGGAGAGAGTGAACCAGGAGGTGGGTAGGTTTCTGCGGTCGTATTGCCAGGACCGGCCAGGGGAGTGGGCGAGATATATTCCCTGGGCAGAAATAGCCCAGAACTCACTAAGCCACTCCTCTACCAACTTGTCACCATTTGAGTGCGTGTTGGGGTACCAGCCAGTCCTGGCATCGTGGCATCAGAGCCAGACTGAGGCTCCTGCGGTGGAGGAGTGGGTGCAGCGCCAAGAGTCATTACGCCAAGCGAGTATAAGGCAGAAGAAGAGCGCTGACCGACACCGCAGTGAGGCCCCCGTGTTTGCACCTGGGGACAGGGTCTGGCTCTTGACCCGAAACCTGCCCCTCCGCTTGCCCTGCCGGAAGCTGGGTCCGCAGTGTATAGGGCCATTTAAAGTCCTGAGGAGAATAAACAAGGTTTGTTATCGATTATTACTTCCTTCGTATTATCCTATTAACCCCTCGTTTCATGTGTCTCTTCTCAGGCCGGTGGTAGCTGGTCCAATGCAGGAAGATGAGGTTCCGGAGGTTCCTCCGCCCCCTCTGGACATCGAGGGGTCCCCGGCGTACAAGATACGAGCTATTCTGGACTCGAGACGCCGGGTGAGGGGCTTGCAGTACCTCGTTGACTTTGAGGGGTACGGTCCGGAGGAGAGGTGCTGGGTTCCGGTGAGGGATATTCTAGATCCATCTATGTTGAGTGAGTTCCATCGCCTCCATCTGGATCGCCCAGCGCCTCGGCCCCCGGGTCGTCCCCGAGGCCAGCGTCGGCGCGCTACGGGAGCTGCGCGTCAGGGGGGGGGCTACTGTCACGAATATTACCGAAGGTGACTCCCCTTCTTGTTCGGGTGGCGCTTGGCGGTCGTCGTCGCCGGTCTACTAGCTATCGCCGATCCGTTGTTCTGTGTTCCTTTAGTTTTGTCTAATTGGTATCACCTGTTTCTTGTTTGGTTGTTAGGGTAGGGTTATATATAGTTTGTTCAGCCCGCTTCTGTTTCGTGCGGGCTTGTTCGTCTGTTTTGTTGTTTGAGTGTATTTTTGTTTGTATTTGGGTTTCACGCTGTCCGTTTTATATTTCTGATCATTTGTTTTCCTACTTTTGTTCATGTTATGTTTCTGGGACATTAAAGCGTGTTTTTTCCCACATCTTTTGCTCTCTGCGCCTGACTCCACACCTTCTCACTCATTTATCGTAACAGATATAGATACTTTTGTACCTGTTTCCTCCAGCATCTTCACAAGGTCCTTTGCTATTATTCTGGGATTGATTTTCACTTTTCGCACCAAAGTACGCTCATCTCTAGAAGACAGAATGCGTCTCCTTCCTGAGCAGTATGACGGTTGCATGGTCCCATGGTGTTTATACTTGCGTACTATTGTTTGTACAGAGGAACGTGGTACCTTCAGGCGTTTGGAAATTGCTCCCAAGGATGAACTAGAGTTGTGGAGGTCTACAATTGTTTTTCTCAGGTCGGCTAATGCCTTTTGATTTTCCCATGATGTCAAGCAAAGAGGCACTGAGTTTGAAGGTAGGCCTTGAAATGCATCCACAGCTACACCTCCAATTGACTCAAATGATGTCAATCAGAAGCTTCTAAAGCCATGACATAATTATCTGGAATTTTCCAAGCTGTTTAAAGGCACAGTCAACTTAGTGTATGTAAACTTCTGATTTATTGGAATTGTGATGCAGTCAATTATAAGTGATGAAATAATCTGTCTGTAAACAATTGTTGGAAAATGACTTGTGTCATGCACAAAGTAGATGTCCTAACCCACTTGCCAAAACTATAGTTTGTTAACAAGAAATTTGTGGAGTTGTGGAAAAATACATTTAAATGACTCCAACCTAAGTGTATGTAAACTTACAACTTCAACGTTATATGCCCCACCTGCCTAGAAGGCCAGCATCCCCGAGTCACCTCTTCACTGTTGACGTTGAGACTGGTGTTTTGCCAGTTGAGGACTTGTGAGGCGTCAGTTTGCTCTGTTCTGTGAAGAGAGTAGTACATCTTCAAGAGATCTTCAATTTCTTGACAATTACTTGCATGGAATAGCCTTCATTTCTCAGAACAAGAATAGACTGATGAGTTTCAGAAGAAAGTTATTTGTTTCTGGACATTTTGAGCCTGTAATCAAACCCACAAATGCTGATGCTCCAGATACTCTAGTCTAAAGAACGTCAGTTTTATTGCTTCTTTAACTGTTGTTCTGATTTTCAGCTGTGCTAACATAATTGCAGAAGAGTTTTCTAATGATCAATTAGCCTTTTAAAATTATGAACTTGGATTAGCTAAAACAACGTGCTATTGGAACACAGGAGTGATGGTTGCTGATAATGGGCCTCTGTACGCCTATGTAGATATTCCTTTGAAAATCTGCCGTTTCCAGCTACAATAGTCATTTACAACATTCACAATGTCTACACTGTATTTCTGATCAATTTGATGTTATTTTAATGGACAAAAGAATTGCGTTTCTACTGTTGATTATATGTCACTTCATTCCTAGTTATACAGTATTTACATATCTACCTCAATTACATAGTACCCCTGATACCTCGTTTATGTAGCCAATTTATCGTTACTCGTTGTGTATTTATAATGACGTGTTTTACTTTTCTATTATTTCTCTATTTTCTTTCACTCTGCATTGTTGGGAAGGGCCCGTAAGTAAGCATTTCACTGTTAAACTACACCTGTAGTTAACAAAGCATGTGACGAATTACACACATATTTCAAAATGCAAAATGTAATGGATGTCTCAGCAGATGTGCAAAGAATTTTAAACCGGGCTTAGATAGAGCAGTGTTTATGAGACAAGGGCAGATCCCCAAGGGTTATCTATGAAAAGCTGACACAAACGTGTAACATGTTTTGCTCTATGACGCTTACAAGTCGTTAGAAGGGAAGGGGTCCTTCCACATAGGAGATCATATGAAATCCAAGGACTTAGTGCCTATAATATTGTAATAAGCTCACATAGTTGCTGTCACAAACTCCAAACTCCACACAGTTGTCCCTAGCTAATTGTATATTAATTTCCCACTGAGAAAACAATTTCTGTACTTACAGCATTCACATAAATTCATTTTTATAAGGTTTCTGCTTTTTCAGACCGTTTGTCAAAAAGTAAAAAATGCAACTGTTTATGTCATTGTTTTGTGTTGTACTTGTATCCCTGGTTATCCTGAAAATAAAATTGTTTGGCTAAATATAAGGTGAAATATATCATAAAAAGATGATTTTTGCTGGGGCCTCGGGACTGATAGGGTTAAAACTGCAACGATGTTCCTCAGTGTAGGCAATGACTTTGTCCATGTTCTTCCAATTCGTGCTTTTTGTGTTCGAAATTAATATTATGTAGGCCCAGTATAATTTCGAGGTCCACTGATGCAACTCGGGTTGACTGCGTTTCCTGACGAGTTCCCACGGTCGCCACCTACGCACGGAGGGCGCTATTAAATTATTAACAGCCTAGACTTTACGGTTGTGATGTAAAAGCGAGTTTATCACGTTCCTGCACTTTTCCGGATTACTGTACCTTGGTCTGACCTCTGTCTATCTTTTAATATTCTACATCCTTGATATATATTTCATAATATGGATTTCTCCATTCGTGCTTCTACACTAGAAGACTGCAAAGATATCGCGCGGATGATCTTGGTGAGCTGTCACAAATGCGCGTGTGCATGGCCGCCCCGCACGTGCTTGGAATTTGGAGACATGAATGATATATTTGCATAGAAATATTACGTCAGTATCCACAATACATAGATCGCTGCTCCTCATCATGAGAAATAAAATAATTTGTTTGCAGCTACTGTTAGGCTACATTGTATCCATTCTTTGTCTGGCAAAACAAAATAGTCTTATTCGATATGCTACAGCAGCCATATTTGTACAGTTATTTTTCTACAAATGTTTTTTTCAAACCTGGCCCCGTTATGTTGCCAAACGTTGTCGAAAGTTGGACCGAATGCCATAAATGGAGCCAACGTGGTTCCTTGGTCTATATATCGGGGAGAGGAATGTTTGTTCTATATTATGTATTTCTTCCGGAACCTTCCAAAACGTGTCCTGGGGTCTATTCATTAGTCAGATTCTGTTGCAACACGTTTGGTCTGTTGTAAAACTTTTTACAATGGCAAACGTTTACTCCAAACGCAAAACGTTTTGCAACAAAATGCTGATTGGCTGACAGCCGTGGTTTAACCCGTATACCACGGTTTACTGCTCTGGTTGTAACCAGTTTATAATAGCAATAAGGCACCTCAGGGTTGTGGTATATGGACAATATACCACAGCTAAGGCCTGTATCCAGGCACTCCCTTATGCCCTATTAAGAATACAAGCCTTCTATGATAGTCTCAGTGCTAAATCAAAGTTATGTTTGGAATCAATAACACTAATGCCATTTTGTTTGGCCTAATGTGTATTTTATGTCCTCATGTGTCCTCAGGAACTGGCTGAATACGAGAAGGTATTGGACCAAGTGAAAGTTACACAGAAAGGTAGATTAATCCATTCCAGCTATTTAAAAAAAATCCATATTTAATTTTTTGTAATTTAAATGCCATATTTTAACGTACATTTTCTTTCACTCAATGATGAGTTTACACTCTTCGAAAAAAGGTGCTATCTTGAACCAAAAAGGGTTCTTTGGCTGCCATCATAGGAGAACCCTTTAAAGAACCCCGTTTTGGTTCCAGGTAGAATCCTTTGGGGTTATATTTAGAACCCTTTCAGCAGTTCTACATTAAACCCCAAAAAGTTCTACCTGGAACCAAAAGGGGTTCTATCTAGAACCAAAAAGAGTTCTCCTATGGGGACAGCCGCAGTATCCTTTTGGAAACCTTTTTTTCTTAGAGTGTAGATCACTTTAACCCTTTCTGTTCTGTATCTTTGTCATCTCTCCCATCCAGATTTGGAGCAGGATGGGTTCATTAAAAACCCATTCTTTCATGGTATCGTCGCAGAAGTACCCGAACAACACAGGAGCAAAGAGGGTGAGAGAAGAACTAACTATAGACACAGTTTCTATGTGCTGACATGACCAGGGTTGCGGTCAATTCCCTTTGAACTCCTTCAATTCAGAAAGTGACTGGTAATTCAATTAATGTCTTCAAAAAGAGATTGGAGATAAATTATACTTTAAATTCATGAATTGAATTTCAAATTATTTACGAAACCGAAATAGAATGGGTCGCCACAATGCTGTTTTTGATTTTCCCAATTCAGAAACCATGTTTCATGAACTTCCCTGATTTCAGATATATTATAACATCTTCTCCATCTACCCTCCCCATCATAGTAACCAGGCTGGCACCATATGTTAATTAGCTCTCTTTTTGTTACCTAACCATCCTCTGTCAGGGCTGACTATGCTGCTCTCTCTCTGCCCACTCATCATCTAAGGGGCGTGACATATTTTTTTTAATGAAGCCACCAGAACAAGAACATTATGCATTCCAACAGCTACCAGACTCTTTCCCTTCCATAACACGTCTCTTTTTACACATTCAGAACAGAAGCTGCCTGCCTGGCCACCTGGTTCATTTCATTAACAGACACCTCTTCACATCGTGTGTGTGTGTGTGTGTGTGTGTGTGTGTGTGTGTGTGTGTGTGTGTGTGTGTGTGTGTGTGTGTGTGTGTGTGTGTGTGTGTGTGTGTGTGTGTGTGTGTGTGTGTGTGTGTGTGTGTGTGTGTGTGTGCGCGCGTGCGCGCGCGCACATACCTACGCCTGGGGAGAGGTTTTTAGTTCTTCTGTGAGTGTGTGTTTGTTTGTGAGTGAGTTTTAAGTGTGTGGACATGTTTTTCTGTGTGTTCAGTATTACAGTATGTCCTGACACATAGACTTGACCTTAGTGTCTGCCTGCTTGCTTACCAGCAGATGGGCCGCATGTGTGCATTTGTGTCTGCCTATCTGTCCGCAAGCATGAGCAGCATGTATAAATGTATGTGTGTTTTAAGGGTGTGTGCAGTCATTATGATATATTATTATTGATATTATTGACCTTGACCTTGATACCTGTGTGTTTGTTTGCAGGCCATGCCAAGGTGGGCTACGCACTTTACTTCTATACCTACAGCTCGTGGAAAGGACGGGCCCTCTACATGGAGGACCTGTATGTGATGCCTGAGTTCAGAGGTTAGGCAGCTACTTAAGGGCCCGTCTTCACAAAGCGTCTCAGAGTAGGAGTGCTGATCGAGGATCAGCCCTCCCCACCAACCACTTTAATCCTCATGATTTAAAAACTGGTTCTAGATCAGTACTCCTACTCTGAGATGCTTTGTGAATATGGGCCTTGGTCTTGACCAGTTTTGTTTTAATCAAACTAGAGAGGAGGATTCAGAATATACAGTGCCTTTGGAAAGTAATCAGACCCCTTGACCTTTCCCACAGTTTGTTACGTTCCAGCCTTATTCCTCATCAATCTACTCACAATACCCCATAATGACAAAGTTAAAACAGGTTTGTTAGGGAGGTGATCAAGAACCCAATGGTCACTCTGACAGAACTCAAGAGTTCCTCTGTGGAGATGGGAAAACCTTCCGAAAGGACAACCATCTCTGCAGTACTCTTCAGTAAAAGGCACACTTCCAGACTGAAGCCACTCCTCAGTAAAAGGCACATGACAGCCCGCTTGGAGTTTGCCAAAAGGCACCTAAAGGACTCTCAGTCCATGAGAGACGAGATTCTCTGGCGTGAATGCCAAGCGTCACGTCTAGAGGAAACCTGGCACCATTCCTACAGTGAAGCATGGTGGTTGCAGGAGCATACTGTGGGGATGTTTTTCAGCGACAGGGACTTGAGACTAGTCAGGATCGAAGGAAAGATGAACGGAGCAAAGTACAGAGAGATCCTTGATGAAAACTTACTCGAGAACCCTCAGGACCTCAGACTGGGGTGAAGGTTCACCTTCCAACAGGACAACGACTCTAAACACACAGCCAAGACAACGCAGGAGTGGCTTCGGGAGAAGTCTCTGAATGTCCTTGAGTGGCCCAGCCAGAGCCCGGACTTGAACCCGATTGAACATCTCTGGGGAGACCTGAAAATAGCTATGCAGCAACGCTCCCCATCCAACCTGACAAAGCTTGAGAGGATCTACAGAGAAGAATGGGAGAAACTCCCCAAATACAGGTGTGTCAAGCTTGTAGCGTCATACCCAAGAAGACTCAAGGCTGTAATCGCTGCCAAAGCTGCTTCAACAAAGTACAGAGTAAAGGGTCTGAAGACTTACTATATGTAAAAGTGATATTTCATTTAAAAAAAAAATTTATTATAAATTTGCAAACATTTCTCAAAACATGTTTTTGCTTTGTCATTAAGGGGTATAGTGTGTAGATTGATGAGGGGAAAAACTAATGAATCCATTTTAGAATAAGGCTGTAACAACAAAATGTGGAAAAGGTCAAAGGGTCTGAAACCTTTCCGAATGCACTGTATGTGGAGGTCTTGCAATTCACCTATCCTGCTGTCAACTTCCTGTACATCTGTTAAACTAGTGTGACGCAACATGTGCCTGATCCGACTAAGCGATTGCACAGTTTGCACCTGTTTCTCTCTCATTTCCACCAGTGTACAACAAAACAAATTCTAAAAGTAGAACTCGCCTCGCACCCAAATAAATTAGTCTAGAGGGTCTCCAGGAACAATATTTGTCAAACAAAGAAATGTGGACCGCACATTGATTTGTATTTTGCTTAATCAGTACATTTATATCAACCACATAAAGCTGATCAATAACCCTACGTTTCATATCTCATGCATGTCTCTCTTTTGGCATCACAGGTAAAGGTATCGGGAAGGCACTGATGAGCAAAGTAGCTCAGGTGGGTGGTGCTGCCCTGTTACTCAACTTTGCCATATAATTCAAACCTCTGTCTGGGGTGGAATTGTAATGACAAAGCTTCCCCTTGAGTGCAATTGATATGTGTATGAACCTTTGCACACGTGCGTTTGTGCATAATGTGAATATGTACAGTTAAAGTCGGAAGTTGACATACACTTCAGCCAAATACATTTGAACTTAGTTTTTCACTATTCGAGACATTTAATCCTGGTAAAAATTCCCTGTCTTAGGTCAGTTAGAATCACCACTGGATTGTAAGAATTTGAAATGTCATAATAATAGTAGAGAGAATAATTTATTTCAGCTTTTATGTCTTTCATCACATTCCCAGTGGGTTAGAAGTTTACATACACTCAATTAGTATTTGGTGGGCATTGCCTTTAAATTGTTTAACTTTGGTATTACTTGTGTCATGCACAAAGTAGATGTTCTAACCAACTTGCCAAAACTATAGTTTGTTAACAAGAAATGTATGTAGTGGGTGAAAAACTTGTTTTAATGACTCCAACCTAAGTGTATGTAAACTTCCGACTTCAACTGTATGTACATCTGTAGTTTATTGTAGTTTATCCTGAAGCCTTTGCTTTTCTCGTGAGGCAAAGTGCAAAATACACAATCATGCATGTTTCCATCCGTGTGTGCACTGCTATGTATTGCTTTGTGTTTGTATGTTTGTTATTACTTATGTTTGTGACGATATGTCAATCTATTTTATCGTCAAGCAATTGTTTTTCTCATTTGACTTTATTTGACATTTTCCTCTCTCTCTCTCTCTCTCTCTCTCTCTCTCTCTTGTACTGTACTGTACTGTACTGTACTGTAGTTGGGCCTGGCCGCCGGCTGCACCCAGCTCAACTTCGCCGTGCTGGACTGGAACAAACCATCTCTGGATTTCTACCTCAGCCAGGGATGTTTTGATGTGACGGCAGACATGGGGTACCACTGCATGCGCTGTGAGGGGGCAGCGCTGGAACAACTGGCCCAGGGGGACACTTAAACACCACCCGCACCCCACTGGGTTGACGTCTGACCATTGCAATACTGAGGTCAACCTAGAACATATGCAGGGATAAAGAACCAACTCAAAGCCCCTGTTACAATACTTAAAAAATGCTCCTTTCCTTCTTCTTTTCCTTTCCTGTAGTAAAGTAGTCACTGATTTAATATGATTGAATAGGTGAACATTAGGGAATTATTTGCATAGCTCTCATTAATCTACTAATATCAGATCAGTAATTACCTTTAACGAAACGAGGAAGACAGGATGTATTTTCAAAGTGTTGGAACGATGCCAATGCAATGCAAAAAGGTTGTAGCTGAACTAACAGTTCACCAACTATCTTATAGTTGTTGACATTAGTTGTGTGAACAGTAATGTGGTGTTTACCTGTGACCCCATAGCACCTTTCCCTGCTTTCTAAGCTAAGGTAAGAGACACCCATTGATAGTATGTGAGAAATCTGGTGAAACGGGAACCTACACAATACTATAAAATCACATGGGAGCTTGGGACTATAAGGTTCTACAGTATGTGCATTTTTGTCAACATTTTGTTATTGACATAACCATGTTCTTTCTGTTCAAAGTACTCTTAATTCCCCAATTCCTGTTAAGTTCAAACGAAATACAAGATAAAAAAGGTCTGACACCATTCAAACCAGTGGGTTTTGAAATTTAAAGCCAATTATCTCAGAATCATTTTTTTCCAAATATAAGCTCTCCACCTGTCAATTGATGATTATAACTACTGTATAATTGTTGTTGTGATGAAGTACAATGTGATTTTATCAACTGATTCCTGTTTCACCTTCAACAGGATGGAATGCCTGTTTAAGTCACTTGATTAGCTTCTGCAAGCTCAGACTGTTGCTTTAAGCAAATATGACAAACCAAGGCTTGTAATTTGTGATAGTTATTCAAGAACATTTTTTTTAAATAGATTTCTTTAATGAAAATATGTTTGATCTAATTTTTTTTTTTAATCACACGATTATTAGATGGTGGACAATAACACTGAAGAAAAAGGCAATTAAATGTGGCATTAGCTTACAGTTCTATTCGTGGCATTTTCCATCAACAATACATTACAATATGTTATTCACCATCAACATATAAACTAAGCAAAAACAATCAAGCAAAGCAATTACATTAAATACGCTGATTAAGCCACAGTAGATCAAAGACCAATCTTACCAGCAATTATATTAACGTACCATATAAGATAATACTCTGGATATGTATTGCATACAGTCTCTTTCTGTCTATTGTAAATCACAACTTAGAGAGCTGTCAAGTGTAGAGCAACGATGATGATGTTGTGGACTGGGCAGATACAGGGTCAAGTCTGTCTGTAAAACTGACATTGGTGTGTGTGTTTTTTAAATTTTAAATGATGGCTTGTCCACTTTCTCTCACGTCCACTTTATAGAGCACCGTTAGAGTCATTGGTAGGTGTATAACTCCTCGATAAAGGTAGCACTTTGTGGTATTTGTTGTCCAGCAGCCAAATAGTTTGTCAGAAGCAAAAACGTCAATGTTGGTATATAGGCTACAAAGAGTTACATGAGTTGAAGTCAATAGTTTACAGTGTTGCTATTAGATTTTTTTTTTAAACCTCCCTTGAGTTGGTGTTTTAAACAAAAGCCACTTAATCCCACTTCTGTTGTCGCTATGTAAAACAGTCAACCTTTTACACTTCGAAATCACTGTAAGAACCTTGTTTTTTTGTGTAATCACACTTCTTGTTGCATTGAAGATGACATTATAGGCTACTTGTTGTGTATGTTACACACTGTGGAATAAAGTGATGTGCCAATACAGTGGTGTGCTCCTATTATTTTATCATTCAATATATTCCCTTGAACCAACCAGCTATTGATAAATATACATCTGACATAAAATGTTGTCATCGTGGAAATAATGACATTTGGCTATTCTGTACAATAGGCTATTTTGCTAGAATAGCCACAATTTGGCTATATCTTCTAGTAGAATGGGCTGCTTACATTAGATCCTGTGGTAGGTAGGGTACTTGTACTCTCTATCTCTGTAGTTCCATTGATAGACGGGTCATTCCTAGAATCTTCAGGACTTGGACTGAAATAGGTTCAGGTACTAATTTGGGGTGCCGGTACTGTTTATATTTAGGTGCAGGAGCTCCACAATAGTTTTGAGCTAATATTTTAAAAGATGTGCTGGTACTCCGCTAGTCAAGCACTGACTATCTTGTGCCTTTTGGACTTTTGGAAGTAGACATTTTTACTTTTTTTGTATTATATGGGAAAAAAGGGCATTTGACTTTCAGAAACAAATATTGGTCGAGCTCAGGCACTTAAATTCACATTTTCCACCTCTGTTAGGCGCATAATCCTAACAGGGTGGAAATGTGGAGCCTAAATAAGCCATAGCTTTGTGGGTAATTGAGAATGAGTAAACAATTGAAGAGGATTTTAACTTCTATATCAAACTTTTTTTTAAAAATTTTATTATGTGATTAATTTTCTCTATACTTTTTCCAAAGAGGGTGGAGACAAAGAGACAAACATCATGGCACATTGGGTCGTCACTAGGTTCCACAATAGCAAAGTCATAATTAATGGCGAAACCCTGCCTACTTCTACAATTTATCTTCTTCAAATTTGATTTTAATCCTAACCTTAATCACACTGCTATGGCACCATCCCTACGGTGAAGCATGGTGGTGGCAACATCATGCTGTGGGGATGTTTTTTAGTGGCAGGGACTGGGAGACTTATCAGGATCGAGGCAAAGATGAACAGAGCCAAGTACAGAGAGAGATCCTTGATGAAAACCTGCTCCAGAGCCCTCAGGACCTCAGCCTGGGGGGATGGTTCACCTTCCAACAGGACAACAACCCTAAAAACACAACAAAGACAACACAGGAGTGACTTTAGAACAAGTCTCTGAATGTCCTTGAGTAGCCCAGCCAGAGCCTGGACTTTAACCCGATCAAACATCTCTGGAGAAACCTGAAAATAGCTGTGCAGCGACACTCCACATCCAACCTTACAGAGCTTGAGAGGATCTTCAGAGAAAAATAGGAGAAACTCCACAAGTACAGGTAGGTCAAGCTTGTAGCGTCATACCCACGAAGACTCGAGTCTGTAATGTATGTGATATTTCAGATTTAAAAAAAATATATATTTTTTTGCTTTGTCATTATTGGGTATTGTGTGTAGATTGATGAGACAAAAAATGTAATCCATTTTAGAATAAGGCTGTAACAAATGTGGAAAAAGTCAAGGGGTCTAAATACTTTCCGAATGCACTGTATCTGATTTTGACTTTCTGGCTGAGGGATCTAGTGGAAACCATGTCATTGTGGAGAGGGGTTGTTTTGTTAAAGGATCATTACTATAAACTAACAGGGTGGAAAGAGATACCAGGGACACACAAAACACTTAAATACAGTAATAATATAAATACAGTACTCATTAAGTTTTTTTATTGTTGAGAGAGATTTGAACAAAGACTATAAAATCATGAAGAAAGATACGCTATATTTTATTTTAGGGATTATATTTCTTGTAGAAGTTGACGAATAACACCAGGGGACATGGCAAAATAGCCTAAATGCGTACATTTCCATTGAGATCCATATCTTTAGGTTTTATTTTAAATGACACCTAACCTTTTTTTATTTTTTTATTTGTTTTATTTCACCTTTATTTAACCAGGTAGGCTAGTTGAGAACACCTTTATTTAACCAGGTAGGCTAGTTGAGAAGTTCTCATTTGCAACTGCGACCTGGCCAAGATAAAGCATAGCAGTGTGAACAGACAACACAGAGTTACACATGGAGTAAACAATTAACAAGTCAATAACACAGTAGAAAAAAAGGGAGTCTATATACATTGTGTGCAAAAGGCATGAGGAGGTAGGCGAATAATTACAATTTTGCAGATTAACACTGGAGTGATAAATGAATCAGATGGTCATGTACAGGTAGAGATATTGGTGATATTTCAAGCCTTTTGTCATCCACATTTTACACTAAATAAGAGGTGATCTTCCTGGGGACAGAGAAGGCACAGGACAGTTGGGTGTGACCCCATTTAGTTTTGACCATGTTATATACGAACAATCATTGGATGCTTTGAGTGTGTTCCAGGTCATGCGGTGCCTGTGCGTAGCGCTCTGTCTTGCACAATGGGCCTTGCCCTATACACCAGAGCCACCTTGTGGACACTAATGAATTAGTTCAGTCCAAATAGATTCTTGTAGCCAAGGCTACAGTTCTGTTTTGATTTGTGCAATGGAGCAAATATAGTGTGACTAATGCTTTAATATCTACATAGTGGCTTAGTGGATCCAAATTGTGGGCTGAAGGCTTTGCATTCGTGCGTCTGGCACATGACCGGTGCATTGACCGGTGCATTAAACTGAAAACCACTTCTTGGAGAAGAAAAGCTGATGCGGCAGAATGAGTGCATCATACGCGGTACTGTATGTCAACGCCAGATATGACCCCGCTGCAAAGGCGGTGGGAAGACAAGGAAGTTGACTCAACGAATCAAGTGGCAGAAGGATGCAATCATAGTGGATGTAGTCGACAACTTTATTTGCACCACTTTCTGAAAATTTCTCAACATTGCGCATTTGGCTACGACCTGCAAGGCAGACAGTCCAAGATATTTCGTCTGTTTAAATTAGTTGATTAAAGCAACAGTTTTGTCTATTTAGTTGCTGTTTTGAAACCCATGCAATTATTTCATATTTCACATGATTTCCACTTTTATCAATAGGGCTATTGAGCTCTCATTTGTACTGCGGCCGGTAGCACTTGCACGCCTTGCCAAAATAATATGAGCATTTGGATTGTATTTCACAAAAAAAAGGGAAACGTGTCGCTGTAATGAAGTTAATATGAACATTTCGAATAGTCTGCAATGGTAACCGGGGAATGTGGAACAACCATGCATCGAATTCTGCGGAGGAGAAAAGTGCGCAAACTTCGCTTCGTCTGGGCATTCATGGCCATGGTGGCTCTGTCGCTCTCCGCCTGCAGCGCACTGTTTACGGCGTGGACCTGGAGACAGACGCGGGACCTGTCCCAGTCATTAAAAACTCTTCAAGACCGATTGGAGCAGGTAAGTAGCCGAGCTAAGTAACAATGTAACAATTTTACGAATGCACTTTGCATTGAATGCCTTGCATACATACTGTCACGAGATACCAGATTTTTTCCATAAAAACAATTTTGGAGCTGTTGAAATGACTGTTACGCAACGTCTTTGTGTCTGTTGACTAGTGGTTACAGAAACCGTCGTAGGGGACTATGGAAAATGAAAAGCCACGTTTAGCCCCCCCATCCTGTGGCGTTAAATGGTACACACATAGCGGGCCTCTTCACTGCTGGTGTCCTGCGGATTCTGTAACAGCGGCCGTTTTATTGCTTACCAATAAGTGTACTCAAGCCGTAGATGTATTGCTTATTCTGCGTCCACAGTATCTCTGCCAAGTTTAATCGTTCTACCGCCAGTTGTGTTCCAATTTACTGGAATCCCATGACTTCTTGGCTCGAGAGCACATTATAGCCAACTGACTTTGCACTGAAGGATTGAGCTGCAGTAAAACAGAGAAGGCCTAAATTATTTGCAACATGTAAAGCCCACTTATTGCAGGTAGGCTAGGCTTCAACCAGTGGAATGTTCTGCAGTCCTAAGGGGATGTGAAGTGATGCTTTCTAAGGCATATTACACTGTAATGCACCCTGTATTAGATTGTAACAATGCACTCTGCACTGGACCTTTAACATGAGTTGCTGGTCTTTTCATTCATTCAAAACTCATCCTGATTGATAATACATTATGCGTGCCCAGCCTTAGATAGCCTGCTTATGCACTTAATATAACTTATGGTGGGGTTGACAGTAACAGTGGCCTGCTCCTGCCCATCTGTCAATGAGCCTTCCGGGACTGTTCAGGTCCCTAATAAACCAAACCTCCAGTCCAGGCAGACTACCTCAGTAGGCACTATATCAAAACCATCCCGTAGGCTGCACTGCCCAGCACACATAAACAGTAGCTGTATATTGAAACCTACTTCCATCCTCCCCCTCCATCGCTCTCTCTAATTCAAGCAATAGGGCCCCTTTGGCATATATATACGGTAGGCCCCAGTACTTCAGAAAGTACTGGTTCAACTTTGCCGGCTTGACACATTTCAGTACAGTGTTTTTTTCTTCCTGCTTCTCAGTCTCAGCAGGGGAGTTAGGAAATGTGAGGAATGTGCGGCACTAAAAACACGCATTTGGTGTCGCAACCGGTTTAGGAGGAAGTGGTTGACATATTCTAAGCCTTGGCATTGCACTGGCATACTGACACACACTTGGAGGCTGTTTGTTTACATGTTTTTGCTGAAATCTTCTGTCTGTGTAAATATGCAGCAGGAGCCAATTTGACAACCTTCATAATAAACTCAACGGTCTCTCTCTCCCTTTTCTCCCTTTCTTTCTTGTCTGCCTGTCCTGTCTGTCCCTCTCCCTCCCTCCCTCCCTCCCTCCCTCCCTCCCTCCCTCCCTCCCTCCCTCCCTCCCTCCCTCCCTCCCTCCCTTTCCTCCCTCCCTCCCTCCCCGTCCCTCCCTCCCTCCCTCCCTCCCTCCCTCCCTCCCTCCCTCCCTCCCTCCCTCCCTCCCTCTCCTCTCTCTCTCTCTCTCTCTCTCTCTCTCTCTCTCTCTCTCTCTCTCTCTCTCTCTCTCTCTCTCTCTCTCTCTCTCTCTCTCTCTCTCTCTCTCTCTCTCTCTCTCCCTCCCTCCCTCCCTCCCCCCTCCCTCCCTCCCTCCCTCTCTCTCTCTCTCTCTCTCTCTCTCTCTCTCTCTCTCTCTCTCTCTCTCTCTCTCTCTCTCTCTCTCTCCTTCTCTGCAACAGGTGAATACTCAGCGGAAGGCCATTGTCCAACTCATCATGGAGAAGAGAGATTTGCTGGTGGGCCAAAGGGTGAAGAGAGATGGTACATGCGTGTGTGCCTGCATGCTGGTGTGTGTGTGTGTGTGTGTGCATGCCAGTAAAAAAGGATTCATATAGCACTACACATCAATTACACTCTACCGCAGTCAATGCCTCTTTCTCTGCCTCCCCATCATCATACATGCAATACATAATCAACAATAACCAAATGGTCACAATAGATCAGAGATGATAGATCCCATCAATGGTGCTCTGCTCTGTTTTTTTATGGAGCAGCACAGGATTTAACTACAGGGGAATCTTGGCTGAATGGCACCTTGGTTAAGCCCCATGGGCACTCGCTGCCTGCTGCTAAAAGTTGACACAGGAAACAGTAGGCAGCTGGGTGACTGATGCAGAAATTACAGGTCTGCTTTAGACTGAAGAGAACCCAGAGAAACCATCTGGCACGAGGAGGGAGACCACGTTGCACGCTTCAGGGACCTAAAGTGATCTTCCCCCCGATGAGACTGACAATAGCTATGATTTGTTGAGAAAGATTGAGCAGATTGGCGATTTTTTTGATGATTAAGCATTGGATTATATATAGGCTGTAGTACCTACATGTTACAAGCAGACCACCATAGTCCCTGTGCCCAAGAATGCCAAGGTAACCAACCTGTCTAAATGACTATTGCCCCCATAGCATTCACATCTGTAGACATGAAACCCTTTGAAAGGCTGTTCCTGGCTCACATCAGCACCATCATCCCAGACACCATGGGCGTACTCCAATTCCCATACCGCTCCAATAGATCCAAAGAGGACGCAATCTCTATCGCACTCCACACTGCCCTTTCCCACCTGGGCAAGAGGCACACCTGTGTGAGAATGCTGTTCATTGACTACAGCTCAGCGTTCAAACCCATGGTGCCCTACAAGCTCATCACTAAGCTAAGGACCCTGGGATGACGGTGGTAGGCCTGATCACCGACAACGATGAGACAGGCTATAGGGAGGTGGTCAACTAGCGGAGTACCAGTTAGTTAAATAGTTAGCCAAATAGCTACCAAGGCTATCTGCACTGACCCTTTCTGGACTAACCTTTTTGACTCATCACGTACACTGCTGCTACTGTTTACGATAGGTGACTTTATTCCTAGTTATACAGTATGTACATATCTACCTCAATTACCTAGTACCCCTGCACATGGACTCAGTACTGGTACCCCGTGTATATAGCCAATTTATCGTTACTCATTGTGTATTTATTATTACTTTTATTATTACGTTTTTTTACTTTCCTATGATAAAAAAAAAAAAAAAATCTCTGCATTGTTGGGAAGGGCCCGAAAGTAAGTAGTTCACTGTTTGACTACACCTGTTGTTTACAAAGCATGTGGCTAATAAAATGTGATTTGGTAACATTTGATTTGAGACTAGGCAGTGCACGCGTCATCTCTGTGCATCGGGAGATAATTCTGAGGATGGACAATAGTAAACCTGGGTTGAAAATCACTAGGAGGAGACTGCTCAAGACTCGAGAGTTGATGTTCAATTCAGAAGCAAGATGTACATGAAAAAAGGCATCAGTAAACATGTAAATGATGGATCTCTATGGCAAGTTTTGTCAATATCAGGCCAGTGGTGTCTGAGATATCTCGTGTGACTAACGTACTTACAGTTGATTACTATAGCAACCCCCTTGGGCCAGTCAATTTAGTAAAGGGCAGATCTCTATGGCAAAATCGGGCCGGTGGTTTCTGAAATATCATGTGGGTTAGCTAGACTCATATCCCTGGGCATGTGAGCCAAATTCTATCACTCTTGAGTCAAACGGCTCAAGAGATATCAACACGTGCAGGTTATAGTGCCACTGTGAGGTCGATATGTTCTTGCATATGTTGAGTCTTGACAGTGTTTGCAACGTGTCCCAAATTTTGTTACAATACGAATATCCTTGACTGATTTCTATGCATTTATGTGCCAGACCACGCCCACGTGAATGTTTATTGGTCAGTGTTGTTTTCGGTAATAGTCTGGTAAGTGTTGCGTTGAGAGACCTTTGTCCATTTTGCAAGAAGACAAAGGTAGCCTAGTAGTAGCCTTGTGCAGGAATATATGATGACACTCTTATTCAAAACAAAAAAGCTGGCAGCGAAATATAATAGAAATATGTAATAATCTGTTGTTAGTTAGAAGAGTAAAAATCCTCACCTTTTCTGGCTGTGATGGTTTCATATTTGCGAAATAGTACTGAATAGAACTGATATGCAGCCAGGACACTTCAATTGTAAATAACCTCAATAAGAAACAATATTGTTGCTTTGATCACATCAGAAGATATCCTCCTCACAATCTCCAAAATACAACAGCCATAGGACAACTTTGTTTGGATGTCGTAAAGGACCATTCGCCGAAACTGAAGAGATATAGCTCGCTAACATCCTCCTTTTCCTAAAAATGTGGACAGAGACTTTCTAGCTACAGCAACTAGCTAGCTGAGATTTTCTACAAGGAATCTGCTTCCTGAAAAAAAAAAAGCTTCTCCCAAGTGGGTGTGATACCTACTCCCATTTTCTGCTGCACTGCTTATTGGATTCCACCTGGGGTGGCACGTTGACACCAGAAGCTTATTACCTAAAATGTATCAATTGAAAGTATGTATTCACAGCTCCAGATGTGTTGGTCATTACTGAGACGTGGTTAAGAAAGAGTTTTTTGAATACTGATGTTAACCTTTCTGGTTATAACCTTTTTCAGCAAGACAGATCTTCCAAAGGTGGTGGAGTGGCAATCTTTACCAAGGAACACCTTCGGTGCTCGGTTGTCTCCACCAAGTCTGTCCCCAAACAATTTGATTTGCTGGTTTTAACCATTAAACTTTCAAATAGGTCTTTGTTGACTGTTGCTGGGTGTTATCGTCCACCATCAGCACCGGCCTGTACCGTAAATGCCCTAAGCTCTCTCCTGGCCCCTTACACAAAGTCTGAATTTGTCCTGCTAGGTGACCTAAACTGGGGCATGCTTAAACCACCCGACCAAGTCCTAAAGTAATGAGATTCCTTACATCTTTCTCAGATTATTACCAATCCCACAAGGTATGACTCCAAACACCCAGAAAAGGCTACTCTCCTTGATGTTATCATTACAAATAATTCTGATAGGTATGTCTGGTGTTTTCTGTAAATACCTTAGTGATCACTGTTTTACAGCCTGTGTTCGTAATGGCCACTCAGTGAAATAACCTGTCCTGATTTGTCATAGGCGCTTGCTTAAAAACTTGAATGAGCAAGCCTTCCTTAATTACCTGGTCCCTGTAAATTGGTATAGGATCAGCTTGATCCCGTCTGTTGAAGATGATTAGACCTTATTTTAAAAATATTTTCAGTGGTATTGTTACAAACACACCCCCATAAAGAAAATTAGAATTAAAAACAGGTTCAGCCCCTGGTTCGACCGTGATCTTGCAGAGTTACTCCACCTCAAGAATTCCATTTGGCGAAAGGCTCGCCACACGCATACTCAGGCTGACTGGCTCTCATTCAGGCAAATGAGAAATAAGTGCACTCAGGCTACCCGGAAGGCCAAAGTTAGTTACTTTAAGGAGCAGTTCTCTCTCTGTGGGTCTAACCCCAAGAAGTTCTGGATAACGGTTAAAGACCTGGAGAATAAACCCTCTTCCTCACAGCTGCCCATGCCCCTTAATGTTGAGGATGTGGTTGGAGCACATGGCTGAGCTCTTTAATCACCACTTCATTAAGTCAGGATTCCTATTTGACTCAGCCATGCCTTCCTTGCCCGTCCAACATTTCCTCATCTCCCAGACCTACTAATGCAACTACCCCAGATGCTCCTCCCTCTTTTTCCTCTGCCCCGCTACAGGCGGTCACTGAGTCCGAGGAGCTCCTTAAACTTGACGACAAAAAAAAAATCTGGGTCAGATGGTTTAGACCTTTTCTTCTTTAAGGTTGCTGCCCCTATCATTGCCAAATCTATCTCTGACCTTTTTAACCCGTCTCTCCTCTCTGGGAAGGTTTCTATTGCTTGGAAGGCAGCCACGGTGCGTCCTTTATTTAAAGGGGGTGATCAAGCTGATCCTAAATGTTCTAGGATCAATTTCTATTTTGCCCTGTTCATCAAAGTGTTGTAAAAACGTGTCAATAATCAACTGACTGGCTTTCTTGATGTCTATAGTATGCACTTTGGTATGCAATCTGGTTAACGCTCAGATTATGGATGTGTCACTGCAACCTTAAAGGTCCTAAATGATGTCACCATTGCCCTTGATTCTGAGCAAATGTTATGCTGCTATTTTTATTGACTTGGCCAAAGCTTTTGATACGGCAGACCATTCCATTCTTGTGGGCCGGCGAAGGAGTATTGGTGTCTCTAAGGGGTCTTTGGCCTGGTTTGCTAACTACCTCTCTCAAAGAGTGCAGTGTATAAACACTGAACATCTGCTGTCTCAGCCACTGCCTGTCCCCAAGGGAGTACCCCAAGGCTCGATCCTAGGCCCCACACTCTTCTCAATTTACATCAACAATATAGCTCAGGCAGTAGGAATCTCACTCATCCATTTATATGCAGATGATACCGTCTTATACTCAGCTGGCCCCTCCCTGGATTTTGTGTTAAACATTCTATAACAAAGCTTTATTAGTGTTCAACAAGCTTTCTCTGCCTTAACCTTGTTCTGAACACTTCCAAATCAAAGGTCATGTGGTTTGGTAAGAAGAATGCCCCTCTCCCCACAGGTGTGATTACTACCTCTGTGGGTTTAGAGCTTGAGGTAGTCACCTCATACAAGTACGTGGGAGTATGGCTAGACGATACACTGTCCTTCTCTTAGCACATATCAAAGCTGCAGGCTAAAGTTAAATCTAGACTTGGTTTCCTTTATTGTGATGGCTCCTCTTTCACCCCAGCTGCCAAACTAACTCTAATTCAGATGACCATCCTAACCATGCTAGATTACGGAGACGTCATTTATAGATCGGCAGGTAACGCTGCTCTCGAGCGGATAGATGTTCTTTACCATTTGGCCATCAGATTTGCCATCAATGCTCCTTATAGTGGTCATCTCTGTTTACCCGTCGCAAGACCCACTGGTTGATGCTTATTTATAAAACCCTTTTAGGCCTCACTCCCCCCTATCTGAGACATCTACTGTAGCCCTCATTCCAAATACAACACCCATTCTGCCAGTTACATTCTGTTAAAGGTCCCCAAAGCACACACATCCCTGGGTCTCTCGTCTTTTCAGTTCGCTGCAGCTAGCGACTGGAAAGAGCTGCAAATAACACTCCACATGATGAATGGCCTCTATTCACATTACAGTTAATGTGAACTGCATAATCAAGAAACGGTATCGCTTGAGGCTTACCCACAGAAAATCCTGATGCTATGGGGTCACCCACCTGCTAGTAATTTCAGCAGGGGCACAATTTTCCTAAGCTAAGCGGCCCCCCTAGTGTTCAATGTTTGCCACTCTTTTTCCCCCCACAACATATCCTACAGTGAACTGATCCTGCAGTGAATATATACTGTGTGTGTGTGTGTGTGTGTGTGTGTGTGTGTGTGTGTGTGTGTGTGTGTGTGTGTGTGTGTGTGTGTGTGTGTGTGTGTGTGTGTGTGTGTGTGTGTGTGTGTGTGTGTGTGTGCAGCCAGTATCAAGGCCTGGAATCACTCCCTGTAGGCCTGATACTGGAGCTAAAACAAACCTCTGGTGAACAACGAGGCCTGTCTCACCCCCCTCTCTCCCTCTCTCCCCCAGTTTTCAAGATGGATTTTATTTATTGTATTTATTTGAACGGAGGCCATGGCTGTTGCTCTTGCCTGTTTCTCCTGACAGGGCCTTCACAGCTCATTTGGGTCATAGAACAGCCAAAGGTCTCTCTCCCTCTCTCTTTTGCTCTATCTTTCCCCCCTCTCACTATCTCTCCCTAACTGTCTTCTGTCTCTCACATTCTCTTTTGCTTTCTCTCTCTCTCTCTCTCTCTCTCTCTCTCTCTCTCTCTCTCTCTCTCTCTCTCTCTCTCTCTCCTCTCCCTCTATCTATCCCTATCCTCCCTTTCTCTCCTATTCTCTCTTAATTGACTGTGTTTCAGTTGACTGGACCCAGCTGGCACAGAAAGTAGAGAGAGACAGAGACAAAAGTAGGCTAAAAAACAGGAAGTAAAAAAAGACTGATATCCTAGCAGAGTAGAGCAGAGCCGGAGTAGAGGAGAAAGGAAATCCTTCTCCATCTGTTAGAGCCGTTTGAGTATTCAGGTGGTGGATAAACAACCACAAATGAATACATTATGGTTTCTACGACACACACCACAGCTGTGACAAATGAAGGAAAACAAAAACCCCTCTGAATTTTTCTCGTCTGTCATATTAACTCATTCGTTTTTCCTTCTTCCCTTTGCAAGGGGGAACTGGGAAAGGGAAGAATGGACATGGAAAGAAAGTGGCTTCTCAGTTTGAGAGTAAGTGACTTGGCATAGTGTTATAATGTAGCATCTGTTGAAGTGGTTTGGATTGAATAACAGTTCTAAAATCCTAATTCCCCTTTCCCTCTCTCTCTTTCCACCAGTAACCAAAGAGTCTGTTCAGAAAGGTAAGCTTCATAAACGTGGATGATGACATTTATGATGGAAAAGTCTTCTGCATTTCTGGAATTGGTTTCGTAAGATCTCTGTCCCCGATGAGTGTTACATACTGTAATAAATCATCCCTACACACACAAACCTACAGTATAAAGAAAGAGAAAATAATATGTCGTGATATTTACGCGTGCACCGGTTCCTCCCTTTCAGTGCTTTAAATGTGTGTGTCTGTGTTTCAGTGGGAGAGGACGGCTTGATAAAAGGATGGACGGACTCCGAGCACTTGAATATGAGCAAGGCGGTGAAGTACAATGCAGACAGAGGCATCTTCACAGTTGAAAGAACGGGAGTCTACTTCCTGTACTGTCAGGTGAGCCTCTGGGAGTTGTAGTCCTGTGTCCACCTGGACGGAACTACACCTGTCAAACAACACAGGCTTAATCAAACGCTGATTGACCCCTGTTGTTCTGCTATCTGCTTCGTCTTCCTTCATTTTCTCCATCTCTATCTCACAGGTGTTGTTCAATGAGAACCAGTCTCAGCTGGTGAAGCTGGACGTGGCGGTGGTGAGGGGGAGCCAGCGGCTTCAGAGGTTACAGTGCATGGAGGGCTACGGGACTACGCCTGCAGCCGGATCACACCAGTTCCACTTCCTCAAACCCTGCCAGGTGTCCGGCCTGCTGCGGCTGGAGAAGGGGGTGGAGCTAAAAGCCATCACAGGCCCCGCTTTCAACCTCCACATCACGGGAAAGCATTACTTCGGTCTCTTTAAGGTCAACTGAGCTACCGGAGAGGATGGGCATTTTAAAAGGAAGGAGGAGAAACCTGTTTTAAAGGAAGTGTTTTGTCTTATTCCGACTTGTATCGAAGAGACACACCAATGTGATATTTCCGGATTCGTTTTTATTGTGAAATCTGGACCAACGATCTGAATCGTTGGAATAACTATGAATCATGTTACCTATAGACACTCTGTATGATACCTTTTCAAAGACAGAAACTACAAGGAAGACTTACAAGTGAAACTATATTATGCACTTCTTTCTGGACTCTCCCAAGAGTTTCTACCCTTGCTTCTTTGAAAATTTTAAACTAATGGAATATTCTCTGATGGAGCTCTTTTGGAGCACAACACATCCACCTGACTATTTCACCGTGACTTGGCCTGAAGACTGCGGGTGCACCTCTCTGAGGAGCTACGCTGGTGGACTACTGAATGAGAAGGATTTTGGATAATGAGCTCTACAACTCTTGTCTCTTTTCCATTGTAATCCTAGCTTAGGTTATTTCAGTAGCTTGGAGATAATATAAGCAGCCCGAGTATTCACAATACTTGTTCTCATTCCAAAGCGCTCTTACGTGCCATTTGCAGCAGTATGTTTTGAATACAGACAGTGCAAACAAAGTATTTCTATCAGGTGGTTTGGTTTAATGTTTCACCACTCCTACTCTGGTTTATAAGTAGTATGTGGGGGACCACATTGGTTTCTACTCAGCAATTTCCACACGTGCACGCACGCATGCACACACACACACACACACACACACACACACACACACACACACACACACCCACACACACACACAGCAAAAGTCAAGTTATTATGGTTTCCAGCTCTAAACGGCATTTCTCATCATTAGATCAAAAGTGTCAAATGTGGTTTTGTAATGTATACATAGTTCCTGTTTGATTTCCTAATCCTTCTCTGCTTCCCTTTTGTGTTTACCCACTTTGCACTACCCCTCACACACACACACACACACACACACACACACACACACACACACACACACACACACACACACACACACACACACACACACACACACACACACACACACACACACACACACACACACACACACACACACACACACACACACACACACACACACACACACACACAGCTCTTCAACTCTCACTTCCTGATTCCGATCTTGAACCAAATAGCTGAAAGCGTTTGATGAAAAACATGTCGGGCACTTCCCTCCCCAATTCCTTTTATTTCAAATGTCAAAGTGTATTGCCACTTTAAAAAGCCTTATTTTGCACAATGAGGCCTTTCGCTGAGAAGTCTAACAAGTAGGGCAAGGTTGAAGAACCAGTGAGGGGATATTGTGTATATACATGTTTGCGAAATGATGTCTGCAACGCTGGTTGCTGTTCTAAACTCACTTCCTATAAAAATGTTAACCTTTAAAACCTTTTTCCGTTTAAATATCTCCTTGTGTTCGCTTTTGACTCAGACCAGGGATACCTACTGTACAGAGACAGGATCTTAATTTGAGCCAGTTTGCTACAGCAGAAAAAAAATCCTGAAGCAACAGGAAATGTAACTATTATGTGGATTATAATTCAAATACATTTTTGTAGGGTTTGATACATTTTTCGGAAGGAAGAATCAAGTCTGAAATTTCAAAGTGGAAATTACAAACTTCAGAAGCCTTTTAAAACCTCAAATACACTACAAGTTTAAATGTCCTGAATTGCAGGAAAGATCTCCTGCAACAGGGCGATCAAATTAAAATCCAACATATGTACAATGTACAATGATACAGTATGACACAAAACAAATAAATCATCTTCTTGTCATCTTCTAACCCCATTCTTCTCCGGCTTCCCTCGATGACATCATTGTATTACTGAATAGAATGCGTGGAATCCTGCTCTATTCTAGTTCTTTAATCATGACTCACACACTACTGTGTACTCAGTCGTCACCACCTGTGATTCATAGATCTGTAGCTTCTCAAGGTCTGGATTCAGTGCAACACAGTGCAGACTGACTGAGATGACCTCATGTGGGGGCTGGAGGAGAGGACTCAGTCACAACTGATCGGCGTCACGTTATATCCTGTAGCGTCACTATGCTCCCTATCCTATTGTAGTATCCTGTAGCACGGTATAGTATCCCATAGTAGATTTTTACCCATGATCACTGAATCTGTGTGTGTGTGTTTTTTTCCTTTACTGTTGCTATTCCAGCATCCATTCACAATTTTTTTTAAATGTGTTTATTTTTATTACAAACAAAACCCCAAATAAAAGACAAAGAGATGCATTATTATTGTGGCATCACTGCCACTCATTGTTTCATCGATCGGCATCACAACAACGTACACAGTAACACAAGATATCAAGAAATGAAAAACAAAACAAAATCTGAAAAAATATGACAAAAGAAATAAAAATGAGAAAAGAAGTGCTTGATTTGACAGTATACATTCTAGTTACGGGGTTGCAAAACACGTCCTGCGAAACGTAATCGGTGAAATGTTGCTTAGACTCTTCAACTTGGAACACCGCTGTGGAGTATCCAGGGTGTTAGCTAAATAAATTAAATGCTTCTACTTTCATTATTTGAAATAAGTGCAGGGAACTAACTAAAAGTAGACTATTTCAACTAGCATATATAGAGTTTACATCTCCTGATCTATTCAGGTTTAATACACTTAATTCAGACGTAACTTTCTTTACAGTTATTTCAGCTATGTTATGTTTAAGGCGTATTTGTGGATACAGTATATAAAATTGACTCGATTCAACTAACAGCCTCTGAGTTTCCAAAGAATAATGAATTAATGTACTGTAACTGTTAAGATCGTACACCGTTTCATTTTGTCTTAACGCATTTAGATGTGTAATCTATTATAAAGGTTATTTGCAAGCCCCAAATCTAGAATGTCATTTTTTTTGTGTATTATATCTATCTATGAAGTTCAAAGGTCAACCTCTGTTTGCTTTCTGTTCTGACTATAAGATGTCAGATGCAGCATAAGAAATGCACCAAATCATAAGATTTTATCATTTTCTCAATTTCTCATTTGGTAAAAGCTCTTTTTTTCAATAGTAACAGCAAAGACAACAGCAACTTCGACAACAACAATAATAATCATAGTCGTAGTAAGTTAACAAGAGTAAAAACACGAGAACACGAATGAGCCAAGTTTAAATATGCAAAGAATATCACAGAATTCGTAGAAAGAAGTAGAAACTCGAAAAAAACAAACAAGGAAGAAAGGGTTGATCGAGAGGAAGAGAAAAGGGGGATAGAAGCCAGAGGAAGGGAGGTCAGAGAGAGCAAGGGGAGAGGAGGACTGTAGTTGAGGGTAGTCAAGAAGCGTTATAACACTGTATGACTTGCCTATGAAAGGTTATGACCATTCACAGGGGTTCTGAAACTATCCATTTGATTGCTGTGAGTGAGACCAATCCTGAACCAGCACCGGAACCTCCCATCCCAATAAAATAAAAATATGCACCCTGGTCTGTAAGAACATCCACTACGCTATACCTCACTCAGTCAAGTTGGAGTTAAACTGACTGACTGTTCAGTATTTCTACATGGACCATCAGGTCAACATGAAAGGGAAATGGGCTGAGAGTTTCCTGCCAAGTTTAGAGCCCCCTGAGTCCTATAATACTTCACATCAATTCTCCAACAGGACGATTGATGGTTTTCGGCGAGCCTCTGAGACAACACGAGAAGAAATACTGTAGGCACAACTTGAATGATAACACACCATTTTTTAGTGAGTATTGCATGCGTCAAGAGGACGAATGGCGGGAATGGTGTTAAGAGTCAAATGTTATACTGTTATATTATGCAGCTTCCTGTTACTGGAGTGACCTGTGGAAGGGTCAAAGGTCAAACTCTGTAGTGGTTATTGGTTCTAGGTATTTGGTGTTGAGAGGTTGAGGGACTGTGAGCGGTGCCAGGATAAAGAGGTTCTAGCTTATGGTACTACATGTATATTGTTCTGGAGTGGAGTGGAGACCTATGAGTATTAGTAGGCTGCTTGTGAGGAGTATTGGTTGGTTTGAGGCAGACAATAAGAGATTGAGCAGGTGAGGGTATGTATGTATGTAACAGCGTAGACCACGTTGGTGTGTGTGTGTGTGTGTGTGTGTGTGTGTGTGTGTGTGTGTGTGTGTGTGTGTGTGTGTGTGTGTGTGTGTGTGTGTGTGTGTGTGTGTGTGTGTGTGTGTGTGTGTGTGTGTGTGTGTGTGTGTGTGTGTGTGTGTGTGTGTGTATACACGTGTATATGTTAATCTGTTTGTATATGTGTGTGAGAGTGTGCGTGCGTGTCAAGGTTATTATAGTAAATGAATATTGAAACGAAAAGGGAAATTAAATAGTTTACACATCTGTTTGAAAAACTAAAACTATACTGAAAATATTATCT